>NW_012106731.1:1592609-1624911 GCF_000951045.1 Mandrillus leucophaeus
CACATTTAGAACCATCTGTTTCCAAAAGTGGCTAAAGTGTGGATTGCCTCCTGACTAGTCAGTTTATTGCTTATAATAATAGTAGTGGTGTGAAATGATTCTTTTTATTCGCTTTCTTTGTTTCGGCTATAAATACACATTTGGCTTCTAGAGAACTGGGATTTAAAATGTCAAAGGACATCGTTCACATATCTTGGCCATAATGCATGTAAAAAGAAATCTAAATTTGTACTGTTCTCTTCAATCCCAATATACTTTATGTTCCATTTAGATGCAGCTACAGATGGGAAACTATAGTTATGAAGATGTATGCAATCTTCAGTAGTAATAAGCACTGTATAATCAACAAAGGGTTGAAGAGTGAATTGGAAGGATTCTAATATGTGATAACGTAAGCATTTTATTTCCTGGGTTGTTGATGGTTAGGGAATCAGACGAGGTGGGGAACAGTGAAGAAAGTCCCTTAAGTGTACATATGCCTTTCACAAGGCACAGTAAACAATTTTTTGTTATTGTTTTTTTGAACCAGGGTCTCTCTGTTGTCCAGGCTGAAGTACAGTGGCTTGATCATGGCTCATTGAAGCCTTGAGCTCCCAGGCTTAAGCTATCCTCCTACCTCAGCCTCCCAAGTGGGAAAATTAATTTTTTTTTTTTTGAGATGGAGTCTTGCTCTGTCGCCCAGGCGGGAGTGCAGTGGTGCGATCTTGGCTTACTGCAAGCTCCACCTCCTGGGTACAAGCGATTCTGGCCCAGCTAATTTTTGCATTTTTAGTAGAGACAGGGTTTCACTATGTTGGCCGGGCTGGTCTCAAACTCCTGACCTCAGGTGATCCATCTGCCGTGGCCTCCCAAAGTGTTGGGATTACAGGCATGAGCCACCCACGCCCTGGCCAACAAACCAATTTTTAAAGCCAGCAACCAACTAATTTTATGTTTGCTGCCATATTTTTTGTTGTTGTTGCTGTTGTTTTTTGCCTTCAGAGTGGTCATTTATGTAGAGCGGACATAAAACTTAAATATAACTGTCCAAACCTCTTAATCAGCAGGTCAAAGTTCTGGAAAGCTCGCCTGAAATACTTGTTAGACTATTTACAATGTTCATGTGATGTGTTTCCTTAAGGAAACAAGTCTCCCATTTCGGGCTGTGAATGTGGTACTTTATTTTTGAGTGGTTGCTGGGATCTTAGCAGAATTTGCTAATTTTGCACGACTACCTGAGATGTTTTTGTAGGAAAATCAGGCTCTTCTTTGCATCTCTTGAGTGGCTCTGAATATGCACATCTGTGCTTCCAGTGAAGCAGTTGAAAACTTTGCCCCACAGCACTCACACAGTGGAGGAAGATTTACTTGCTTTACCTGATGTCAGTTCTGGAACACTGTTCCTACTTCACAACATAAGAAAAGTTTTATGCAATTTTAAAAATATTTGTTGTAGAGATGGGGTCTCACTATGTTGCCCAACTGGTCTCAAACTCCTAGCCTCAAGTGATGCTCCTGCCTCAGCTTCCTAAAGTGCTGAATTACAGGTGTGAGCCACCATGCCTGGTCAGAAAGTTTAAAAAACCAAACAAACAGAAAAACCAACCCTTATTTTAGACAAGGTCAAAGGGAGTGGAGGAGGGAGAGTTTTTGAAATCAGAAATAAATTGTTTATTGCAACTACATTGAAAGTTATCTTTTCCCACAAATGAAGAATTAGAATTCTCTGGAAGCGAGATGGATTTTTTAGAAACTTTGTGGACTAGGGTGATCTTACCTTCCAGATGTGTAAAGCAACAAAACATTAAAGGTATGCTAAGCTAATTGTACAGTGAGAGCAAAGAAGCTCTCCCTTTGTGATACGAAGCTTCGAAGGCTCAATTAGAGGGTGCATCCTCTTAAGGGTGGGATGATTCCTCTCCTACTGCCTACATCTGTTGGTAGTAGTGGAATTGGTTATCTTCTGAAACCATTGGTTTGATCTGTTGATTAGGGGTGAGGGCTAAATTTTTGGCATTTTGAAAATTAAGAAATTCAGTGAATGTGTGAAATTCTTCTTACATGGGTGTCTAGATTGGTCTCTCCTAAATGAATTTTGAAGTGGGTTGCTGACAACTAGTTCAATAATCCTGCATGACAGTAATTTCAAAATGACATTTTCCCCCCTATTAAAGCAGTGGAATTGATTGCTTGCAAAATTTTTTAATGGTAGCTTTTCATGGTATGGTTTACAGTACAAATGTGAACTGAAACACCTTAATTAGGCCAGTGCAAAAATGAAATGGCCTGCACTTACATGATACGGAATCCTCAACGAAAGTTCAGCAGAGAGAATTTTTGATTTGCTGTAGTTGAGTGTAAGGGCAGAGCCAAATCACTAGCTGCCTGTGGAATTGTAATAAAATGGGCAGGTGCTGCTTCAAAGAGAATTGACGCAATTAGCTTCACCCATATTCCACTGGCATTCTCTGAATTACCTCCTAACCCTCTCTCTTTCCATCTTTCTCCTATTCATAGCCAAATCAGTCCTTTTATAAGAAATTGTCATTTTTTCATGCCTTATGTATCGAGATTTTTGCATGGGATTTTAACAGTATAATTTGTTTCCAGCTAAAAAATGAAAATGGATGTGAGAGAAGGTAAAGGAGAGAAAAGACTAAATGTTTTCCCACGTGGAATAACTATATTATACTAGGAAACTTGACGATGTAGGAAGAAATGTGACAATACTTCATTATTTTGCTACTTTTCTCTACCAGGCAAGCCCTTTGCTGCAGATGACTAGAGGTATACAGGTTATTTGACTAGAAACAACTAATGATATGGACACTAGCAATTATTATGACTAGCGGAAAAGTGGCTAAAAGGATCTATTTTCCCACCATGTAACAGTTGCACAAGAAAGATCTTTGAAATTATTTTGCATTACTAAAATGGGTTATCATTCTTGCTGGGTGTCTATGGTTTATTTTTTCATTCATTTATTTACTCCTTCTATAAATATTTATTCTGTCTGCACTAAGGGCCAGCTCTGTATGAGGCACTGGAGATAGACTGGTGAAGCCATCAGACATGGAGCTTACTACCATTGAAAATTATTAAAATAATGAATTACAATGGTGATGGAAATCTGAGGGATAAGCACAGCAGTGTTGTGTGAACATTACTCAGGGGAGACCTATTAAGAATAAGGATGATTGGATTATTGTCTGGAAGCTGCATTTAGTCTTGTTTAGTAGCTATAAAAATAGATAGATTAATATGTACTTTGAAATAGCATGTCTAGAAATATATTTGCATAGGGAAATACAGCTGGGTGTCCAGAGAATACAGGGTGAGTGCATGTGGAAGTCCCCGAAGAACTGACTAGTAACTTGGAGGGAAGATTATGCCACCGACTTTATTTAACGTGGTAGCCATCACACTGGAAAATGAATTCAGGTCTGTTTTGCTTATTAGCCTCTTGGAAATCGTGGTCCTCATGCTCACGACAAAGTTTTTAAGGGACTTTTATAAGAATTAGGTTTTCTGGCTACCAAATATCTTTACTTGGATTTTCTCATTAGTTTACTTTGCAATTCATTTATTTGAATAAATTTGACAGGCTTTTTTATGTTTTCCCATTATATCTTATCTTGTTGATTTTACCATAGTTAGTTCTCTCTGAATTCTTATTCCGGCATCCACAAACTTGCTTCTTCTATCTTTGCATCACCAGGAAATTGGTTAAAGATGGCTTGTCTTCATGTTGTCTAATAAAATTGCTAAACATGACAGGGCCTAACACAGAGACGGGTATGCATTCCAGAGGTCTCCCTTCAGCTGACATTGCTCCATTAGTAAGGTGTTTCACTACATTTGAATTCCCAGCAATATGCTGTCATCAATGCTGTATAATATAGGGCCAGTTAACTAGAGTGGTAGACAGGCCCGGATACCAGGATTCTGACTGTCATGGAGTGGCAGACCAGCCACCATGAACTGAGGAAGCAGAGAGTGCTAGGGCTTAAAAACACTTTATCTGTGCCAGAAACTGCAAACTGAATGAATGGCACACTGTGGAAGCCAGAACTCTCCCGAGCCTCAGGCCTGGATGTCCAACACTGTATTTATTACCATCCCCACTGGGTGTCCCACAGGGACCTCAAACCAGACAAGTCACAAATCGAACTCATCTTTCTGCATCCCTAGAATGGTCTCATTTGCCTTTGTCTCTATTCTGGTTCATTCTCCACATTGCAATGAGAGTGGTCCTTCCAACAAATCTAATTTTGCCCCTTCCTTGTTCTAAATTTGTTTATGGTTCCCGCTACATACGCAGGATAAAGTCTGAGCTCCTCTGCATGAATGAAAAACTCTCCGTGATCTGACCTCCACCTAACTTGTCTAGCTTTGTCTCCGGTTCACTGCCTTGTTAATTTACATCCACACTGAACTTCTTTGTTTTTCTGAACATGTTACGCTCCTCATTCTCTTACCTTTTCATATTTTACTCCCTTTGGTCAGAACCCCATTTATCTCCCTGACAGCCCCCTATTCAGTTTCCTAGCCTCAGTTCTGGGGCCACTTTCTCTGTGAAGCCTGGAAAGACATCACAGGGCAGCCTTCACAGACTCCCATGGCTGGCTCACGGGACCTCCCAATGCTTAGATTAAACCACGTATGCTGACATTTTTGTGCTGAACATGGTTATCATTATAGTGATTTTCTCTTGATGCCAGGGTCCATGTCATGCCACCTTTGAACCGCTAGCCCCTCAGAATGTCTTGTTTGTGGAAGGTGCTTTTGGAATGAGGGAGAGCTGAGTAAGACTAGGGACAAGGAAGCTATGAGAAGAAAGACAAGTGGGGACACTGTGGGGCTGCATCCTGACATTAAGGCAAAAGGACAAGTTTCCTCTCTATAAATGCCACTGCTGCACCTGTGTCGTGGCTCCACCTTATTCACCCTGTGATGGAGGAAGCTAGTGGTCCAGCTGTATTCATTCTTCTCTTCTTCCTTTCATAATCGAACTGGAGAGTTTAGCTGGGCATGGGGTTTCCCAGCCAGAGACAGCATCTCTCACATTCTCTTACAAGATATGGTCAAGTGGCAAAGTTCTGGCCAATGGGAAGCAAGAGGAAGAAATGTGTGGCAATTTCAGGTTGTGCCCTTAAAAGGCAAAATGCACACCCTCCTGGACATTTTCCTGCTCTACATTGCATATTCTGTAGATGTGGTGGTGGGTATTAGAGATGGAAACACTGAGTTGCACATGGCAGAACTGCCCCAGTAGCCTGGGCACTAGCCCATTGACTGTGAACATGGAAGGAAAGCTTCCTTATCTGACCCATAGTAGTTTCAGATCTCTGCAGAAACTTTACCTAAACACCCTATGTTTAAAAATCATGAAGCATTTCAAACACACACAGTTTTGATACTTTTTGTGATAAGTGCTTCATTTATTTTCTTTTCCATTTCTTTTCATTTTCCATTTTAAAAGAAATAATGTTTTATTTGTAACATTTATGTGCGTTTTAAACACAAAAATCATTTACAAAAAACAGCATACTTTTTTCCAGTCCCCATTTGGTTTTTGAGATTTGTCTGTTCATTTACATATGGTGGGATCAATATTTTAACTACTATGTACCATTTCGCTGAATGAATAGAATTCAATTTTATATAGAATATAATTCCACTTAAATAATAGGATTCAGTGATCCTCTTACTGAGGTATCTTGGGGTTGTTTCCAATTTTTAACTATTATAAATAATTGCTATAAGACACCCTTGTACATGTCTCTCATGCTTATGTGCAAGATTTTACCTAGAGACTCTTGGGTTTTAGAATGTACACAGCTCCAATTCTATAGAATTTTGCTAAATTACTCTCCAAAGCCTTTCTGTTAAAGGATAAAAATGAGCATTATAATAGAGCTCCTATTGTTCTACATCTCTGCCAATGTGTGATATTACTAGGCTTTAAATTTTTTGTCCATTTGATGAGTTTTAAAAATTTGTATTTTTGATTACTACTGAAGTTAAGCATCATTTTGTTTCTTGACCATTCTATTCCCCTCAACTATGAACTGAATTGTTATTATTAATTTAAGGGAGTTTTATGTTGTTTAATTTATAATTACAACTTTTATCTTAGATTCAGGGGTACATGTGTATGTTTGTTACATGAATATGTTGCATGATGCTGATATTTGTGGTATGATTAATCCTGTCACCCAAGTAGTGAATATAGTACCAATAGTTAGTTTTGCAACTCTTGCCCCTCTCCCATCCGTTCCCACCTAGTAGTCCCAAGTAGGGGACTACTTAGTCCCAAGTAGTTCTCTTGTTGCCATCTTTATGTCCATGAGCACCCAGTGTTAGCTCTCACTTAGAAGTGAGAACATATGATATTTTCTTTTCTTTTCCTGAATTAATTCACTTAGGACAATGGCTCTAACCTGCATCAGTGTTGTTGTAAAGGACATGATTTTTTTCTTTTTAATGACTGTTTAGTATTCCATGGTGTATATATACCACATTTTCTTTATCCAGTCCATCATTGACAGGTACCTAGATTGGTTCTATATCTTTGCCATTGTGAATAGTGCTATCATAAACAGACACACACATGCGTGTTTTTGGTAGAATGGCTTTTCTTTTGGATATATACCTAGTAATGAGATTGCTGGGTTGAATGGTAGTTCTGTTTTTTTTTTTTTTTTTTGAGAAAGAGTCTCGCTCTGTTGCCTAGGCTGGAATGCAGTAGCGTGATCTTGGCTCACTGCAAGCTCTGCCTCCTGGGTTCATGCCATTCTCCTGCCTCAGCCTCCCAAGTAGCTGGGACTATAGGTGCCTGCCACCAAGCCCAGCAATTTTTTTTTCTTCTTTTTTTTTTTTTTTTAGTAGAGACAGGGTTTCACCATATTGGCCAGGATGGTCTTGATCTCCTGACCTTGTGATCCACCTGCCTTGGCCTCCCAAAGTGCTGGGATTACAGGTGTGAGCCACTGCACCCTGCCGAATGGTAGTTCTGTTTTAAGTTCTTTGAGAAATCTCCAAACTGTTTTCTACAGTGGCTGAACTAATTTACATTCCTACCAACAGTGTATAAGTATTTTTTAAATTATTTTTTGCATTTTAATTTCCATAAGTTTTTGGGGAACAGGTGGTGTTTGGTTACATAAATAAGTTCTTTTGTGGTGATTTCTGAGATTTTGGTGCACCCATCACCTGAGCAGTATAGTATATAAGCATTCTTGAGGAAGTTTTAAAGAAAGATAATTTATTAATTCCTTGTTAGTTATGTTTGAAAATGTTTTATCTTTATCTGCGTTTTTATCTCCTGGTATTTTTTTGCTATGCAAAATTTAAAATTTAGTATAGTCAAATTAATGCACCAATTTTTCTTAATAATTTCTGCTTGTTGAATCTTGTTTAAGAAATGTTTCTATACCCCAAGGCCACGTTGGATGTCAATTACAGTGTGAGGTATATGGAGGCTTTTTGTACTATCTTTGTAATTTTTCTGTAAATCTAAAGCTGTTTTAAAATTAAAAAGTTTATTTAAAAATTACTGTGATTAGTATGTTATAGATGTCAAAATGGAAAATTTTACCAGAAAATGAGAATTTATAAAACATAAGTGGAAATTATATGCATAAAAATATAATAAGTGAAATTAAGAGCTTCATATATGGATTTAACAGCATATTAGACTGTGAAAGAGATGAGCAATGAACTGGAAGATAGGTCAATAGAAAATATTCAGACAAAAACATGGAGAAAAAATGTATAAAATAAAGCATAAATGTAAGAGACATATGGAACAAAGTGAAATATGTTCAATTAAAGTTTATAAATGAAAAGAGGGAGATAATGATATAGAACCAATGTTTGAAGAGCTACCAACAAAGGTTTCCGAAAATGAGAAAAGATATGAAATCAGCTAAAATTAAAAAAGTTTATGAATCTCCAAATAGAATAAATTTAGATAAAATTACATCTAGGCCCCTATTAATACAACTGTAGAAAGCACATGCAAAGAGAAAAATCTTAAAAGCAACTACAGAAATTCTTTCAACAAACAACAATAAGACATACAGCTAACTTTTCAGCATGAATAATGGAACTCAGGAGTTAATGGAATGAGGTCTTTAAGGTACTGAAAGGAAATAGGAGCATTCTGGAATTATATATTGAGGAACAAGAAAAGAAATGAGCTATCAAGCTATGACAAGACATGGAAGAATCTTAAGTGCATAGTCCTAAGTGAAATAAAACAGAGTGAAAAGGCAACAAACTGTATGATTCCAACTACATGACATTTTAGCAAAGAAAAAATTGCAGAGACAATAAAAATATCAGTTTTGTAAAAGGGTTTGAGGGGAAAAAGTCAGAGGAGGGGGGATACATAGGTAAAACAGAGAGGAATTTTAGGGTGGTGCAACTATTATATGTGGTACTGTAATGGTAGATACATGACATTATGCATTTGTCAAAACTCATAAAACTATGCAACAGAAGGTGTGAATCTTAAACTATAGACTTTAGTTAATTAAAAAAGGTCACCAGATATTTCCTTTGATCAGTGCCAGACATTTATTAAAATGACTCTGACCGTATCTGCACACATGTACCAATTTTGCAGGGTTAGGAATGGCATGAATTAAAATCAGGCAAAAAATGGGTTAAGTGGTTGGTTACACAAAAAATATTGTGCAATTTGAAGTCATTTGTTGTCTTCTACCTCAAATGATTTGTGTGTAAAGATATAATCCGAAAAGCACCTATTTATTGATATGGTCAGGTACAACAAATTACCAGCTGATATTTTCTAAGAGTCCACGTAATCTTCAGAAAGCTTAATTAATTTGAACACTAGCAATTTAAGGCACCTTTCTACTATTGCATAACTTATCACCTCGATTTAACTCTGAATTTTAGGGTCTTTTGCTTTTATCTCCTCTGCAAACTGCCTGTCTTTAACGGTTTTACCTTTTTCCCACTGGCAGTGATATCTAAATAGAGCACAAGCTTGTAAAACCAGACAGTTGTGCTTTTTGTCAAAAGTACTGGAAAAGGCTGAGGAGAAAATAAAACACTAGTATGGCTCTTAACCTTGGGTGGACGTTACTTAGAATCACTGGTAGAACTTTTAGGCTGCACTAGTACCTGGGTTCCACTGCCAGAGAATTTGATTTAATTGGTCTGCAGTGGGGCCTGTATATCAAGGGTTGAGGATGGAGTCTTGCTCTGTTGCCCAGGCTGGAGTGTGGTGGTGTGATCTTGGCACACTGTTACCTCCGCCTCCTGGGCTCAAGTGATTCTCCTGCCTTAGCCTCCCAAATAGCTGGGATTACAGGTGCCTGCCACCACGCCTGGCTAATTCTTGTATTTTTAGTAGAGGCAGGGTTTCACCAGGTTAGCCAGGCTTGTCTTGAACTCCGATTTCAAGTGATCTGCCTGCCTCGGCCTCCCAAAGTGCTGGGAATACAGGTGTGAGCCACTGTTCCTGGCCTGGACTGAGTCTTAAGTCTGAATTTTAATATTCTTTTTCTGGTTCTAATTTACTAGTACCGTGGCTAATCAAAATACAGTTCTATGAGTGTTTAAGGATTCCAGCTTTGGAGTTAGAACAGGGGTTCTAATCCTGTCTTTGGCATTAACTGGCCATGTAATTATTGGCAAAGTGCATCTTGAAGCCAATTCTTCCCCACCAAAATAGGAAATTATTTTTTTCAGTGTGAGAATTATATGAAATAATAAACATGCAAGGAGAATGGTGTTTTTAAAATGTTAAATCAGTGTTGTTGCCAAGATCATAATTGTCCTATGATTTCCCATCCATCGAATTAATGACATTTACTTTTTTCAAGGGAGAGCATGTAGTATCTAGGAACATCTTTGATTTTTGTGATGGTCAGTATTAAGTGTCAACCTGATTGGATTGAAGGATGCAAAGTATTGTTCCTGGATGTGTCTGTGAGGGTGTTGCCAAAGGAGATTAACATTTGAGTCAGTGGACTGGGAGAGGCAGACCCACTCTCAATCCGGGTGGGTACCGTCTAATCAGCTGCCAGCACAGCTAGAATAAAGCAGGCAGAAGAAGATGGAAAGAGCAGACTTGCTGAGTCTTCTGGCCTTCATTTTTCTCCCATGCTGGATGCTCCCTGACCTTGAACATCAGACTCCAAGTTCTTCAGCTTTTAGACTCTTGAACTTACACCAGTGGTTTGCCAGAGGCTCTCAGGCCTTTGGCACTCCCAGCCCCTAAGGAAGCCCAGGGAATCCATTTCTGACTTTATCTCATTTGGGCCCTTGGGGAGGGCTGTCAGTGGAACTGGGGAAAGACCACAGGGAGAAGTAAACTTCCAGCTGAACTTTGTAATAATTTTGACGGAGTGTGAATTTTCCAGGGCAGAATCTGGGAGTTGAGGGGCGAATGGGAAGTACAGATACAAGCACAGAAGTAGTGGCGGGGAGGGGCGAAACCTGAAAGCCGTGCTTGCTTTCTTAGCGAGGAGGCTTAAAGCCTGGGTCAGGATCTCAGCCCTGCTCACCAGCTGCCTGGATATAAACTTGGTGCTGTTGGAGAACACAGCGGGAGTGAGACTGGCCTTTCTGTCTGTGTGGGAGTTGAGTGAGGCCTGTCACTGCTGGCTTTCCATCACTTCCCTGGCAACCTGTATGATACAGCAGAGGCAGCCATAAGCCCCATGGGACCATAACTCCATTGGCCTGAGAACCACACCCCCATTCCCCACAGTGGCCTCTGCAAGCCCCGCCCAAGGAAAGCCTGAGCTCGGATCGTCCTAACCTATCCCTACCTGACGATCTTTCTCTATTGCCCTGGTAGCTGAAGAAAAAAGACATAATCTCTTGGAAGCTCTATGACCCTGCCCACTGCCTGGGAAACCTGAATACATATCCAGGTGACCCTAGAGCAAGCTTGTATCCTCCCTATACTACCACAGCTGATGCTCTCTTTAAAGTGCCACCTCCTAGCTGGAGGCCAACTAACACAAACTATTACAGCAACTCATAAAAGAATAATCCTGCCCCAAGAAGGGAGAAAGCAGCAGCTAACTCTACCACCTGTAACATCCTGGCTCCCACCAGAGGTCCTGATTCTGTCAATGTGACACCTTTACTACCAACACAACCAGCATCCAAGAAAACTAGCACACTAAACAAAGCTACAACCAAGGACCCTCACAGAGTCCGCTTCACTACTCTGCTGCCTTCACTGGAGCAGGTGCTGGTATCCATGACTGAGAGACTTGAAGATGGATCACATCACTGGGCTCCTTGCAGATACTCCCCAGTACCATCCCAGAGCCTGGTAGTTCCACTGGGAGGCTAGACCCAGAAGAGAAATAATAATCACTGCAGTCCAGCTCTCAGGAAGCCCCATCCCTAGGGGAGGGGAGAGAGCACCACATCAAAGGAGCACCCTGTGAGAGAAAAGAATCTGAACAGCAGCCTTGAGTCCCAGCTCTTCCCTCTGACATAGTCTACCCAAATGAGAAGAAACCAGAAAAACAATTCTGATAATATGATAAAACAAGATTCATTAACATCCCCAAAAGATCAGACTAGTTCACCAGCAATGGATCCAAACAAAGAAGAAATCTCTGAATTGCCAGAAAAAGAATTCAGAAGGTCAATTATTAAGCTACTCAAGGAGGCACCAGAGAAAGGTGACTATCAGCTTAAAGAAATTTAATAATGATACAGGATATGGTTGGAAAAATCTCCAGAGAAATAGATAGCATAAATAAAAAACAATCACAACTTTGGGAGATGAAGGCCACTATTGGGGAAATGCAAAATACACTGGCGAGTTCCAACAATAGAATCAAACAAGCAGAAGAAAGAACTTCAGAGCCCTAAGACAAGGCTTTCAAATTAACCCAATCCGACAGACAAAGAAAAAAGAATTAAAAAATGAAGGCCAGGGCCGGGCGCAGTGGCTCACGCCTGTAATCCCACCACTTTGGGAGGCTGAAGCGGGTGGATCACGATGTCAGGAGTTCGAGACCAGCCTGACCAACATGGTGAGACCCCGTCTCTACTAAAAATACAAAAATTAGCCAGGCATGGTGGCACGCGCCTGTAATCTCATTTCCTCAGGAGACTGAGGCAGGAGAGAATCACTTGGACCCAGGAGGGGGATTTTGCAGTGAGCCGAGACTGCGCCATTGCACTCCAGCCTGGGCGACAGAGCCAGACTCCGTATCAAAAGCAAATGAAGACCGGGCACAGTGGCTCACACCTATAATCCCAGCACTTTGGGGGGCCAAGGTGGGCAGATCACCTGAGGTTGGGAGTTCGAGACCAGCCTGACCAACATGGAGAAACCCCGTATCTACTGAAAATACAAAATTAGCTGGGAGTGGTGGTGCATGCCTGTAATCCCAGCTATTTGGGAGGCTGAGGCAGAAGAATCACTTGAACCCAGGAGGCGGAGGTTGTGGTAAGGTGAGATCACACCATTGCACTCTAGCCTGGGCAACAAGAGTGAAACTCCATCTCAAAAAAACAGAACAAAAAACAAAACAAAGAAAAACCAAAGCCTCCAAGAAATTTGGGATCATGTTAAACAACCAAACAAGAATAGTTGGTGTTCCTGAGAAAGAAGGGAAATCTGAAAGTTTGGAAAATGTATTTGAAGGAATAATTGAAGAAAACTTCCCTGGCCTCTCTAGAGATCTAGACATCCAAATCCAAGAAGCTCAAAGAATACCCGGGACATACGTCGGAAAAAGATCTTCGCTTAGGCACACAGTCATTAGGTTATCTAAAGTAAAGACAAAGGAAACAATCTTAAGAGTTGTGAGGCAGTATCAAGTAACCTATAAAAGAAAACCTCTCAGATTAACAGCAGATTTCTCAGAAGAAATCCTACAAGCTAGAAGGAATTGAGGTCATATCTTTAGCCTCCTTAAACAAAACAATTATCAGTCAAGAATTTTGTATCCAGCAAAACTGAGCTTTATAAATAAGGGAGAGATATAGTCTTTTTCAGACGAACAAATGCTGAGAGAATTTGCCACTACTAAGCCAGCACTACCAGAACTGCTAAAAGGAGCAGGAATCATGAAACAAAACCTTGAAATACACCAAAACAGAACCTCCTTAAAGCATAAATCTCACAGGACCTATAAAACAATAACATAATGGAAACAAAACAAAACAAAAAACCAAGGTATTCAGGCAACAACTAGCATGATGAATAGAATAGTACCTCGCATCTCAAAACTAATGCTTAATGTTAATGGCCTAAATGCTCCACTTAGAAGGTACAGAATATCAGAATGGATAAGAATTCACCAACCAAGTAAGTGCTGACTCATATAAACTTGTGGTAAAGGGGTAGAAAAAAATATCCCATGCAAATGAACACCAAAAGCAAACAGGAGTAGCTATTCTTATATCAGACAAAACAGACTTTAAAGCAACAACAGTTAAAAAAGACAAAGAGGGACATTATATAATGATGAAAGGACTAGTCCAACAGGAAAATATCACAATCTTAAATATATATGCACTTAATACTGGAGCTCCCAAATGTATAAAACAATTATTACTAGACCTAAGAAATGATAGATGGCAGCATAATAATAGCGAGGGACTTCAGTACTCCACTGATAGCACTAGGTCATCAAGACAGAAAGTCAACACAGGAAAAATGAACTTAAAATATACCCTAGAGCAAATGGTCTTAACAGATATTTACAGAACATTCTACCCAACAACTGTACAATATACATTCTATTAATCAGCACATGAAACATTCTCCAAGATAGACCATATGATAGGCCACAAAACAAGTCTCCACAAAACACATTTAAGAAAATATAAAATTATATCAAGTACTCTCTCAGACCACAGTGGAATAAAATTGGAAATCAACTCCAAAAGGAACCCTCAAAACCATGAAAATTCATGGAAATTAAATAATTTGCTCCTGAATTATTATTGGGTCAACAATGAAATCAAGATGGAAATTTAAAAAAGTTTTGAACTGAGCTATAATAGTGACACAACCTATCAAAACCTCTTGGATTCAGCAAAAGTGGTGCTAAGAGGAAAGTTCATAGCATTAAATGCCTATATCAAAAAGCCTCAGAGAGCACAAATAGACAATCTAAGGCCACACTTCAAGGAACTAGAGAAAGGAGAACAAACCCAGCAGAAGAAAAACAAAAGAACAAAGATCAGAGCAGAATTAAATGAAATTGATACCAAAAAAATTAAAAAAGATAGATGAAACAAAAAGCTGGTTCTCTGAAAAGATAAAATTGATAGACCATTAGCGAGATTGATCAAGAAAAGAAGACAGGAGATGCAAATAAGCTCAATTAGAAACGAAGTGGGAGCTATTACAACTGATACCATAGGAACATGAAAGATTATTCAAGGCTACTATGAACAACTTTATGTACACAAGCTAGAAAACCTAGAGGAGATGGATAAACTCCTGGAAATACACAACCATCCTAAATTAAAGCAGGAAGAAATAGAAACTCTGAACAAATAACAAGCAGCGAGATTGAAATGGTAATTTAAAAATTGCCCCCAAAAAAGTCCAGGACCAGATGGATTCACAGATTAATTCTATCAGACATTCAAAGAAAAATTGGTACCAATCCTGTTGACACTATTCCAAAAGATACAGAAAAAGGGAATCCTCCCTAAATCATTCTATGAATCCAGTATCACCCTAATACCAAAACCAGGAAAGGGCATAACAAAAAAGGAAAACTATAGACCAATATTCCTGATGATCATAGATGCAAAAATCCTTAACAAAATACTAGCTAAATGAATCCAACAGTGTATCAAAAAGATAATCCACCATGCTCAAGTGGGTTTCATCCCAGGGATGCAGAGATAGTTTAACATTTGTGAGTCAATAAATGTGATACATCACATAAACAGAGTTAAAATCAAACATCACACGATCATCTCAATAGATGCAGACAATGCATTTGACAAAATCCAGCATCCCTCTATGATTAAAACCCCTAGCAAAATCAGCATAGAAGAAACGTACCTTAAGGTAATAAGAGCCGTATGTGACAGACTCACAGTCAACATTATACTGAATGGGGAAAAGTTGAAAACATTCCCCTTGAGAACTGGAATAAGACAAGGAGGCCCACTTTCATCACTGCTATTCAATATAGTACAGGAAATTCTAGCCAGAGCAATCAGACAAGAGATAAAAATAAAGGGCATCCAAATCTGTAAAGAGGAAGTCAAACTTTTGCTGTTCACAGATTGTTTACCTAAAAAACCCTAAAGATTAATCCAAAATGCTACTAAAACTGATAAATGAATCCAATAACGTTTTAGGGCACAAAATCAGTGTAGACAAATCGGTAGCACTGCTATACACCAACAGCCGCCAAGCTGAGAATCAAATCAAGAGCTCAACCCCTTTTACAATAGCTGCTGAGCCACCATGCCCAGCCAAGCTGCAAAAAACATACCCATTTTCAAGGAGGTGAAAGACCTTTACAAGAAAAACTACAAAACACTGCTGAAAGAAATCATAGATGACACAAACAAATGGAAACACATCCCATGCTCATGGATGGGTAGAACAATATTGTGAAAATGACCATACTGCCAAAAGCAATCTGCAAATTCAATGCAATTCCCATCAAAATACCATCATAATTCTTCACAGAACTAGAAAAAAATCCTAAAATTCATAGAGAACAAAAAAAGAGCCCACATAGCCAAAGCAAGACTAAGCCAAACAAACAATAGAACAAAACCAAAACAAACAAACAAAAATCTGGAGGCATCACACTTCCTGACTTCAAACTATATTATAATGCCATAGTCACCAAAACAGCATGGTACTGGCGTAAAACTAGGCACAAAGACCAAGGGAGCAGACTACGGAACCCAGCAGTAAAGCCAAATACTTATAGCCAAGTGATCTTCGAAAAAGCAAACAAAAACATAAAGTGGGGAAAGTATACCCTATTCAACAAATGGTGCTGGGATAATTGGCAAGCCACATGTTGGAAAATGAAATTAGATCTTCATCTCTTACCTTATACAAAAATCAACTCAAGATGGATCAAAGACTTAAATTTAAGATCTGAAATCATTAAAATTCTAGAAGATAACACCAGAAAAAACCCTTCTAATATTGGCTTAGGCAAAGATTTCATGACCAAGAACCCAAAAGCAAATTCAACAAAAACAAAGATAAATAGATGGGACTTAAACTAAAAAGCTTCGGCACAGCAAAAGAAATAACCAGCAGAGCAAAAAGGCAGCCCACAGAGTGGGAGAAAATCTTTGCAAACTATGCATCTGGCAAAGGTCTAATATCCAGAATGTACAAGGAACTCAAACAAATCAGCAAGAAAAAACCAATTCCATCAAAAAGTGGGCTAAGGACATGAATAGACAATTCTCAAAAGAAGATATATGAATTGCCAACAAACATATGAAAAAAATGCTCAACATCACTAATTATCAGGGAAATGCAAATCAAAATCACAATGCAATAATACCTCACTCCTGCAAGAAAGGCCATAATCAAAAAAATTTAAAAAAAATAGATGTTGGCATGGATGCAGTGAAAAGGGAACACTTTTACACTGCTGATGTAAATGTAAACGAGTGCAACCACTATTGAAAACAGTGTGGAGATTCCTTAAAGAACTATAAGTAGATCTACCATTTGATCCAGCAATCCTACTCCTGTGTATCTTCCCAGAGGAAAAGGAGTCATTATGTGAGAAAGACACTTGCACATGTATGTTTATAGCAGCACAATTCACAATTGCAGAAATATGGAACCAGCCCAAATGCCCAACAATCAACGAGTGGATAAAGAAAATGTGGCGTATATATACCATGAAATACTACTCAGCCATGAAAGGGAATGAAATAATGCATTCACAGCAACCTGGATGGAATTGGAGACCATTATTCTAAGTGAAGTAACCCAGGAATGGAAAACCAAACATCATATGTTCTCACTTATAAGTGCGAGCTAAGCTACGAGGACTTAAAGGCATAAGAATGATACAATGGACTTTGGGGACTCGAAGGGAAGGGTGGGAGCGGGATGAAGGATAAAAGACTACACATTGGGTACAATGTATACTGCTTGGGTGATGGGTGCACCAAAATCTCAGAAATCACCACTAAAAAACTTATCATGTAATCAGACACCACTTGTTCCCTAAAAACCTGTTGAAATGAAAGAATAAAAATATTTGCTTGAAAAATAAAATAAAAAGGCCAAATTACTTTTAAATGGAAAGTTGCCCCTTTTGCTGCCCCAATTATTAACAGGAATGAGTTCTGAGATCTCTTTATGGAAAATAAAGACAATTTAATCATTTTGCATATCTGAATCATAGTATACAAGTTTTTTATATATATATATGAAATCATAGTGTATCAGTTAGAAAACATAGTTTTCTAAACTATGTTTCATGGTACCTCATTAATTCAATATCTTGGTGTACTTTCTCCCATTCCTTCCAAAAGGATTCCTTTTAAATAGCTGAGCTTATGTGATATTGCACTCTGGTTTTCAAATTAGCTACTATAACAAACCTTTTTTCTTATTTTGATATATTGTTGGCAAACGTAACTTTTAATATCTATGTAATATTCCAGGATATTGAGGTGTAATATTTTATTTTATTTTATTTTATTTTGTTTTATTTATTTATTTATTTTTTGAGACAGAGTCTCGCTCTGTCGCCCAGGCTGGAGTGCTGTGGCCAGATCTCAGCTCACTGCAAGCTCCGCCTCCCGGATTTACGCCATTCTCCTGCCTCAGCCTCCCCAGTAGCTGGGACTATAGGCGCCCGCCACCTCGCCTGGCTAGTTTTTTTGTATTTTTTTAGTAGAGACGGGGTTTCACCGTGTTAGCCAGGGTGGTCTAGATCTCTTGACCTCGTGATCTGCCCGTCTCGGCCTCCCAAAGTGCTGGGATTACAGGCTTGAGCCACCGCGCCCGGCCGAGGTGTAATATTTTAGTTAACTTTTCTTTTATTGCTGGTCATTTAGGAATCTTCTTTCTCCCCTTTTTTTGCTACCACAAATAACATTGAAAAATAATGAACACATTTCATGAATTTGCAGTCATCTTATAGAATTCATGCTACTCTTCATTGATTTTAGAACCTGGATCACTAAAGCTAGCACCATGATTTTCTTTGGAATGTATTAAATAAGTCCAGTGAATGTTGAGACGTCAGGGCAGTGAATGAAAGGTGATGAAGTTTAGATGTAAGTTCTAAGTTGGACTCTGCTTTGAAAGTTGGAAAAAACTTTTTATAATCAGTAGAAAAAGAAAATAATGTCAGCAAGTTAATATTCTTCCCATCCATGGGTGGGAGTAAAGCACACATAATGATTCCAAAACTGGGCTCTGGGGTTAGAATGCCCAAGTTCAACTCCTGCCTTCACTACTTATTAGCCATGTGACTTTGGCAAGATACCTCAAGTTTGTCCTTGTAAAAAGAGGACAATGATAGTGTGTACTTCACAGTGGTGTTTTTAGGATTATTTGAGCTTGAAGGACCTTCAATATGAAGCACTTACTAAATGCTCCATAAACATTTGTTATGGTTCCTTCAGATGACTTGGCTAATAAAACAGATGCACATGAAACATTATGAAAGGGATAATTTTAAAAGACCTTTACCAAGGCAATTGATTAGCAACCTAATGAGAAACCACAAATTGAATATGTTTGTTTCTAAGTGAGTGACTTGTTACCTAGAAAAAACAGAAACTCAGACACTCAAATTTCATATTTTGCTCGGTTATGTGAACTTAACAATGTTTACATGTTTAAAAAATAAGGGTAGTTTAGTTATTAAGTGTAATTTGATATTTATCAATATCCAATATTCCTTTAACTTTCTTTAGTCTCATAAACATACTTTCCTCAATAAGTTTAGGATAATGTATCTGCACAATTCTTTTAAATGTTTGATTGTTTATATTTTTTCACAACTCTTTAACTACTTATAGACAAGAATCAGCTCTATTTAGCAAATGTCTGAAAGCTGGTGAATCAGAAATGGAAACAGCTTTGGTAAGTTTTGATCAGTGAAGTACATAAGCTATAGTCTGCACTGTCTTCTTCCTTTTGGTTAACTCCCTATTATAATTTTCTGGAGCACTAAATATCAAAGCCACAAGTCTTAAGTTAAGACTTGCCCTAAGGCTGATCCCAAAGCAACAGTCCTCATGAGTCAAACTTTTTAGATGCCTGACTTTGTTGACAACCCAAAACAAATTAGAATCAATTGTCTAGCCTTTGTTGAGTACCTCGTCTATGTTTGGAACTTAAGTGGATTTTGCAGCAATAAAGAAAAAACACAAATTTCTATGTAATGAGCCTGTAATCTTGTCAGAGAGATAAAATTTGAACCGACAAAATAGTAGTGAAATCTCTAGGACAATATAAATGACATTGTGTTGTCTGTACAGACCTATAGAATTTGGGAAGGGAGAAAAAGATTTGTTTAAAGCTAAGGTACTCCATGAAGGTTTTGTGAAAGATTTTGACTTCATTTAGGCCTTAATGATAGGCAACAGTTTTCCTGGGAGAGAGGGATTGAGAGAGGAGGTAGCATGGGGTGGTGAAAAGACCATAGGCTTTAGCTCTGCTACTGACTGCAGGCTAGACCGTTGTGCAAATTGTTTATATTCACTGAGCTGCGGTTTCTTCATTTCATAAATGAGGATCCAATCCAATTGAGTGCTGTGTGCTCTGGAAAGCCGTGCTCAGAAATTGTGGGATTCTAAAAGAAAAAAGTATCAACAAGGAAGTATGTGAAGATTGCAGGGCAGCCAATCCAGAGATGAGACATCTGCTGTTTTATAGTGGGAATTCTGCTGCTGCTGCTGCTTCTGCTGCCTCTTCCTCTTCCTCTTTTTCTTCCTCCTCTTCATGCCCCTCTTCCTCTTCCTCTTCTTCTTCCTCTTCTTCTTCCTCCTCTTCTTCCCCCTCTTCCTCTTCCTCTCCCTCTCCCTCTCCGTCTCCGTCTCCGTCTCCGTCTCCTTCTCCTTCTCCTTCGTCTTCTTTTGAGGCAGGGTCTTGTTCTGTCACCCAGACTGGAGTGCAGTGGTACAAGAACTCCTGGCCTCAACCATTCCTCTTGCCTCAGCCTCTTGAGTAGCTGGGACCACAGGAGTGAATGACCACATCTGGCTAATTAAAAAAAAGTTTTTTTTTTTTTTTGTAGAGATCTCACTATGTTGCCTAGGCTGTCTCAAACTCCTTGGCTCAAGTGATCCTCCTGCCTCGGCTTCCCAAAGTGCTGGGCTTACAGGCAGGAGCCACCTTACCTGGCTGGGAATTCTTCTTTTTATATCCGTTTCACTGTGAAACCCTCAAAAAATCAGCACTCTCTATGGTTTTGACTCCACTATGGAGTCACATATAAAGAATAGTCCAGGATCCAAACGTAACTAAAAAGGACTCCAATATTTACTTGCATGGCTCAACAAATTTTAAAAGAGATACAATTCAAAGCCCCTAGCACTTCCTTAACCCCTGTCTCCCTCCTTCCTGTCTTCTCCACATTGAAGCTGCTCTGCAGCATCTCACTCCTCAACCTTCACCCCCTGACCGTCACCCCAGCACCCAACTCCCCTCAAACCAGTCTGCAGTTTCCCCTCCTTTTCTCCCCACATTTTATTATGTAGATAGACCTAGCTTTCAGCATCTATGTTCTTCCACATTTAATTTTGTCCCTCTAGTCTTGCTCTTCTCTACCCATTCCTTTTTTTTCTAAAATGTTGTTATAAGTAATTTCAAACATACAACAAATTGAAAAAAGTGTGCAGCGAACACCCAGATGTCCACTATCTGGTTTTTTATAATTAACATATTGCTATGTATCCTTGTCACATATTTACTTATTCGTCCATCTCTCTACCCATTCATCTTATATTTTTTATTATGGTAAAGTATATACACAAAAAACTTAGCATTTTAACAATTTTTAAGTATGCAATTTACAAGCATTAAGTATATTAAATACATGAAATGGCATTGCACATTGTTGTGCAAGCATCTTCACCCATTTTTTTTTTTTTTTTGAGATAGAGTCTTACTCAGTTACCCAGGCTGGAGTGCAGTGGCGTGGTCTTGGCTCACTGCAACCTCCGCCTCCCCGGTTCAAGTGATTCTACTGCCTCAGCCTCCTGAGTAGCTGGAATTACATGCACCACCACCAAGCTTGGCTACTTTTTTTGTATTTTTAGTACACATGGGGTTTCACCATGTTGTCCAGGCTGGTCTCGAACTCCTGACCTCAGGTGATGCCTCTGCCTCCCAAAGTGCTGGGATTTCAGATGTGAGTCACTGCACCCGGCCACCACCCATTCTTAAACATCATTTGTGTGAGTGAGTGTGGGTGCACGATCCTGAATTAGAAGATGGGAGAATAAGCTGGCAAAGCCAGAACACCTGGGAGAGTAAGACAAGGAGATTAGGAGGAGGGAGGCAGAGGAACACGCACTCATTAATCATTCTTGTCTCTTTTATATGTATCTGTAAAATGGAGATGATTTCCATCTCAGGGCCTTTAAAACTACTTTTTTTTTTGTAAAAAACTAAAGTAGATAATACATACGAAAACACGTAGCATAGGGATTAGTTTATGATACATGCTTGCCAAAATTTCTTTAATTCTAAAACAACCAAAATTAGAACAGCTCTGCTCCAGTCAGCCTTCGCTAGGCTATACTCCAGCAACAAACTTCCATATCATACCTCGGTGGCTTAAAACAACAGTGGCTTATTTCTCCCCAGTTCTTCAAGTCTGTTGCAGGTGGGAAGGAGGATCTTTGTTGTCTTTCTCTTAACCTCAGAGCCCAGGTTGGGAACAGTCGTCATTTTGAACATTTGCAGGTATCGTGGCAATAGGAAGAGAGCCCTGGAGGGTCTTGCACTGACAATTAAATGCTCTGGCCTAGGAGGGACACAGGGGCACTTTCTCTCACAACTATTGGCCAGAGCTGGTCACATGACTCCACCCTAACACAAGGGATTAGGAAGTATCCTCCAAGCCTAGCATTGCCGGGGCAGAAGGAAGAGTTGGGATATTTGGCAAACAACATTAGTAAACACCATAATTTTAAGCCATTCCTTGATTACAGTCACCAAATTTTTAAAAAGTTTGATTTCTATTTGACAAATTTTGTCAAGATTGACAATAACACCAAACAAGTAACTTTTGTTAAGTGCTCACTTAATCCAGGCCCTGGACTTCGTTTTCCTTATTTAATTAATCTTCTCAGCAACCCTAGAAGGAAAGTAGTAGTATAATTCTTGTTTCCCAAGTGAGAAAACTAAGAAGAAAAACTCCAATAAATAAATTGGCCATAGAGTAAGGGGGTCCCAGAGCCCAGGCTTTAACTTTGGAGCTGGTTGGAACCATTACTCCCATACAACCCACCTCAGTGAGTTCTCAAAGCCTTAGCTTTGGTGACCTTTTTGTCTAATAGAACCAGAGATGAAGCCCTCCCTCTGCCTCTCCTCACAGTTTAAAGCCACTAGACCACTCTCCAGAACAGAGTTTAGCAACATTACGCTCCCACGGTAAATGTTCAAAGCACCTCTGTATTCTAGTCAGGAGATAAAACAGCTGTTCCCTCGGAATGGCTTATACTGAAATGTAAATGAACAAGGACATTTAAAAAAAAAAAGAAGAAGAAAAAAAAAGAAAATAGATTTACGTTCTTGCCTTTTAAAATTTTTATCATTTCCCATCCAAGCTTACTGTTTTTGTTTAATCTTGCCATTCCTTTTCTTCTTCCTTGTATGCTCTTTTTCTTAGGGATATGCAAACTTTATTAGTCAGCTCCTCTTTCAAGCTCCGTATGATTTTGTGTTTGAGAATTGGGAATCAGGTACTTTTACTGTTAGCCCCAGGGTGGATCTGAGCAGGAAGAAGCTTTATGAATAATCAGGGTTGACATCTCCAGCGTTGTTCCTTCATTATAAATATTGTTAAAGGAGCTGTGGCCACCATGGGCTCCCACTGAACAGGGTGTGTTGGGGAGGCAGAGAGAGCCTTTGATTTCAGCTCTTTCCTGGTTAGCTCTACGCTGATGACCCTGGTGTTGACAGGTCTCTTAGATTTGGCTGCCTTTTTTTCAGAAAGTTTCTCTTCTATTAGCATAAGTGTTTGGTCTGCAGGAAGCCGGGTTCAGCTCTTCAACTCCAAAGGCTAAGATCCATAGTTAATATTAGTGCTTGTGTTTTGCCTTAACCTGAATTGCTAATGAATGCTGAGCTGCTTTGTGACTTTAACCATTTTAGTTCCGTTTGGATTAGTTGTAGCATCGTAATGTTTTTCAAATGATAATACCCTTCTTCCCAACTCATGAGAGAGCCCGGTCTCCACACGTTTGAAAAGACACTAGTATTCCATACGTCTGCTAACGACACAGCTGACCCCACCTATATCCCACTAATCCCTGGTCATATTATTAGCAAACTGTCCTCTTTAGATTATTTCTGTTATCTTGACAGTATTTCCATTTTCAAAATGGGGATACCTGCAAACTTGAATTTATATCGCTTGAGTAAAACTTTGCAAATTCCCTCTGCCTTCCCTCTCCCCAGCTCCATTATCTTCTATCTGTTCCCGTCAGATTTGTAGAATAGTGTTATAAAACCTTTACATGCTAAGACATTTGATGAACCTCATCTCATTTAAATATCTCAATAGCCCTGTGAAGAAAGTGATATTGTTGTTCTGATTTCCTTGAAAGATACAAAAATCTAGACTCAAGAAGTGAAGGAACTTGCCCAGGGTCACATTCTGAGTCAGGGTTAGAATCTGGGCTAAAATCCTGGGCTTCTAATTCAAGCCATTTACTCTCCCACCTAGTTGATGTTTATTAGCAATATTTGCCATTTTCATTCCACCAACATTATTGAGCATTTATTTTTTGTCATACATTGAAATTACCAAGATAACTAAAGCACAGTTCTAAGGAGCTCAGATCCTGGTGGAGGAGAAAGCCCTGCTTTCAACCCAACCCTGATGGTGGCGGTATTAAGTATTCAATGCAAGGGTTGAAACAGGAAACTTTGAGGGCACGGAGAAGACATTTAACTTGCTTTCAAGGACTTAGGAAAGGTTTCTGGGAAGAAGTAATACGAGGAAAGCTTCTGGGAAGAAGTGATATGAGGGGATGAGCCTTGAGTTAGCCATGATGAAAAAGTGGGTCTCCGTATGGTGGCTCACACCTGTAATCCTAGCACTTTGGGAGGCTGAGGCAAAAGAATTGTTTGAGTCTAAGAGTTCGAGGCCAGCCTGGGCAACATAGTGAGACCTCATCTCTACAAATAATAAAAAAAAGTTTAGCTGGGTATAGTGGCATGCGGCTGTAGTCCTAGTACTCAGGAGGCTAAGGTGGGAGAATTAACTGAGTCTGGGAGGTCAAGGTACAGTGAGCACTCCAGCCTGGGAGAGGGAGACTCTGTCTCAAAAAACCAAAACAAAACAACAAAAAAAGATGGGTCTCACTGACAAGGAGCTGCATGCCTGCTCTTGGAGAAAGGGAAAGAAAGAAAGAAAGAGATTTTTTTTTTCCTTTCCTAGGCCCTTGAAAAACACTTCAAATACTTTTGAGTAAGCCTGCCAAAGACTTTGATGAATGTATATTTGTGTGTGCTTAGGGTCCAAAAGTCCATATTATCCAATTTTGTGCAAAAACACACTTTTGTTTTACCAGATGTGAGCATAGGAAAGACAGCAGGAGTAGCAGATTTGAGAAGGGCTCTTACGCATTTAGTTTTGTGTTATTGAATTGAGATGTTTACAGGAAGTTTGAATGGAAATATATAGTAGGCATTTGGCTAGAGTGGGGTGGGGTGCTGTTGGTCTGGAGTTCAGGAGAGAAACCTGGGCTGGAATCATCAGCGTCCAGAAGAGTGAAAGCAGCATGTAAAGTGATAGAAGAGATGAAGGCCAAAATTTGAGCCCTGAAAAATACCAATATTTGGGTGACCAGCAGAAAGAAGCAATTCTCAAAAAAGACCAAGAGCCCAGGATAGTGGTTTGTGCCTGTATTCCCCGCATTTTGGGAGGCTGTGGTGGGTGGATCGCTTGAGTCTAGGAGTTCAAAACTAGCCTGGACAACATGGTGAAACCCCATCTCTACTAAAAATACAAAAATTAGCCAGGCATGGTGGCACACACCTGTAATACCAGCTACTCAGGAGGTTGAGGCACAAGGATCTCTTAAACCTGGGAGGCAGAGTTGCAGTGAGCTGAGATCATGCCATTACATTTCAGTCTGGGCGACAGAGCGAGACTCTGTCTCAAAAAACAAACAAACAACCTAAGGTAGACTCGCCAAAGAGGCAGGAGAAAAATAAGGGGAATGTGGTGTCCTGAAACCCTAGGGAGCAGAACATTTCAAGGAGAGAGAGCACAGTGCAGTCTAATGTTGCCGTTAAGCATATAAGTTTCAGTGATGCATGTCTATTGGAGTTAGCATTGTCAGCCTTGTCTGGGTGTGGTCAGACTCTCAACTGCAGGGGTCGTGAAGTGAATGAAAGGGTAAGAGCTGGAGATCACCTTTTAGGAGCTGGCCTTTGAAAAATAATAGCTGACTTTTTCTGAAGAAGAGGATGAATGTAGGGAAGTAGTTGGATAGGGACTTGGGGTTGAGAGAGGAGGTTTTAAGGTTGAAGAGGGCATTAGGATGCTGATTGGGTGTGTCCACTAGAAAGAGAGGCTGCATTCAGCTGAGCAAGTCTCCAAGGCAATGCAGGAGTGGTATAGTCCGGGGCAGAGATGGCAGGATCAGCCCAAGTAAGAGGATGAATCCTCTTCCCTTTTGGCTGGGAGGGAAGGCTGAAGAATGGCTCAAGAACAGGATGGGAAGCAAGAATCAAGACCCCAGGGTGATTTGCTGTGTACTAGGTAGGTGCCGGGCATGGCTATTCACATACATAGACAAAATGTTGTAATCCTCATACTGCAGATGAGGAAAGGGAGGCTTAAAGATGCCAAGTAAGTTTCTCAAAGCCACAACTGGCAGTGGCAGACCTGGGATTCGAACACAGAAAGCCATACTGCAGCACCTGCTCTCTCACCCACAGCCTCTGCTGCATCAGGGAGGCAAGGCTAGTGACTCAGGCGAGAACTAGGAAGCTTCAGGAAGCTACGGCAAGAAGTCAGACTCAGGGCTCCTTTCTCGTCCCTTCTGGCCACCTCCCCAAACTGGCTGTCTCTTTCTATATCATTAAAGTTAATACACTTTAGTCCTTGGAGGTCAAATAGTGTGTGTGTTTTGAGCGTGTGAATATCTGACATCCCTTTTCCATTGTCTGTACTATTCATTGTCTCTGCGAGTTACTTTGTGTAGTAGTCAATGTTTTTCAAACTATAATTTTCAAATAAATTTTAGGGAAGCTATGCCCTTTCTCCAGAAATTTAAATTTCTTGTTTATTTTGATTTTAAGAAAATCTTAGAACATCTTAATATTTATAATTGTGTTGGCACAAAGAACACAACTATGTTGATTGATTTGGGTTAATAAGAAAAGCTCAGAGGCTTAAGATGTAAATAGTAAATCCATACCAAGTGAAGGGCAAATAACCTCACTTCGCAAATATTTAGTACTAGGTGCTAGGGGAGAAAACGGTACAGGAAGAATCTAGAATACCAATCCCACTTTCAGGGTACTTACATTCTATTTGAGAAAATTAGACTAATAAAGAAAACCAGTTGGCGTTTGTAGGGCTTAAGTGGGTGGGCTTTTGCTAGAGCTCTATGGCAAAAATTAGAAAGAAGAATGTGGCTTAGGTTTGGGGCCCAATGGGACATCTTATTCCACTGAAAACCCTCTATCTTACCACCAAATTAAATATTGAAAACAGTATATTCAGTTGAGCCTGTGGGTAAAGAGAGGAAGGCAACTGGGTCTGTAGTCCCAGCTATATTCCTATCTCAGAAGAGGTGAAGAGGAGAAGGCCATAGCTGAGACCCAGACCATGGAGAAAGAGAGCATCAGTTGGGCCTCTAACAACAGCTATCCTGTCCTTTCCTGTTTGTGGCCTTATGAACGTCTTTCAATCTGACCAGAGCTGCAAGTCCTTCTTTCTTGGAGGGAGCAGGGCTGGTAAGTCAGGCAGAAGAGGATCTTATGAGGGAAAGGGAGCTGTAGAGTCCCCAACCCCCTCACGTTCGATGAAGCAATATGTATGTGTTGCTGTTAGAGGAACCAGGCCACGTTAGAATCAGCACCAGCGTGAGAGTCTTCTTCATAGTGCAGCTTGTATTGCTCAGTTTAAGAACAGAACTCAGTTTATTTCCCCAGGGGGCATTAGGCTGAGAAATCAATTGACATGCACAAATCCCACAAGGGACCAGTGCATAAGCTGGAGTGATGATGTATTAATTAGCAATGGGAGAAAGTGACTGGTGTCAATTCTCCACACCAGACACACTCTCCTTTATGTTTGTATACTCAGGAGATTATGTCATGGGTTCGAAGGTGAGTCCCACGTTTCAGTGAAGGAGTTGAATATTCTTGAGTGATAACTTGATGAATCATCCTTCTTTAGTGTCTGTGGTAGGAGTCAGCATTGACTACCTAGACCTAGAGTAACAGTCTCGTGGACGATCAAATTACTGTAAACTCCTTTTTTCTCTAGACTTGTGCAGATTAGCAGAAGTGTTGTTACATTTACTTAAGGCAATTTGTTGTGGTTAGTTTATAGATCATCTGGCAAGAGTTCTTGTGTAGGTTGACTCATTGCAGAGAACATTTTTGGGTGGCACCTTAGTCTTATGTTACAAGTCATCTGTAATTGTGGGTAGCATTCTAGGATGATTTCCATTGATGGCCAATGCAATAATTCTGTGTTGACTTTTATTAATTTCAATTTCTTAGCCCTCTATCTTCTTTCCTGGTCCAATAATTCTAGGTATGCCCTGTACTTGAAGCTTAGCAGTTCAATGTTCTGAGCACAGTTTAGAGTGGAATAGAAGAAAGGCAATGAATTAACATTACAAAGTACGGCGCTAGAAATTCCAAGCTATCAGGTGAGGTCAAACAACCCCTATTTTACACCTCAGGAAGTTGAGTTCAGGGAGGATCAGGAAGGCTGCCCAAGGACACGTGGCTGGAAGTGGAGGATCTCAGAGTCCAGCCTAGGTCTGCATCCAATGGGAGCACTTTGGGAATTAAAAAAATTGTTCTTGGAATGGGAGCACTTTGGGAATTAAAAATTTTGTTCTTGGCCGGGCACGGTGGCTCAAGCCTGTAATCCCAGCACTTTGGGAGGCCGAGAGGGGCGGATCACAAGGTCAGCAGATAGAGACCATCCTGGCTAACACGGTGAAACCTCGTCTCTACTAAAAAATACAAAAAACTAGCTGGGCAAGGTGGTGGGCACCTGTAGTCCCAGCTACTCGGGAGGCTGAGGCAGGAGAATGGCATAAACCCGGGAGGCCGAGCTTGCAGTGAGCTGAGATCCGGCCACTGCACTCCAGCCCGGACAACAGAGCGAGACACCGTCTCAAAAAAAAAAAAAAATTTTGTTCTTCCTGTTGAAGGGTTTCATACATGAGGCAGAGCTTTAGCTGAACCCTGAAGGGCAGGTAGGAGTGGGAAGAGAAGAAAGTTTTGATTTAGTGAACAAATCTGGATTGCCTTGGCTAACCCACCTCTTGGTTTTTGCATTCAATTCTGGTTACTATACTTTACAAAGAATATAAACAAACTGGGGATTATTTAAAGCAATGGTTCTCAGCCTTTAATCCACCATGGATCCTGTGATTGATTACATTTCCAGAGCAATGTATTCACCTGGGAACTTTGTGTTGCTTTTCAGAGTATGGCATAAAATAACGCAGAAAGTAAGTTATCCTTAATTCTAGGTGCAGTTGCTGTAGTAATTTACCCTTTGTTGATCAAAAGAATGATTGTGTTACAAAATCATGGATAAAAATCTACAGATATGAGATTAGAAACCAGGATGGTGGTAAAACCAAAATCATGTTCTTAAAAAAGAAAAATCTTAGTCAAATTAAATTTAACAGAGTTTAACTGAGCAAAGAATGATTTGTGAACCAGGCAGCCTCCTAACCAGAGAAGGCTCAGATCCTCCAGTACAACGATGTTGCAGAAGAAGATTTACAGACAGGAAAAGAAAGGCTAGGCGTGGTGGCTCACATCTGTAATCCTAACACTTTGGGAGGCCGAGGTGGGTGGATTGCCTGAGCTAGGGAGCTCGACACTGGCCTGGGCAACATGGTAATATCCCATCTCTACTAAAATACAAAAAATTAGCCGGGCGTGGTGGTGTATGCCTGTAGTCCCAGCTACTCAGGTCCTCAGGGAGGCTGAGGCAGGAGAATCACTTGAGCCTGGGAGGTAGAGATTACAATGAGCCAAGATCACACCACTGCACTCCAGCCTGGGTGACAGAACAAAACTGTCTCAAAAAAAAAAAAAAAAAAAAAAAAAAAAAAAAAGAAAACTGATGTAGGCGTGGTGGAAGTGAGGTGTAGAAACAGCTAGATTGGTGACAGCTCAGAGTTACTTTTATGAACAGTTGGCCTCCCTGATTGGCTGAAACTTGGTGATTGCACAAGAGTAGGTGACAGTCTGTTTACACCTCTATTTAGGTTATAGTTCACTATGTATGGAGAAACCTTTAGGCTGAACTTAAAATATGTAAGAAGACAGCTTTTGGGTAAATTTGATTTAACAATGTGCAGTGAGGAATGACTCAAGGCATTTTTGGAAGAGAGTATTCAGGACAAGGGGATTTCCAATATTTGGAGAACCATTGTATGAAGGCATTAGTTTTTTTCAAAGACTTGTTTTCAAGGGGTGTAGCCAAGGTTATGGATTAAAGCTACATGACAAAAACACTGACTAGAATAAGGAACATATACTAAGGTGATGTGAAAAGGTGAAATCAACTCTCTCGGAAGGTGTGAGCTCTCCACTGGAAAGTTGGGGCGATTTGGCTGGGGCTGTTTGAGTAAGAGCTGGACAAACTACTTGCTACAGATGTTGCTGTGGAGAATTGAGCTCTAGAGAGGGGCTAGACCAGATGTGAAACACATCTGGTTTTCAGGCCACAACTCATTTCAGGCCAGGCGCAGTGGGTCATGCCTGTAATCCCAGCAATTGGGGAGGCCGAGGCTGGAGGATCACTTGAGGTTAGAAGTTCGAGACCAGCCTGGCCAACCTGGTGAAACTCCATCTCTACTACAAACACAAAAATTAGCCGGGCATGGTGATGTGTGCCTGTAATCCCAGTTACTGGGGAGGCTGGGGCAGGAGAATCGCTTGAGCCCTGGAGGCTGAGGTTGTAATGAGCCGAGATCATGCCACTGCACTCCAGCCTAGACAACAGAGTGAGATTCTGTCTCAGCCAAAACAAAACAAAAACGAAAACAAAAACAAAACTTCATTTCAACTCTGAATTTCTTTTCTTTTTTTAATTTTAATTTTTGTGGGTACATAGTAGGTGTATATATTTATGGGTTACATGAGATATTCTGCAGTGTGTAATGAAGTATCCATCCTCTCAAGCATTTATCCTTTGTGTTACAAACAATCCAGCTATACTCTTCCAGTTATTTTAAAATGTACAATTGAATTGTTATTGACTATAGTCACTCTTTTATGCTATCAAATGCTAGGCCTTATTCATTCACTCTAACTATATTTTTAGACCCATTATAACTCTGAATTTCTAAAATTAATAATTTTTATAACTACTGACTTCACAGTATATCTCAAACACCAGATTATTAATAATCTGATTAATAATCAACAAATAAATTTTTAAAAATCTTGGGCCTGTAGAAATCCAGCTATGCATTTTATCATCAAAACTCCAAAGCTGAGAAGGTCCTGGCTTCTAAAGAGATTACAAAGTTGATTGTAGATTATTGATTGTGTTTGAAAAAGCATCCTTGAAAAGGAAAGTTTTTCAGGAGCCACTGCTTTAGAATAAAGGAGTCCTTGACAATAAAAGGGACTTAAGAATAAAGGAGTCCTTGGTATTTGTCAAGAGTTTATTTTTAACCCCAGTACCAAGCTTATGATAAATGATTATTACGGTGAGTTTGTCATCTACTTGCTGTCTAAAAGCTTTAGTATATAAAAGCCATGGAAAGGTATATGATAACCTCCAGAAAGAGAATAGGGAAGGAAAGAGCCAAGTTGTCCAAGGTTGTCTCTCTCTGCAGCATTCTCTGTTTGTGTGTAACTTTGTGCATTTGTATTAAACCTGTGTTTGTTTTAAGTGATCTCTGGCTTTCAAATGTTTGTAGAATACAAAGTATTCTTAACCTCAGATGTTATAATGGGCATCACAGTAAATACATTTTTATCAGATGGCTTTTTCTATAAATCCACTAGAAAGCAGTAAGCCTATTTGAATTAATCTTTGGAACCAAGGCGATGTATAGGTATTGAGGTTTTGCCACAGCAAAGCAATTTTTGGTTAAATATTAGGGTTAAAAGAGGAGCCATGGGGAAAGTCCCGGGTTTTGATGGCTGATGGCTATAATCACTGAGAAAATTGCTGAGCAGCATAGATAATCGTATTAGAAGACAAAGAATTTAAACAATGATTTTTCATTTCTAAGACTACTTCAGTCTTTCATCTCTATATTCCAAGCACTAAATAGAGTACCTAGAACACAGTAGGCATTCGGCAAATGTTTTGGGATGAATGACTTTTAGGAAACAGCAAAAGAAAACTACTCTAAACTTCAGTTATTTCTCTTCCCGAGACCATGTCTATGTGACTGATTGAAAAGTGCACATTCCTGTCATCATCAGCTGTTAAATAGTTAGACTGCCAAGTCATCTATTTGACTGATGTTTCCTCCCTTTGAGGTGGCTGACTGCATTGGCTCAGGGTTGACACAGCATGAGTCATAAGTTTCAGTTCTTGTCAGCCGATGGTTGCATTTCCATGCATAACCAGTGTGACTTATGTTGGTCCCATCAGGCACAAATATAAATCACGACCGTCCAATCATTGGTACTTGGGCCTTTGCTGACTGGAATGATTTCTTGGCCATTCTCTTGGTTAGTGACACTGAATACTCACTGATGGAACGGCACTGGCCAACTGATGGGAGAAGTTTCCTTCCTGAAAAGATCTTAGAATAGCATGTAATATAGAATTAGCCAGTGAATGTGAGTTCTCCTAAGTGTGAATGCAGTTCTAGAACATGAGGGAGAGTGATTCTTCACTGGTAAAATTTGGGGAAAGCAGGATATATATACATATAATATCACTTGAGGTCAGGAGTTCGAGACCAG
>NW_012106731.1:1625516-1633394 GCF_000951045.1 Mandrillus leucophaeus
TATATATATATTATATATATATATATAATGCTTTAAGTTCTGGGATATATGTGCAGAATGTGCAGGTTTGTTACATAGGTACACATGTGCCATGGTGGTTTGCTGTACCCATCAACCTGTCATCTACATTAGGTATTTCTCCTAACGCTATCCCACCCCTTGCCCCCCAACCCCCTCAACAGGCCCTGGTGTGTGATGTTCCCTTCCCTGTGCCCATGTGTTCTCAATGGACATAAACATATTTTTTAGGTTTCTAGTTGTGGTGGACAAACTTTAAGGTGGTCTCCATGATCCCTGTCCCTTGGTGTTTATGCTTTTGTATATTCACTCCTCTTGGATGTGGGCAGGACCTCTAACTTATTTCTAGGCCACAGAGTATGGAGACGGTGATGCAATACTGCTCTTGTGATTGTATCTCACTTTAGAAGACTCTGACTTGCTAGCAGAATTGATCTACAGTTTTTCTCTCCTTGCTGGCTTTGAAGACACAAGATGCCATGAGTCCTATGCCCACAACAGGATGAATTTTGCCAACACCCCGGTGAGCCTGGAAGTGGATCTTTCCTCAGATGAGCTTTCAGATGAGAAGTCAGTCCAGGCTGACCTTGACTGCAGCCTTGCACAGGACTCAGTCAAATCTGTGCCTGGATTCTTGACTCACAGAAACCATGAGACAATAAATGTGTATGGTTCTAAGATGGTAAATTTGTGATAACTTGTTACACTGCATTCAAAAAGCATACGCTGGTATTCTTAAATAAACATTTGACTACTGTGTTGGCGTTCAGGATATCCACCCAGGAATCTGGATGGAAGATGCCTCAGTCTCCTGACTTCCTGGATTAGCACACAAACATATTGAATGCTGACTTTTCCAAAGCCAGGAAGAACAAGAAGAAAGAAGTGGACTCTATATTCCTATTGTTAAGTCTAATAATGTGCATGTTTGAATTATTGACCAGGACATCTGTGTTTAGAGGAAATACAAGTATGACTGAATTCCTACACATGGTTAAACCTTGAGTTTGAATTTATGGTCAGTGTGGTGAATATTATTATTTACTTACCATTCTTCATTCTCTCCCTGCCCTTGCCTGTCTTCTCTGTGGGTAGAATATACCTCCCTGTCCCACTAGTGTTAGGTGTGGCCATATGACTTTCTTTGACCAATGGAATGTGGTAAAGTGACAGGTGATCAGTTCTAGGCTGAGGCTTAAGAGGTTTGGTAAATGTCTGCCAGCAATTTTGTGCACCTGTTCTACACCACGAGAAACACACACTGAGGTAGCCACAGCTTTTTAGCCAGGATTCCCGAATGAAAAATAGATGGAACACACCTGAATTTGACCTACTACTTAAAGCCAAACTGTCCCAGCCAGGCTGCAGGCCTGTGAATCAGAAGTAAATGTTATAAATGTCTGAGATATGGAAATTGTTTGTTATGGAGACTTATTGCAACAAGAGCTAACGAATACAAAATCCCAAATCATTGAACTCTTTCATTTAAGTGAAGCCAACAAAGATGTTAGATTTTATCCCTTACCACAGAAGTATATGTAAATGAGTTTATTCTTCCCTCTTGCAGCAGTGTATTTCGTCTTTATTTGGAAAGCGTCTTCTAGAGGCAGTTTCCCGATCCTGTTCTATTAAATACTAGTGTTACTCAATATATTCACCAGTGTTCTGTGAAATGAGGATTTTATATTTATGTCAATGAAAAGTAGCCTGACATATGTATTAGTTCTAAGAATTCCTGCCTTGAAAGAGAGGACTTCTATTGAATGTAATTAAACCCAATTTTTTCCCAATCTCATTTGACCATTGATATTGTTAGGCTTTGTGTCCGCATTCAAATCTCATCTTGAGTTGTAATACCCACAACCCCCATTATCCCCACGTATCAAAGGAGAGACCAGGTGGAGGTAATTGAATCATGGGGCCAGTTTCCCCATGCTGTTCTCGTGACAGTGAGTTCTCACGAGATCTGATGGTTTTATAAGGAGCTCTTCCCCTCTTGGCTCAGTGCTTCTTCCTGCCACCTTTTGAAGAAGGTGCCGTGCTTCCCTTTCACCTCCCACCATGATTGCAAGTTTTCTGAGGCCTTCCCTAGCCCTGCTGAACTGTGAGTCAATTAAACCTCTCCTTTATAAATTACCCAATCTTGGGAAGTTTTTTATAGCAGTATGAAAATGGGCTACTACAACCGTAGATCCTATCTACCCTTTTCCTGCAGAATACTAAGTCATATCTTGTTCCTCTGAAGCAAGTTGATACTGCTCTTCAGAGGCTTGTGCTCACCTAACTGGCCTTTCCACATTACAAGCAGATACTGTGCAGCGTACGTTTGGTTTGGTGCCCTCAAAATCTAAGGCTATTAGGCAGATACTGCAGAAGTCACTGATTAGTATGTCTCTCTAGGAAGTATTAGAAAACCTGGGTAAGCAAGATGCCCAGATGAAGGTACTTAATTTAAAAAGGCCTTGTCAATGCAAAGCGACGGAATCCTCTACTGGGTTTGAGAGTAATTTTCTGGATAGTCAGGCAAGGAAGCCAAAATTTGGGGTAATCAGTCACACTTGTTCATATTGTAAACTGGTTATTTGCATTCTATGAACAATTTATTCAAATCTAACACAGAATGACTCAATATTTGGTCCAAATTAATTTCAAACTGGTGATCTGGAGGTCTTACATGTTTTTAAGTCCAGGGGATCACTCACTAGAAGTCCATATAAATTGTACGCTCAGATGGATGGAGTTGCTGGTATTTTCTGTTGTCACTGAATGTGCTGAGGGATCAATAATCCTTCTGACTTACGGCTTGAGATTGGGATGTGAACTGCTTGTACTGTAAGTAGATTAAAAATGAACAAATATATTACAATTCAAAAAAGTTTAAAAATGTTCCCAAACATATTAAACCCCCAATTTGGTGATGGAAAGGGATTTCTCAACCCCCCTTAAGGATATATCTTCTAACTACAGTTGATAATTCCTCACAATCGAATAGCTGCCCCTTGAAGACACTCAGTTGTCTTTAACAGGAGTTCTGGTTATGTCATATCAGTCATTTGGGAACCCAGTCTGTGCTTTCAGATGAGAATGGCAAGGCAGTTCTAGGGTAGGTGACAGTGAGTGGGGAAGACCTGAAGATGGCCACCTTAAAAAATGGTTTTGGTGGAGGAATGAGATTAGCATATTAATTAAGGTCTTCACATCCAGTAATGATCTCATTTGCTGATATAAACAGATAACAACAACATTGGGATAAATATTGTAAACCCCAGTCTTTCGATATATTGAGTGAATTTTGGTAACATATAGGAATAGCTGTTGCAGAGCTCAGGAAGCTAAAGGCAAACGTGTTTCCAGTCTCTGTGCCTGTTTTCATAGGCTGGTCCCTCCTTGTTTGCTCACTTTTTTCTCATCTATAAAACAGGGAACTGTGACGGGGGGATGGGGAGGGCAGGGAGTGGGGGAACTGGTTATAATGTTTCTTGATAAACCTTCGTAAAGCAATGTGCTGTTGCAAGTAATGGGCTCCATTCATTATTAGCCCAGTTGATTTTCATTTACACTTGGCTCTAACAATTAGCTTGAGCAGGTGTGAAGGTGATGGAGGGGCTGGGACACCCAGAGGTCAGCCTCGGCTGGATGTGATAAATTAACCGTTATTATCAGCAGTGAAAGTGTTTCTTTACGCTTGTCAGGAGCAAACAAAGGGACAACATATCTCACATAAACTCACTGTTCAGAGCTGGGTTTGATGAAGGATAAGAGTTTCCTTCAAGGCCCTATAGGCAGATGGGAGGGAGGCAAAGAGCCCACAGAAGCAGAGGTGATGGTACTTGGAAGCATGTCTTGTTGACAGAGTGGTATTTGGATGTCCCAGTCTGGGCTGTTTTGCAATGCTCATTTGCAATGCTCACCCATTCCAGTAAGAAGCTGCTATCAGCCTCTGCTGGTGATGGGAATCCTACCTGTGCTTGCTTAAGGATTATTAGGGGGTGAAGAGTTTGTATATATATATATATTAAAAAAAAACCAAACCACAATTATTACAGAGATGTAGATTTCCATATAGCAGTCAATATTTTCAAACAAGGCCTTATAATTGAACATATTTAAAGTCAATGAAAAGAAAAAATCAGGATTCTCCAGTTCTCCATCTGTATCAGTTTTACAAGACTCTAACAGACTTAGAAAGGTGTGGTAGTATCCACAGAAGGTAACACCAGATCCTATCTACTGGAGATCCAATGGATCTAAGTATCTTGATTCTGAAACAGGAAGTATTTTCCCATTGACTTATACCTTGGCATAGAACGTCAATGTGCACACCCAGAGGTGCAACAGTCAAATAAGAAGGGGAGAGGCGATGCTTGCTAATCGCTGTCCATATGTTGAAATCCTGTACATAACAGTTTGGTTTGACAATGTCAGAGGGACTGAAAGCTTCTATCAACCCCAAATTCACATGTTGAAGCCCTAACCCCATAATGTGACTGTGTTTGGAGACAGAGCCTATGAGGAAGTAGTTAAGGTTAAATAAGGTCAAGGGGAGGGGGCTGATCCAGCAGGATTGCTGCTCTTGGCTCAGTGCTTCTTCCTGCCACCTTTTGAAGAAGGTGCCGTGCTTCCCTTTCACCTCCCACCATGATTGCAAGTTTTCTGAGGCCTTCCCTAGCCCTGCTGAACTGTGAGTCAATTAAACCTCTCCTTTATAAATTACCCAATCTTGGGAAGTTTTTTATAGCAGTATGAAAATGGGCTACTACAACCGTAGATCCTATCTACCCTTTTCCTGCAGAATACTAAGTCATATCTTGTTCCTCTGAAGCAAGTTGATACTGCTCTTCAGAGGCTTGTGCTCACCTAACTGGCCTTTCCACATTACAAGCAGATACTGTGCAGCGTACGTTTGGTTTGGTGCCCTCAAAATCTAAGGCTATTAGGCAGATACTGCAGAAGTCACTGATTAGTATGTCTCTCTAGGAAGTATTAGAAAACCTGGGTAAGCAAGATGCCCAGATGAAGGTACTTAATTAAAAAAGGCCTTGTCAATGCAAAGCGACGGAATCCTCTACTGGGTTTGAGAGTAATTTTCTGGATAGTCAGGCAAGGAAGCCAAAATTTGGGGTAATCAGTCACACTTGTTCATATTGTAAACTGGTTATTTGCATTCTATGAACAATTTATTCAAATCTAACACAGAATGACTCAATATTTGGTCCAAATTAATTTCAAACTGGTGATCTGGAGGTCTTACATGTTTTTAAGTCCAGGGGATCACTCACTAGAAGTCCATATAAATTGTACGCTCAGATGGATGGAGTTGCTGGTATTTTCTGTTGTCACTGAATGTGCTGAGGGATCAATAATCCTTCTGACTTACGGCTTGAGATTGGGATGTGAACTGCTTGTACTGTAAGTAGATTAAAAATGAACAAATATATTACAATTCAAAAAAGTTTAAAAATGTTCCCAAACATATTAAACCCCCAATTTGGTGATGGAAAGGGATTTCTCAACCCCCCTTAAGGATATATCTTCTAACTACAGTTGATAATTCCTCACAATCGAATAGCTGCCCCTTGAAGACACTCAGTTGTCTTTAACAGGAGTTCTGGTTATGTCATATCAGTCATTTGGGAACCCAGTCTGTGCTTTCAGATGAGAATGGCAAGGCAGTTCTAGGGTAGGTGACAGTGAGTGGGGAAGACCTGAAGATGGCCACCTTAAAAAATGGTTTTGGTGGAGGAATGAGATTAGCATATTAATTAAGGTCTTCACATCCAGTAATGATCTCATTTGCTGATGTAAACAGATAACAACAACATTGGGATAAATATTGTAAACCCCAGTCTTTCGATATATTGAGTGAATTTTGGTAACATATAGGAATAGCTGTTGTAGAGCTCAGGAAGCTAAAGGCAAACGTGTTTCCAGTCTCTGTGCCTGTTTTCATAGGCTGGTCCCTCCTTGTTTGCTCACTTTTTTCTCATCTATAAAACAGGGAACTGTGACGGGGGGATGGGGAGGGCAGGGAGTGGGGGAACTGGTTATAATGTTTCTTGATAAACCTTCGTAAAGCAATGTGCTGTTGCAAGTAATGGGCTCCATTCATTATTAGCCCAGTTGATTTTCATTTACACTTGGCTCTAACAATTAGCTTGAGCAGGTGTGAAGGTGATGGAGGGGCTGGGACACCCAGAGGTCAGCCTCGGCTGGATGTGATAAATTAACCGTTATTATCAGCAGTGAAAGTGTTTCTTTACGCTTGTCAGGAGCAAACAAAGGGACAACATATCTCACATAAACTCACTGTTCAGAGCTGGGTTTGATGAAGGATAAGAGTTTCCTTCAAGGCCCTATAGGCAGATGGGAGGGAGGCAAAGAGCCCACAGAAGCAGAGGTGATGGTACTTGGAAGCATGTCTTGTTGACAGAGTGGTATTTGGATGTCCCAGTCTGGGCTGTTTTGCAATGCTCATTTGCAATGCTCACCCATTCCAGTAAGAAGCTGCTATCAGCCTCTGCTGGTGATGGGAATCCTACCTGTGCTTGCTTAAGGATTATTAGGGGGTGAAGAGTTTGTATATATATATATATTAAAAAAAAACCAAACCACAATTATTACAGAGATGTAGATTTCCATATAGCAGTCAATATTTTCAAACAAGGCCTTATAATTGAACATATTTAAAGTCAATGAAAAGAAAAAATCAGGATTCTTCAGTTCTCCATCTGTATCAGTTTTACAAGACTCTAACAGACTTAGAAAGGTGTGATAGTATCCACAGAAGGTAACACCAGATCCTATCTACTGGAGATTCAATGGATCTAAACATCTTGATTCTGAAACAGGAAGTATTTTCCCACTGAGTTATACCTTGGCATGGAACGTCAATGTGCACACCCAGAGGTGCAACAGTCAAATAAGAAGGGGAGAGGCGATGCTTGCTAATCGCTGTCCATATGTTGAAATCCTGTAGGTAACAGTTTGGTTTGACAATGTCAGAGGGACTGAAAGCTTCTATCAACCCCAAATTCACATGTTGAAGCCCTAACCCCATAATGTGACTGTGTTTGGAGACAGAGCCTATGAGGAAGTAGTTAAGGTTAAATAAGGTCAAGGGGAGGGGGCTGATCCAGCAAGATTGCTGTCCTTATAAGAAGAGAGATCAGCTTATGTGTGCTGTCTCTCTCTCTCCCCCTCACTACCCACAAGCACCAAGGAAAGGCCATGTGTGCCCATGGTGAGATGGTGACCATCTGCAAGCCAGAAACTGAATTTCCTGGCACTTTGATCATGAACTTCCCAGCTTCCAGAGCTGTGAGAAAATAAATATCTGTTTAAGTCACCCAATCTGTAGTATTTTGTTATGACAACTTGAACAGACTAAGAGACTAAAAATCTGCTTGGAATATGGGAGCACATGAGTGGGACTTGTTGAGTGTTTTATTTTAGAGTAATTAGGCTGAGACTTAGTGAGGAACCCCTAATACAGTGTGCATGTTTTTGCTCTTGGACTGATAAGACCTCCATGAAAGAATCTTTCAGTCTTCTGCGTAGGTATGACTGCCTGGCTGCTAGGGTTCCTTAAGCTAAGTAGAGGCAAGGCTAGGGGGAGGGACTCAGTTTCACATGTTCTCCCTATTTGTGAATGGTACCTCCATCATCAACTGTACCTAGTAGTTTTCAGTTGAAATACTCTTTGCTTTACCTTCATGAGACCAAAAAAACAAAAAAACAAAAAACAAAACAAAACAAAACCTTTAAATCCTGTGTTGGAGTAGGGGTTGTGCCATGCCTGGATCTGGCAGTCTATTAAACAGCCCTTAAAATTTTCTCCATTTGGGACCGGGCGTGGTGGCT
>NW_012106731.1:1633444-1646736 GCF_000951045.1 Mandrillus leucophaeus
GAAAGGAAAAACTATCTGCAGTAGCAACCCAAAGATAAAATACATGGGAATAAATTTAATAATAAATGTAAAAGCCATATACAAAGAAAACTTGAAAACATTCCTAAAGAACCTAAAATAATTGGAAAAAAAAATGGGAAAAAGCTTATCCTGTTCTTGACAAAAATGACTCGGCATCATAAAGATGTCAATCTTCTCTAAGTTAACTTATAAATTTAAGACAGGACCTCAAAAATACCAGAAAATTTTTTCTTTCTCTTCAAAACTTCAAGGCAAAATTAGTTGTATGTAGTTATATGCAACATACAGGAAAATTTTTTCTCTAAGAGTTAGAAAAATCTTTGAAGAAGAATAAAAATTAGGAGAAATAGATGTTGCAGCTATTAATGTATGTTATACAGCATTAGTTATTAAATTAATATATTGTTAGTACATGTGGTCAGAGCAATGAAAGAACAAAAAGTCCAGAAATAGATCTAAAATATGCACAATTTTAATATATGAAAAGGTGGCAATGCAAATCAGTGGGAAAAATGAACTATTTAAAAACTGGTGATGGGACAAAGGGCAGCCTGGAAAAAATTAAGTTGAATCCATGCTTCACACTGTATACAAAGAAAAATCCAAACAGAGAAAAATTTTAATATAAATAAATGAATACATTAAATTAAAGAAGAAAGCATGTAGGAATGCTTTTATATCTCAAAATAAGAAAGGCTTTGTAAACTATGACTTAAAATCTAGAAGTCTTAAAAGATGAATAGATTCAAGTATGTGTGTTTATATTATATGCATATCTGTATGTTTTTTCTAGATAGTAAAAATCATCAAACATGGCCAGGCACGTAATCCCGGCACTTTGGGAGGCTGAGGCGAGTGGATTACCTCAAGTCAGGAGTTCAAGACCAGCCTGGCCAACATGGTGAAACCCTGTCTCTACTAAAAACAGAAAAATTAGCCAGGCGTGGTAGCGTACACTTATAGTCCCAGGTACTCAAGAGGCTGAGGCACAAGAATCGCTTGAACCCAGGAGGCAGAAGTTGCAGTGAGCCGAGATTGTGTCATTGCACTCTAGCCTGGGTGACAGAGCAAGACTCTGTCTAAATCAAGCAATATCAAAAGAAAGATGATAAATAGGGAAAATGTTTTAAGCTCTTATTGCGAAGAACTAATTTCTTTAGAATATAAAGAGATCCTAAATGAAAATACTTAATAGAAAGTTTACCAAAAGGAACCACAAGTAAACCTTAAATACGTGCAAATATGCTCCACCTTGCATGTAATAGAAGAGACAAGTATATTAAAACTACACTGTAATAATCATTTTTTTTTTTTTTACCAGTTTGTCAAAGGCTAAAAATTTGCTAACATGTCCTGGGCAATGATGTAGAGAAACAATCACTTTCATAAATTGTTGGTGGGAGTATAAATTGGTGAAAATCCTCTGGAGGGCAATTTGGCAATGTAATGACAGTTATAAATATTCCCTTTTACTCAGCACTTCAACATCTAGCAATTTACCCTACAGATATACCTATGCATTTGTATAATAATTTATATAATAGATAATTTATTGCAGCATTGTTTGTCAGAAGATTGGAAAACTTGGACATCTATCCATAGGGGATTGCTTAATAATTATGATATGTTCCTACAAAAGAATACTATGCAACTGTAAAAGAAGAATGAGAATGCCCGTTATATAAGGATTTTAAAAGCTCTCTATGTTATATTGTTAAGTAATAAAAGGAAGGTGAATAATAGCATAATATTTTAGATAAAATAGAGGAAGAAAATAATATACTGTACTTGTATATATATTTTTAAAATCTCTGGAAGAATAAACCAGAAACTAATAATAGTGGTTGTTTGTTGGAGAAGGATGGAACTGAGTAGATGGGTATATGGATGGCAGGGAGGCTTTTCAGAGTATGCACTTTAGTTCTTTTTGATATTTGAACCACCTAAGTATTTTACCTACTAAAAATAATAAATAAATAATTTTTTAAATCTAAAAATGAGTGTAAGAACTTAAATAAAACTTGCATGTTTGAAATGGCCCCCCAAAACTTACTACAACAGGATTATAACAGGAATCCAAAGAGCTGAGCTCTTTGGAATTTGTGTTGCACTTAACTTTTGAAAAAAATACCATATATGCAAGATATGTAACCCAGGAGTTTAGTCACTAAATGCTGTTGAAGCTATGATACCTGAATCAGTGGATTTTAAACCCCCTATACCTGCATTTGTGGTTCTATGGTGATGACTAATTTTGCTTTATAAGCTGTAGACTACATGAGATGCTTACATAAGAAGAAAAGATGCAATATTTTCATTTATCTTAAATTTATATCAAGTTTTTTTTAATTGGCTTAAATATGCCAGGGGTGCTTTTCTGGATTGGTTGGTTGATTGATTTCACTGAATATAATCAGACCATTGGGTTTGTGTTGTGTTTTAGTCCATAGTATGCACTAAAATACTTAAACCACCCAACAGTATTTTGCTTTTTCATTCATTAGAAAATATAATTAAACAGGTTAATAAATTTCCAATCACAATATTTTTCCCACATCAAAGTAATAAATGTTTATTGTACAAAGTTGAGACAATTTAGAAAAGAAAAAGAAAAAATTATACAAAAATAATCTTTTAAAGCCTTTTGATGTCTTTTTCTCGTCTGTATTATATGTTAAAAAATTGATCCTACTTTTTGATCTGTTTTTCAAATAAGATTTTACATTAACAGCATTTCCAATGTTAATTACATTCTAGAACATGATTTTTAATGACTCTTGTGTATTGCACTATGTGGATGTCCCATCATTTCTTTAACTAATTCTGTAGTCTTGGACATCTAAGGACAACCTATTTCTGAAGCACTTTGTTTAATTGGAGTTTTCCTATATTTTACTTATGATGAATTTAGTTAGCTTTGTTTAAAATGCTCGGTAGAACTCTCACACTGGCTGCTTGAGAAAGATGTGATCCTTGGTCTTGTCCTAGAGTGGATCCAGTCCCAAAGGCCAGCCTTGAAACATGTCTGTCTCATTTTCTGCTGGAGTGATAAGACTGGGCCACCAGATGGACCGTGTTTCCCAAAACCACTTGAAACAATGGTTTTGCTGGCTATTTGTTGTGGATTATACTGTTACTCAGATGCTTTCAGATGTTATAGGAGCACATATGAAACACTAACTGGTATATGGATGTTCTAGTCCAGGGATTTTTAATCTTTTTAAATTGTAGGTTAAGGCCATCCCTTTAGGAAAACTGGGCAGAAATTTGGCATGGTAAAAAATTCCAACCTGATCCAAGCATTCTGAATCAAGAGCTTTGTCTAAGTCCTGTGAAATTACATGATTTTAGAACGCCACCTCTTTTATGTTTTTTTCAGCCTTCTTTATTAAGCAATATATTGTATAAATTCCTGCTTTGTTATCAGTTTAGGAAATGTGTGTTCAATGTGTAATGTGGAGGACTTCATTGATTTTTGCTTTAGTAATTTGTCATTTGATTCAAACAGGTTATGGCCTATCTCCAGTTTCCTTTGAAGTGAACAAAGTTTCCTTCTTTGATAAGGAATATAAAAGTTACAAGCAAACATTAGGTTCAATATATATTATATGAGTGAATGAAATAGTTTTTAAATATTTCTAAGCATGTTAGATAACTTTTCACATATAAAAGATATATACTACCTATAAATAATTCTTTTCTGTTTCTTACATTATCCCCTAAGGCTGATTGGATGACATAATTAGCTTCCTGTGAGTTACTATATATATATTATGAGAAAAATGATAGAAGTGGAATTCCTTTTTAAATATTCTGTAGTGAAGCCTTTGTTAATTACAAATCAGTGAGGTTCTATCTCCTACCAATCTACCTTCATTTCTCAGTCCTCTAACCCAACGTTTTCGGGTGAAGAGCAGGGTTCAAATACTAGAAACTGTATCTTGGAGTGTGTATTGAGGCCGAGTGAGAATAAGCTAGAACATGAAACAGCAGGAAATAACTGAAGTCAAGATACGGACCAAGAAGAGTGGTGACAGAGGGGCACAGAATATCAAGAGCCAGGGACAGTTTGATCTTTTGCGAGAAGTAGGAAGCCATCATTGCATTTAAATAGGAGTGACATGATTTTATGGATATTTTAAAAGGACAATTAGTACAGTGTGGGGAATGAATAGAAGGGAAGAAACTGTAGACAGGCCAGATGTGACAGTGATTTCCAAACCTTTTTGATCTCTTGCATTTGGCAACCCAGTACGATTTCTCCAATGATATGAAACAAGAGTTTGACGTAGTACTAGCCTTTTAGCATGTGATAACCCTCAGATATTTTCTGCTTTACCTAGTCCATTCTATTTCATTTATGAAATGTTGGCAACGAGCCTCTAAGTTGATTTAACAGTGTTAACAGGTCAAAACTTACAGTCTGGAAAACACTAACTTGGAAGATGCAATGGAAGTAATATTCTGAAAATTGTTTATTTGCTTTTTTGTTTTGCCTTTTTAAGTACATGACCTTTGCCCTCAAGACATCCATCTGTCTTGATGTTGACTGGGGTTTATTGCAGAAGGAAAGCAAAGAGAAACACCAACACGATATTCTGATTCTGGCATTCAAATACAGGAATTCACAGCAAGACTGTAAACTTCTGTAATAGGCCATCGTCTTGAATTTGAACGCCGAAACTTCCTTACCTGCCTTTAAAAGAGAACCAAACAGGAAGTGGAGAGGGGATAGTCCCTGTCTTTCTGGAGCAGGCTTGCCTGAGAGGCTCATTCTACAAGAGCAAGGGACCTTTGTATCCAGAGCACAAAGCAGCCAGACTGGCACCCATAGTAACTCCAGGGCTGAGTTGAGGTCAAAGAGTCAAGACCGTCACAGAGTGCTTTGGCCAAGCCAAGAGGATGGACCAAAGTCTCACTAGCTGCAAATCCCAGCATTGAGACTGGCAGGACACCCAACATCTGGGTAGACAAAGGACATTGTCCTCGAGACCCAGAACTGCAAGCCAGCATTTGCCCAAGGTGCCCTATTCTCTCAAGGTCACCAGGACTTGTATGACACCACCCTCTACATACACCAAGATGCTGTCTTAGGGAGAAAAGGAGTGAGAAGGAAAAAGCCCATTGACAGACTGAACATTTTCTAAAAGGGCTGAATAAACAATCAATCAGATCAAACGTAGCTATGAACTCAGTTAGAATAGTTAGCTATTTTATCCTCAGAAGTAGATAGGAGCTTGTGAAGGAAAGCAATGCCAGCTATAGATAAAATAAAGAAGCTAAGTTTTCCCTCTAATTCCAAATTATGAAAAGTTAAATTTGTGGTTCTATCATAGAGACTCTTATAATGAGTGTTCCTAACTGGCTAACTTCCTAAAATGTAAAACAAAATAATGAACTTAATTTCTTGAGTAACTTCCATCTCAGGATATTGGTACCATTCACTAACTCCGTTATTTTGCTTTGTGAGTTATTGTTTAAAGTCTTATCTGAGCTGATATGCAGTAAAACAAGTAAGCAATTCAGAAATGCTATGGTGACCAACATCTAAGTTCTGACACACACATTTTGAAGGCAGAAAGTTTACTGTAGAAGAAGTGCATGGTTTTATTATGAAACCAGTTTAGAAGTTGGAATGACAATACATAGCTTTTGGGGAAATACTGTAATAAGTGAAGGCAAAATGTCATACTGAATGGGCAAAAACTGGAAGCATTCGCTTTGAAAACGGGCACAGGACAAGGATGCTGTCTCTCACCACTCCTATTCAACATAGTGTTGGAAGTTCTGGTCAGAGTAATCAGGCAAGAGAAAGAAATAAAGGTATTCAAATAAGAAGAGAGGAAGTCAAATTGTCTGTTTGCAGGTGACATGATTCTATATTTAGAAAATACCATCATCTCAGCCCAAAAACTCCTTAAGCTGATAAGCAACTTCAGCAAAGTCTCAGGATACAAAATCAATGTGCAAAAATCACAAGCATTCCTATACACCAACAATAGGCAAGCAGAAAGCCAAATGATGAATGAACTCCCATTCACAATTGCTACAAAAAATAAAATACCAGGAATCCAACTTACAAAGGGATGTGAAGGACCTCTTTGAGGAGAACTACCAACCACTGCTCAAGGAAATAAGAGGACATGAACAAATGGAAAAACATTTCATGCTCATGGATAGGAAAAATCAGTATCGTGAAAATGCACCTGCCCAAAGTAATTTATAGATTCAGTGCTATCCTCAATTGACTTTCTTCACAGAATTAGAAAAAGCTACTTTAAATTTCATATGGAACCAAAAAGGAGCCTGCATAGCCAAGACAATCCTAAGCAAAAAGAACAAAGCTTGAGGCACCACACTATCTGACTTCAAACTATACTACAAGGCCACAGTAACCAAAACAGCATGGTACTGGTACCAAAACAGATATATAGACCAATGGAATGGAACAGAGGCTTCAGAAATAACGCCACACACCTATAACCATCTGACCTTTGACAAACCTGACAAAAACAAGCAATGGGGAAAGGATTCCCTATTTAATAAATGGTGCTGGGAACACTGGATAGCCATATGCAGAAAACTGAAACTGGACCCTTCCTTATACCTTATACAAAAATTAACTCGAGATGGATTAAATACTTTAATGTAAGACCTAAAGTCATAAAAACCCTAGAAGAAAATCTAGGCAATACCATTCAGGACATAGGGATGGGCAAAGACTTCATGAGTAAAACACCAAAAGCAATGGAAACAAAAGCCAAAATTGACAAGTGGGATCTAACTAAAGAGCTTCTGCACAGCAAAAGAAACTATCCTCAGCGTGAACAGACAGCCTACAGAATGGGAGAAAATTTTTGCAATCTACCCATCTGACAAAGGATTAATATCCAGAATCTACAAGGAACTTAAACAAATTTACAAGAAAAAGAAAAAAAAAAACCCCTGTCAAAAAGTGGGCAAAGGGTATGAACAGACACTTCTCAAAGGAAGACATTTATGCAGCCAACAAACATATGAAAAAAATCTCATCATCTCTGGTCATTAGAGAAATGCAAATCAAAAACACAGTAAGATACCATCTCATGCCAGTCAGAATGGTGATTATTAAAAAGTCAGGAAAAAATAGATGCTGGTGAGGATATGGAGAAATAGGAACACTTTTACACTGTTGGTGGGAGTGTAAATTAGTTCAACCATTTTGGAAGACAGCATGGTGATTCCTCAAGGATCTAGAACCAGAAATACCACTGGACCCAGCAATCACATTACTGGGTATATATCCAAAGGATTATACATCATTCTATAAAGAAACTTGCACGCACATGTTTATTGCAGTGCTATTTACAATAGCAAAGACTTGGAACCAACCTAAATGCCCATCAGTGACAGACTGGATAAAGAAAATGTGGCACATACGTACCATAGAACACTATGCAGTCATAAAAATAAAGGATGGGTTCATATCCTTTGCAGGGACATGGATGAAGCTGGAAGCCATCATTCTCAGCAAACTAACACAGGAACAGAAAACCAAACACCTCATGTTCTTACTCATAAGTAGGAGTTGAACAATGAGAACACATGGACACAGGGAGGAGAAAAACACAGGGAGAGAGGGAGGGGAACAACCCAGGGAGGGGGCCTGTCGGGGTGGAGGGCGAGGGGAGGGAGAGCATTAGGACATATAACTAATGCATACAGGGCTTAAAACCTAGATGATGGGTTAATAGGTGCAGCAAACCACCATGGCACATGTATAACTATGTAACAAACCACACTCTGCACATGTATCCTGGAACTTAAACAAGTGAAGGCAAAATAGTACTTATTTCATGTTTTGAAAATTAACAAATAGGACAACTTTCAGGAGGGAATCAGGGAAAATACAGTATTTCAAATATGCCACTGCAGCATATTTCTTGCACAGCAAACATTTAAAAAATTTATGAATAGTGACTAGCTTTAGTTCTTTAAGCACATCAAGGCACCTGGAAAGTGTGCCTTTAAAAGGGTGCCAAAAGTTGGTTTGTTTGATTAAAAAGTGAGATTGGGGTCTTGGGAAAAATGAGGTGAGCCTGTGTGTCCTGATCAAGTTGAATGAACAAGGCAATGGAGACGGATTTTTATTAATTTTCATGGCAAATAGCTCTTCAAGAGAAGCATTTTTTCTTGAGTTTTCAATGCATTTCTAACAGTTCCTATCTCAAAAGCTCTCTCAATAAGCAGTAGAAATTGTCTACAAATGTAAATACCAAATCTAAGATGGTGAAGATGGAGGCAGATGAACTATCAGCAGCTCGTTTATTACTTGGGGAGATGGGTCCTTTCTGTTCTCTCAGTTGTATGAGCCTGGGGTTAAAGGAGCATAGCTTGTGGACTAAGTCCCCAAAGAGCTAATCAACTTTGCAAGGGAACAAATTGTCTCCTAAGGTCCATGTACCCCCTGTGTCTTCAGACCTTTTTTTGTTTTTGTTTTTGTTTTTTTTGTCTTTTTTGGAGACAGAGTCTTACTTTGTTGCCCAGGCTGGAGTGCAGCAGCACGATCTTGGCTCACTGCAACCTCTGCCTCCTGGGTTCAAGTGATTCTCCTGCCTCAGCCACCTGAATAGCTGGGATTGCAGGTGTAAGGTGCCATGCCTGGCTAATTTGTGTATTTGTAGTAGAGACAGGGTTTCGCCATGTTGGCCAGGCTGGTCTTGAACTCCTGGCCTCAAGTGATCTGCCTGACTTGGCCTCCCAAAATGCTGGGATTACAGACATGATCTGTAATCACGCTACTGGGCCGGCCCTCTTCAAACATCTTGAAATCAAATTCAATGATGGGTAGAGGGAGCAGAGAGAAGATAGGTAACCCAGAACTTTTGGAAAAGCAACTCAGATTACACTTACTGATTACTAGCGTCAGCTTCAAATGGGAAAATATGTATTTAGATCATTTTTTAACCTCATCAGTGCATATGCTAAAGGCACTTAAACCTGCTAACAATGTCTTTTAAAATTCCTTAGCTTGGAGCTTTTTTCATATAGATCTCTGTGATTATGCCATTCTGAAAAGTACCAGAGTAACAGGAGGCAAGAACGCAGATGGAAAAATATAAAGAAAGAAATCCAATTATGATACTGTCATTATAGCAGTACTTAAGTTGCATTTATCTATCAAAACTTTCACCTTCATATCTCATGTATAGACACTGGAGGTGAGTGAGACTCAAGAAATAATCCACTATGGAATTTGCCCATCCCAAAATGGTCTCCAGGAGCCTATTTTTAAATGACTTCTTACTTTTATTTATTTTTTTAAAAACAGTTTTATCCTGAAACTATCCCCTCCGTCATCCACATCTGTGGAAAAACTCTTCCACAAAACCAGTCCCTGGTGCCAAAAAGGTTGGCAACAGCTGAAGTAGACGACAGCAATGGTGCTACTAAACATTTTTTTTAATTGTTATACTTGAAGTTCTAGGATATATGTGCAGAACATGCAGACTGGTTACACAGGTATACACGTGCCATGGTGGTTTGCTGCTCCCATCAACCTGTCATCTACATTAGGTATTTCTCCTAATGCTATCCCTCCCCTTGCCCTCCACCCCCTGACAGGCCCCAGTGTATGTTGTTCCCCTCCCTTGTGTTCCCCTACCATGTGTTCTCCTTGTTCAACTCCCACTTATGAGTGAGAACATGCAGTGGTTGGTTTTTCTGTTCCTGTGTTACTTTGCTGAGAATGATGGTTTCCAGCTTCATCCATGTCCCTGCAGAGGATGTGAACTCATCCTTTTTTATGGCTGCATCGTATTCCATGGTGTATATGTGCCACATTTTCTTTATCCAGTCTATCATTGATTGGCATTTGGGTTGGTTCCAAGACCTTGCTATTGTGAACAGTGCTGCAATAAACATATGTGTGCATGTGTCTTTACAGTAGAATGATTTATAATCCTTTGGGTATATACCCAGTAATGAGATTGCTAGATAACATGGTATTTCTGGTTCTGGATCCTTGAGGAATCACTATACTGTCTTCCACAATGGTTGAACTAATTTACACTCCCACCAACAGTGTAAAAGCGTTCCAATTTCTCCACATCCTCGCCAGCATCTGTTGTTTCCCGGCTTTTTAGTGACCGCCATTCTGACTGGTGTGAGATGGTATCTTACTGTGGTTTTGATGTGCATTTCTCTAATGACCAAGGATGATGAGCTTTTTTCCATATGTTTGTTGGCTGCATAAATGTCTTCTTTTGAGAAGTATCTGTTCATATTCTTCGTCCACTTTTTGATGCGGTTGTTTTTTTCTTGTAAATTTAAGTTCCTTGTAGATTCTGGATATTAGACCTTTGTCAGATGGGTAGATTGCAAACATCTTCTCCCATTCTGTAGGTTGCCTGTTCACTCTGATGGTAGTTTCTTTTGCTGTGCAGAAGCTCTTTAGTTTAATTAGATCCCATTTGTCAATTTTGGCTTTTGTTTCCATTGCTTTTGGTGTTTTACTCATGAAGTCTTTGCCCATCCCTATGTCCTGAATGGTATTGCCTACGTTTTCTTCTAGGGTTTTTATGGCTTTAGGTCTTACATTTAAGTCTTTAATCCACCTCGAGTTAATTTTTGTATAAGGTATAAGGAAGGGTCCAGTTTCAGTTTTCTGCATGTGGCTATCCAGTTTTCCCAGCACCATTTATTAAATAGGGAATCCTTTCCCCATTGCTTGTTTTTGTCAGGTTTGTCAAAGATCAGATGATTGTAGGGGTGTGGCGTTATTTCTGAAGCCTCTGTTCCATTCCATTGGTCTATATATCTGTTTTGGTACCAGTACCATGCTGTTTTGGTTATTGTAGCGTTGTAGTATAGTTTGAAGTCAGATAGTGTGGTGCCTCGAGCTTTGTTTTTTTTGCTTAGGATTGTCTTGGCTATGCCGGCTCTTTTTTGGTTCCATATGAAATTTAAAGTAGCTTTTTCTAATTCTGTGAAGAAAGTCAACAGTAGCTTGATGGGGGTAGCATTGAATCTATAAATTACTTTGGGCAGTGTGGCCATTTTCATGATATTGATTCTTCCTATTCATGAGCATGGAATGTTTTTCCATTTGTTTGTGTCCTCTATTTCCTTGAGCAGTGGTTTTTAATTCTCCTTGAAGAGGTCCTTCACATCCCTTGTAAGTTGTATTCCTAGATATTTAATTCTCTTTGTAGCAATTGTGAATGGGAGTTCACTCATGATTTGGCTCTCTGTTTGTCTATTATTGATGTATAGGAATGCTTGTGATTTTTGCACATTAATTTTGTATCCTGAGACTTTGCTGAAGTTGCTTATCAGCTTAAGGAGATTTGGGGCTGACACGATGTTGTTTTCTAAATGTAGAATCATGTCATATGCAAACAGAGACAATTTGACTTCTCTCTTCCTGTTTGAATACCCTTTACTTCTTTCTCTCGCCTGATTGCCCTGGCCAGAACTTCCAATACTATGTTGAATAGGATTGGTGAGAGATGGCATCAATGTCTTGTGCTGGTTTTCAAAGGGAATGCTTCCAGTTTTTACCCATTCAGTATGATATTGGCTGTGGGTTTTTCATAAATAGCTCTTATTATTTTGAGATGTCCCATTAATACCTAGTTTATTGAGAGTTTTTAGCATGAAGAGGTGTTGGATTTTATCAAAGGCCTTTTGAGCATCTATTGAGATAATCATGTGGTTTTTGTCATTGGTTCTATTTATGTGTGATGAATTACGTAAATCACTGCAAAAATCCTGAATAAAATACTGGCAAACTAAATCCAGCAGCACATCAAAAAGCTTATCTACCACGATCAGGTCGGCTTCATCCCTGGGGCGCAAGGCTGGTTCAACATATGCAAATCAATAAATTACTTCTTTCTAAAGCACTAATTTCTCTTGCTCCTATGAAATCACTTGCTGGATATTATCTAACAGCATGTTGGTGTCAGAAGCCTTCTTAGGACTACTTAACATCTGGTTCAAAATAACTGTGTTTTGAGTTTAGACAGTTCAGTCAATTGCAGAGTTTCACCATCAAGTAGCACATTTTAATCCTGGTAGATCTTAAAGCCTACATTTAACCACAAGTTAGGTCTGTAGTTCAGCTTCTACAGAACTTAATTTCATCTGTACCCTACAATTTACAGTTTAATTGTAACAGTGTCTGGTATCTGCTAATTGCTTCGGATGTGTTCACCTGCCCCATGAAGATCCTCTTTCTAGCACCTTGAGGGCAGAGGCCAAGTCTCACACTTTTGTGTGTGTGTGGCTGATAATAAAGTACTTTGATCTTCAAGGTTCTCTGGGAACAAAAGGCATATATACATATACATATATAAGTAAATCCACAGTGAGTGACAGTTGCTTATTTTTCTTCCAAGAACATCTATGCAATGCAAGCATTTTCCAAAAAGTATATTTAAAACGTTTTTTAAAAAGAATATTTTATTGTTTCAAATAGCTAGAAGGAGGATATTGAATGTTCCCAACACAAAGAAATGATAAATGTTTGGATAAATGTGACGGATATGCCAATTAATCTGATCACTACACATTATGTATATTAAAGCATCACTATATATCCCACAAATATGTACAGTTATATGTCAATTAAAAGAATAACACTTTAAAAAGAATGTAAAAATGGAATTTTTATATTGATTGCATGTTAAAATATTAATATCTGGGGGCATATTGAGTTAAAATGTACCAAAATTTAAAAATCCTATCCTTTCACTCCAATAGGAGTATTTCATACCTTCTATTGCAGAAAGTTATTCAGCTCTTAAGACTACTCTATTGTAATTTATCCATTAGAATTTATTCAGCTGCACAGCTGGGTATGGGTGTGATGGCTCATGCCTATAATCTCAAATGGGAGGACAAGGTGGGAGGATCAGTTGAGCTCAGGAGTTTGAGACCAGCCTGGGCCAAATAGTGAGACCTCATCTTTATTTCAAATAAATAAAAAATAAAGGAATTTATTCAGCTGCAAATAACAGAATATCCTACTAGTTATATTGCAAAGTCTAGGTTCTGTTGACAAAGAAGTCAGAAATGTCTCTTAGGTTGGCCAATCAATTATCAGAGCAGTCTACTTGCTTTAGTAATCAAAGCTATTCCTGGTGAAGAACTCTGATTATCAGGGTATGCACTTCTCAGATTGACTAAAATTTTAACTTCTAAAATTTCTGATTATTTGAACATTACGGAATGACTCTATTCTCTTTTCACCAGAACATTCTTCTCATATATATATATATATATATATA
>NW_012106731.1:1647391-1653275 GCF_000951045.1 Mandrillus leucophaeus
TATGTGTGTATGTGTGTGTGTAGTGATAGCCCCTTTTTCATTTCTCATATGCATAATTTGTGTCTTTTCTCTCTCATGGCTAACCTTGCTAATGGTTTCTTGATTTTGTTGATTTTTTTCCCCAAAGAACCTGCTTATGGTTTTATTGATTTTTCTGTTAATTTCCTTTTTCAATTTCACCAAAACTCTAATTTTTATTATTTTTTCTCCTTGCTTCAGGCTATTACTTTTCTTTTTCTAGTTTCCTAATATGGAAGTTTATGTTATTAATTATAGACCTCTTATTTTCTAATATATGCATTTGATGTTACTAGTTTTCCTTTCAACACTGCTTTTGCTGCATCTCACAAATTCACATAAATTAAAACTTGATTTTCATTTAGGTAATATTTCAAAACTTCTCTTGAGACTTTTTCTTTGACCCATGTGCTATTTAGAAAGGTGATGTTTAATCTACAATTTGGGATTCTCCGGCTATTGTTCAGTTGCTGATTTTGAGTTTAATTCCATTGTGGTCTAAGAGCATACTTTGTATATTTTCTGGTTCTTTTAAATTTGTTCAGGTGTGTTTTATGATCCAAAATGTTGTCATCTTTTTGTATGCTCTAGGTTAACTTGAGACTATATATTGTTATTAGATAAACTATCCTCTAAATGCCAATTCATGTTGATGGTGCTTTTCTGTTCACTATATCTTTACTAATTTTCTATGTGCTGGATCTGTCAATTATTGAGACAGATGTGATTGAGTCTTCAATTATAATAATGGGTTTGCCTATTTTTCCTGCAGTTTTATCAGTTTTTGTCTCGCCTATTTTGACATTTTCTTGTTAGGTGTATATAAGCACCGTATATCTTGTTGCAGAATCAGTCCCTTTGACATTATGAAATACCCTTCATCCTAATAATTTTCTTGCTCTGAAGTCTTCTTTGTCTGAAAGTAATACAGCTACTGTAGCTTCTTTTGATTAGTGCTAGCACGGCATATCTCTTTCCATCCCTTTACTTTTATCCTATCTGTGTCTTTATATTTACGATGGATTTCTCATAGATAGCATATGGTTGGGTCTTGTTTTTCAGCCACATTGACAGTCTGTCTTTTAACTGGTTTATTTAGACAATTCATGTTTAAAATTATTATTGATATAGTTGGGTTAGTATCTACCAGTTTTGTAATTGCTTTATATTCTTTGTTTCTTTTTTATCTTATTGCCTTAGTTTTAATTGAGCATTTTATTATTCCATTGTTCTCCTTTTTTAGCATATTGATTATAAGTCTTAACATTTTTTAGTGGTTGCTGTAGCATTTGTTATGTATATTTATATAATCTAAGTCTACTTTCAAATAATACTATACCATTTCATGAGTAGTGTAAGTGCCATATAACAAAATACTCCCAATTTCTTCCTTCCATCTCTTACATTATTAATGTCATTTTACTTACCCATAAGCTATAATTATTAAATATATTGTTGCTATTATTTGAACAGACAATAATCTGTTAGGACAGTTAAGATTAAGAAAAACACATTTTATTTTACCTTCATTTGTTCCTTTTCTAATGTTCTTTCTTCCTTATGTAGATTCAAACTTCTGATCTATATACTTTTCCTTCTTTCTAAATAATTGCTTTTAACATCTGTTGCAGGTTTACTGGCAAGAAATTCCGTCTTTTTTGTTCTGAGGAAGTCTTTATTTCTTCTTCACCTTTGATGGATTATTTCACTGGGTATAGAATTCTAGATTGGCGGCGTTTTTTCAACAGTTTAGATATTTCACTCCAGTCTTTTCTTGTTTACATGGTTTCTAAAGTTCATTGTAATTCTTCTTGTTCCTCTATAGGTAAGGTAATGGTTTTCCTCTGGCTTCTTTCAAGATTTTCTGTTTGTCTTTAGTTATATGTGGTTTATAAGTTTTTTGATATTAAATATCATTGGCATTCTTTGGGCTTCTTGGAACTGTGGTTTCATGTCATTAATTTCAGAATGGTCTCAGCCATTATCATTCAAATATATCAAATCCTTTTCTGTCTTCCTTTTCCTTCTAGCATTCTCATTATGTGTATTTATACCTTTTTCAGTTTTCCCACAGTTCTTGGGTATTCTGTTCATTTCTTGCCCTATTGTTTTTTCTCTTTGATTTTCAGTTTGGGAACTTTCTATGGAAATATTTTTAAGCTTACTGTTTCTTTCTCAGTTTGACCCAGTCTATGGGTCACGGCACAGAGCAAGGATGAGTCCATCAAAGGCATCCTTCATTTCTGGTTTAGTGTTTTTTATTTCTAGTATTTCCTTTGATTCTTTCTTAGTGTTCCCATCTCTCTGCTTGTATTACCCATCTGTTCTTGCATGCTGTTCACTTTTTTCATTAGAACTCTTGGTGTATTGATCAGTTATTTTAAATTCCCATCTGATAATTCTAATACCTGTCATACCTGAGTATGGTTCTGACACTTGCTTTGTCTTTTCAGACTGTTTTTTCCAGTCTTTAGCATGCCTTACATATATATATATATATATATATATTTTTTTTTTTTTGCTGAAAGCCCCAGAAATGATGTATCAGTTAATGGGAACTGAGGTAAATACACTATTAGGGTGAGGTTTTATGTTTATCTACTGTTTCTTAGCTGGAGTCTGTATCTTGCAGCTCTCTCAGTTGTAATCCACTGTCACTATTCTAGAGTCCTGTTGATGTGGTGATAAGTATTGGGGAGTGGAAGCATTCTATAATCGTATTAAATTTCAGGGTTTTTTAAAGTGGGTCTGAGTGTCTTCAGGAGACTGTCTTGCTCTCTTTTTGTCCCCTGATGTGAAACAGGACAGAAAGGGTTCAAGTTGTCTAATTGCCATTCTCCTAGGTCGGATAACAGTCTGGTAAAGAAATTTCTCTTGAGGGCAGGACTTTATTACGGAGAACGGAATGCTCAGTTAACATGTTATGATGGTTACTCCTCCAACCCCAGCTTTATTTCAAAATTGTTGCTTTTCTTATCTCCCTGCTGGATGCCAGAATTTTTTCCCCCATCTTCAGTGTGAGAATCTGATGGGGCTTCTGGCAGTGAAACTCATGAAAGTGTGGGAGTCTCCCTATGAGTGGGTTCCAAGGAGTTTTTATCTCTCAAGCCAGACCTTGCTCCACCTCCAGCAATTCATCTATTACCTTTCAAGGGTTCTTCCCAGTTACCACTTCCTGTGGCCTATGTTTCTGGTCATCTGTGATTCCCTGTATTCTCCTGTTTCTCCAGTTTTGGGGATGGTGGTTTGTCCTCTTTGCTCAATTCTGTGATGGATCAAAAGAGTTTTGACGCTCAGTGTGGCCAACTTTTCTCTTGTGAAGACAGAGTGGTGATTTCTGAGCTCTTTGTATGTTGGAGTGGAAAACTGTCTTTCGAGAAACAAAACACAACAAAAAACGAGAAAACAAAAAAACACCTTTCCTGGACTTAATCTGTGGAATCTCTCTCCCTGTGGTATGCATGCTGGCAGTGGTATCTGTGCTTTGATTTCTTTCAATCCTTCCTTTTATTTTTAAGTCTGGCCTCCTAGAGGGTGCCCATGGGTCTGCATGTGGCTAGCCAGTGATTGGTCAGAAATTTTGCACAAAACCTAGGCTTCCTCTCCCTGCCAGTTCATTCATGCATGGGTTGGGGAGCACATTCAATGTTCATGCTGTTTCCAGGTTGGCCTCAGTGTTCTCTCTCCTTCCCTTCCTTCCTTCCTTTCTTCTTTTTTTTTAAATCATACTTTAAGTTCTAGGGTACATGTGCACAACGTGCATGTTTGTTACATAGGTATACATGGGCCATGTTGGTTTACTGCACCCATCAACTCGTCATTTACATTATGTATTTCTCCTTATGCTATCCCTCCCCCAGACCCCCAACCGCTGATTGGCCCTAGTGTGTGATGTTCCCCAACCTGTGTCCATGTGTTCTCATTGTTAAACTCCCATCTATGAGTGAGAACATGCAGTGTTTGGTTTTCTGTCCTTGTGATAGTTTGCTTAGAATGATGGTTTCCAGCTTCATATCCCTGCAAAGGACATGAACTCATCCTTTTTTATGGCTGCATAGTATTCCATGGTGTATATGTGCCACATTTTCTTAATCCAGTCTATCATTGATGAACATTTGAGTTGGTTCCAACTCTTTGCTATTGTGAACAGGGCTGCAATAAACATACATGTGCATGTGTCTTTATCGTAGAAAGTTTAATAATCCTTTGGGTTTATGCCCAGTAATGGGATCACTGGATCAAATGGTATTTCTAGTTCTAGATCCTTGAGGAATTGCTACACTGTCTTCCACAATGGTTGAACTAGTTTACACTCCCATCAACTGTGTAAAAGCATTCCCATTTCTCCACATCCTCACCAGCATGTGTTGTTTCCTGACTTTTTAATGATTGCCATTATAAGTGGCGTAAGTTGACATCTCATTGTGGTTTTGATTTGCAGCTCTCTGATGACCAGTGATGAGCATTTTTTCATGTTTCTGTTGGCTGCATAAATGTCTTCTTTTGAGAAGTGTCTGTTCATATCCTTTGCCCAATTTTGATGGGTTGTTTGTTTTTTTCTTGTAAATTTAAGTTCTTTTTAGATTCTGGATATTAGCCCTTTGTCAGATGGGTAGATTGCAAAAATTTTCTCCCATTCTGTAGGTTGCCTGTTTACTCTGATGGTAGTTTCTTTTGCTGTGCAGAAACTCTTTAGTTTAATTAGATTCCATCTGTCAATTTTGGCTTTTGTTGCCATTGCTTTTGGTGTTTTAGTCATGAAGTCTTTGCCCATGTCTATGTCCTGAATGGTATTGTCTAGGTTTTCTTCTAGGGTTTTTATGGTGTTAGGTCTTACATTTAAGTCTTTAATCCATCTTGAGTTACTTTTTGTATACAGTGTAAGGAAAGGATCCAGTTTCAGCTTTCTACATATGGCTAACCAGCTTTCCCAGAACCGTTTATTAAATAGGGAATCCTTTTCCTATTTCTTATTTTTGTCAGGTTTGTCAAAGATCAGATGGTTGTAAATGTGTGGTGTTATTTCTGAGGCCTCTGTTCTGTTCTATATCTCTCTTTTGGTACCAGTACCATGCTGTTTTGGTTACTGTAGCCTTGTAGTATAGTTTGAAATCAGGTAGTGTGATGCCTCCAGCTTCATTATTTTTGCTTAGGATTGCCTTGGCTATGTTGGCTCTTTTTTGGTTCCATGTGAACTTTAAAGTAGTTTTTTCCAATTCTGTGAAGAAAGTCAGTGATAGCTTGATGGGGATGACATTGAATCTATAAATTACTTTGGGCAGTGTGGCCATTTTCACGATCCTGACTTTTCCTATCTGTGAGCATGGAATGTTCTACCATTTGTTTGTGTCCTCTTTTATTTCTGTGAGCCGTGGTTTGTAGTTCTGCTTGAAAAGGTCCTTCACATCCTTCGGAAGTTGGATTCGTAGGTATTTTATTCTCTTTGAAGCAATTGTGAATGGGATTTCACTCATGATTTGGCTCTCTGTTTGTCTGTTATTGGTGTATAGGAATGCTTGTGATTTTTGCACACTGATTTTGTATCCTGAGACTTTGCTGAAGTTTCTTATCAGCTTAAGGAGATTTTGGGATGAGACCATGCGGTTTTGTAAATATACAGTCATGTCATCTGCAAACAGAGACAATTTGACTTCCTCTTTTCCTAATTGAATACCCTTTGTTTCTCTTGCCTGATTGCCCTGGCCAGAACTTCCAACACTATGTTGAATAGGAGTGGTGAGAGAGGGCATCCTTGTCTGGTGCTAGTTTTCAAAGGGAATGCTTCCAGTTTTTGCCCATTCAGTATATTGGCTGTGGGTTTGTCATAAATAGCTCTTATTATTTTGAGATATGTTCCATCAATACC
>NW_012106731.1:1653325-1654630 GCF_000951045.1 Mandrillus leucophaeus
AGTTTTCAAAGGGAATGCTTCCAGTTTTTGCCCATTCAGTATATTGGCTGTGGGTTTGTCATAAATAGCTCTTATTATTTTGAGATATGTTCCATCAATACCTAGTTTATTGAGAGTTTTCAGCATGATGGGCTGTTGAATTTTGTCAAAGGACTTTTCTGCATCTATTGAGATAATCATGTGGTTTTTGTCATTGGTTCTGTTTATGTGATGGATTATGTTTATTGATTTGCGTATGTTGAACCAGACTTGCATCCCAAGGGTGAAGCTGACTTGATTGTGGTGGATAAGCTTTTTGATGTGCTGCTGGATTCAGTCTGCCAGTATTTTATTGAGGAGTTTTGCATTGATATTCATCAGAGATACTGGTCTAAAATTCTCTTTTTTGTGTGTGTCTCAACCAGGCTTTGGTATCAGGATGATGCTAGCCTCATAAAATGAGTTAGGGAGGATTCCCTCTTTTTCTATTGATTGTAATAGTTTCAGAAGGAATGGTACCAGCTCCTCTTTGTTCCTCTGACAGAATTTGACTGTGAATCCATCTGATCCTGGACTTTTTTTGGTTGGTAGGCTATTATTGCCTTAATTTCAGAACCTGTTATTGGTCTATTCAGAGATTCACCTTCTTCCTGGTTTAGTCTTGGGTGGGTGTATGTGTCCAGGAATTTATCCATTTCTTCTAGGTTTTCTAGTTTATTTGCGTAGAGGTATTTATAGTATTCTCTGATGGCAGTTTGTATTTCTGTGGGATCAGTGGTGATATCCCCTTTAACATTTCTTATTGTGTCTATTTGATTCTTCTCTCTTTTCTTCATTAGTCTTGCTAGTGGTCTGTTTTGTTGATCTTTAAATAACAACAACAAAAAAGACTGGTTCGTGGATTCATTGATTTATTTTTTTTGAAGGGTTTTTTTTTGTTTCTGTCTCCTTCAGTTCTGCTCTGATCTTAGTTATTTCCTGCCTTCTGCTAGCTTTTGAATTTGTTTGCTCTTCTCTAGATCTTTTAATTGTGATGTTAGGGTGTGAATTTTAGATCTTTCCTGCTTTCTCTTGTGGGCATTTAGTGATGTAAGTTTCCCTCTACACACTGCTTTAAATGTGTCCCACAGATTGTGGTACATTGTGTCTTGGTTCTCATTGGTTTCAACGAACATCTTTATTTCTGCCTTCATTTCGTTGTTTACCCAGGAGTCCTTCAGGAGCAAGTCATTCAGTTTCCATGTAGTTGTGCAGTTTTGAGTGAGTTTCTTAATCCTGAGTTCTAATTTGATTGCACTGTGGTCTGAGAGACAGTTTGTTGTGATT
>NW_012106731.1:1655667-1661172 GCF_000951045.1 Mandrillus leucophaeus
TGCACGTGAGATGGGTCTCCTGAATACAGCATACTGATGGGTCTTGACTCTAGTCAATTTGCCAGTCTGTGCATTTAGCCCATTTACATTTAGGGTTAATATTGTTATGTGTGAATTTGATCCTGTCATTATGATGTTAGCTGGTTATTTTGCCCATTAATTGATGCTGTTTCTTCATAGCATCGATAGTCTTTACCATTTGGCATGTTTTCGCAGTGGCTGGTACTGGTTGTTCCTTTCCATATTTAGTGCTTCCTTCAGGAACTCTTGTAATGCTGGCCTGGTGGTGACAAAAATCTCTCAGCATTTGCTTGTGTGTAAAGGATTTTATTTCTCCTTCACTTATGAAGCTTAGTTTGGCTGGATATGAGATTCTGGGTTGAAAATTCTTTAGGAGTGTTGAACATTGGCCCCCACTCTCTTCTGGCTTGTAGGGTTTCTGCTGAGAGATCTGCTGTTAGTCTGATGGTCTTCCCTTTGTGGGTAACCCGACCTTTCTCTCTGGCTGCCCTTAATATTTTTTCCTTCATTTCAACCTTGGTGAATCTGAAAATTATGTATCTTCAGGTTCCTCTTCTTGAGGAATATCTTTGTGGTGTTCTCTGTATTTCCTGAATTTGAATGTTGTCCTGCCTTACTAGGTTAGGGAAGTTCTCCTGGATAATATCCTGAAGAGTGTTTTCTAACTTGGTTTCATTCTCCCTGGCACTTTCAGGCACACCAATCAAATGTAAATTTGGTCTTTTCACATAGTCCCATATTTCTTGGAGGCTTTGTTCATTTCCTTTCACTCTTTTTACTCTAATCTTGTCTTCTAGCTTTATTTCATTAATTTGATCTTCAATCACTGATATCCTTTCTTTCACTTTATTGAATCAGGTATCGAAGCTTGTGCATGAGTCATGAAGTTCTCATGCCATGGTTTTCAGCTCCCTCAGGTCATTTAAATTGTCTCTGCACTGTTTATTCTAGTTAGCCATTTGTCTAACCTTTTTATCAAGGTTTTTAGCTTCCTTGCGATGGGTTAGAACATGGTCCTTTAGCTGGGAGAAGTTTCTTATTATCCACCTTCTGAAGCCTACTTCTGTCAACTTGTCAAACTCATTATCTGTCAGCTAGTGAGGAGCTGCGATCCTTTGGAGGAGAAGAGGCACTGTGTTTTTTGGAATCTTCAGCTTTTCTGCTCTGCTTTCTCACCCTCTTTGTAGTTTTATCTATCTTTGGTCTTTGATGTTGGTGACCTAGAGATGGGGTTTTGGTGTGGATGTCCTTTTTGTTGATGTTGATGCTCTTCCTTTCTGTTTGTTAGTTTTCCTTCTAACAGTCAGACCCCTCAGCTGCAGGTCTTTGGAGTTTGCTGGAGGTCCACTCCAGACCCTGTTTGCCTGGGTATCACCAGTAGAGGCTGCAAAACAGCAAATATTGCTGCCTGATCCTTCCTCTGGAAGCTTCCTCCCAGAGGGGCACCCACCTGTTTGAGTTTTCTGTCAGTCTCTACTGGGAAGTGTTTCCTAGTCACGCTACACGGGGGTCAGGGACCTTCTTGAGGAGGCAGTCTGTCTGTTCTTGGAATTTGAATGCTGTGCGGAGAGAACTGCTGTCTTCAGAGCTATCAGGCAGGGACGTTTAAGTCTGCAGAAGCTGTCTGGTGCCTTTTGTCCTATGCCCTGCCCCCAGGGATGGAATCTATAGAGACAGTAGGCCTTGCTGAGCTGTGGTGGGCTCCGCCCAGTTCGTGCTTCCAGGCCTCTTTGTTTACAGTGTGAGCTACTCAAGCCTCAGCAATGGTGGATGTCCCTCCCCCCATCAAGATGCAGCATTGCAGGTAGATCTCAGACTGCTGTGCTAATAGTGAGCAAGGCTCTGTGGGTGTGGGACCCACTGAACCAGGCACAGGAGGATATCTCCTGGTCTGCTGTTTGCTAAGACTGTGGGAATAGTACAGTATTTGGTCAGGAGTGTACCGTTTCTCCAGATACAGTCTGTCACAGCTTCCCTTGGCTAGGAAAGGGAAATCCCCTGACCCCTTGTGCTTCCCAGGTGAGGCGATGCCCCGCCCTCCTTCAGCTCACCCTCTGTGGGCTGCACCCACTGTCCAATCAGTCCCAGTGAGATGAACCAGGTACCTCAGTTGGAAATGCAGAAATCACCTGTCTTTTGCAGCAATCTTGCTGGGAGCTGCAGACCAGAGCTCCTCCTATTTGGCCATCTTGGAAGCGGCCACAGTGTTTACTCTTTTTCAGGTCTCATATGGTCTTCCTTGTATGGAGCACAGTCAGCCAGTCAGCCTGGGCTGTGTGGGAAGCTTATCAAGGATCTCCCTGTTACATTTCTGTCCCTTCCTGTAGTTTGCTGCTTTCCCCAACTGGGACCATAATATCAGACTAGGAGAGATGCTGGCATTCCCCATTCACTGCTATTATCAAATTGAACTGGAGCCTGCCCGCCTGGTGCAGTGAGACTAGGTCTTATATCAAGTGTGCAGCAGGAGAAAGAAAGTTGTTTATTTTTCAGGGCACCAAGCAAGGAGAAACAGGCAGCTACCACTGAAATCCTGACCTCCCTGACAGCTTACAGGTAGAGTTTTTTAAACACAGAAGTAAATTTTGGAAAAGCAGAAGTTATAGGTAAAATTTTGGAAAAGCAGAAGTTACAGGCAAAATTGTAAAACAATACATAGAGATTAAACATTGATTTTGGCCTAAAAGGGCAGGATGTTCTGTAAGTAGGGACTTACAGAATATAGGCAAATTCAAAGATTTTCTGATTTGCAGTTGGTTAAGGAAGAGAAGCTTCCTTAATTGGAGTTAGCGGGAAATAATGTTAGCTTTGGCTGATAAGTATGATTTTCTCTAGGCCCTTCAGGAAAAAGTTTAAAATAAAGAACAGTGGTCACAGGTCAGTCTCCAGTTCCCTCTTCTCTGAGGAGGCCTATGGCAAATCTGTTTAGTGGGAATCCAGGTTCCTGAAAACAACTCAGAGACATATGTTAAGAGATTATCTTTAGTTTCTATAGGAGAACTAAACATCCGGTGATTCCAGTTTCCTTGGCTGTTGTTTGAGGCTGTTACCTTCTTGATTAGCAAGTTGAGAATTTACTTCCTGGGGATATCTTGGTCTCTAGAATTTCCCTTGCAGGAACTCAAGATTTTTCTTTATTTCCAGGCTTGCAGGACCCCCCCACCCCCACCCCCAGGCCCTAAGAGGAGGTCCGTGCTCTCACTGCCTTGAGTAGATTTCTACTTTTCTTTTCAAATCCAGCTGCTTCCTGAACCTCTAAACCCCATCTGCTGACAGCAATCTGCTGGTTCTCTTGGTTAACTCAGCCCTGGTAATATCTTACTGTTCACAGAACTGTGGTGTAGAAGGGACAGGAACTGCCCCAGGTAAGAATGCCAGACACTCTCAGTGTAACCTTTCTCTTAGAGCCTAAGGGATGACAGTTGGCAACAGGACCATTTAACCATTGGATCCGTAAACACAGAGCCTTGGGCTTGGAATTTGCAAGAGCCTAATAAAACGTCGGAATCCTGGAAGGAAATTACTAATGAAATATCTGAAACTATAAAAGTCATATTAAAAAATGTTGAAGCTTTTAGAAAATGAAACATGTTTACCAATCAACTGTAACTCATTTCAACTCATATGATTTTATGTGTATCTCCTGTAAAGTGGGATGCAGGGTATTTGATATGATGTGGGTAAGGTAAGGCTTCCAAAAAACGTTAAGAGTGCACAGAGCCTGTAGAGGTCTTGGAAAAGCCTTTGCTGGTAGCTAGAAGGTTTCCCTCTAACCCCATGAGCAGTCCTGAAATGGATTCATGTAGCCTCTTCTACTTGCAAAAAATGTTGGCCCCATTGGTTTCAACCCACATCTCTCCTTGACCAGCCTGTGCTATGATCAAGACTGAGGGTGAAAGGTGTTCCTTAGTCCCAAGGTGAAAATCACTTGAAAGAACAGCACTTTCAAGGAAGGAAGGAATCCAGTGTTTCACAGAGGGCAGTGGCTGGTTTAAAAGAAGAGGAAAAATATATGCTTAATCTTTTGATCTGTCAAATGAAAAGCATGGTCTCAAGTGAATAGATGTAATACACAGGGGCTTAATTACTCAGCTTGGGGAGGGAAAAGAAAACATGAAAATAATATGTTTATTCTGTGTGGGGTTGTATAATATATGCATGACAGAATCATGAAAATTTGAAGTGGGTAATGTGTAGGGTTAGCCTAGCCATTCCCTGGAGCCAGACTGGGGTCAGAATTGCTTTGTATTCCAGACTCCTCTGTCTCGTCTAATTGGCAGCATGGGTTAGGGTTCTTTTGCCATTTATTTTTTAAGTTGAAGATTTTCCATGGAAGTGTAGAGTGTCATTTAAAGCCTGTTGGGGGTACATACATTGTCTTCTGTTTCCTCTGTAAATAAGGGGACCTTCTAGCCTCTGGAGGGCCATGTAGCTTAGGGGACTAAGTGACGGAAAAAGCAAAACTCCCTCACTTTACCCCAAAAATTCATTTGCCCAAATTCTTAGAGCAACTGAGCTGATGGTGGGGGTGGGGAAGGGACTGATGACTCCAACCCAAACCTCTTAGCCTGGTCTGTAGAAGGGCTGCCACTATAATAATAATAGAGTTGTATGTGGTTTCCAAAAGTCGCTAGGTGATTTATCATTCACTCTTGCCTGTGCAATTCCTGACAACTCCAGGAGGATGTTAAGTCAGGTATGGGCCCCCTTCTACAGATACGGAAACAGGTTCAGAGAGAGTAGACAACTGGTTCAAAGTCACGTAGCTGGTGGTTGGTAAGGGCAGGACCCAAACCCTGCCATTTGGTCCCACATGATTTCCAGTGATTCCTTCTGTATTGGGACAGATTTTTGGCCCACACCTCTTCCTTTGGAATGGTAACTACCTGGATTCAAAGCAATCAGGAGTATTCCTGATGTATGTGTATGCCTCCTACAGTAATATAAGAGAAAGCCCAGGTGGCTGCTTCAGGATGGGCCTTCTGGGAGAGTGGGATACAGCTGGGGAGCATCACAAAGTTACAGGGTTTCACCTACAACTGGTTCTGTTTAGAAACATGAATTTTGACTTCTAGGCATAGCAGGGTGGGGAGGGTTGGGTGTGGGGAAGCCCTGGATATGGAATAAGGTGAACTGGGTTCAAGCCAGCTTTGTGTACCTAGATAACGTTAAGGAGGTTATTTAATGCATGGGCCGCAAATTCTTGTTCCCAAAAAGATTCAGTAATTTTCAAAAATGATTATATGGTACAAGATAAACTATTACCATGCAAGACAAAACACTAAAAATAAGTTTAAAAATTAAAGGAAACATTAGTTAGGACATTTTGAGGCAACCTTAAGAATCATGAAAGAGAAAGGTTCAGGGACTTTTGGGTAAAAGATAAAGTGTGGGTGTCAGTTATACATACTGCTCGGTAATAAAGGAACCAAAGTGTTTCTGGTTTGTGTTTTAGGGTCATCAGTGGTAGTTCCAATTTCTTCA
>NW_012106731.1:1662032-1689899 GCF_000951045.1 Mandrillus leucophaeus
CTGAGCTCAGGCAATCTGCCTGCCTCAGCCTCCCAAAGTACTAGGATTACAGGTGTGAGCCACTGCGCCCAGCCCATAGATAATTTAGGCTTTGCAGACCACATCCATCTCCATTGCATTTTCTTTTTTGTTTGTTTTGCTTTATTTTGCTTTTCACAGCTCTTTAAAATTCTTAGCCTGTGGACCACACAAAAACAAGTTATGGGCCAGATTTGACCATAGCTTGCTGACCTGTGTTGGATAGATATTCACTTTCAATAAGTTAAAAACAAGTTGCTTTAGGCAGATACAAAAGCTGTAGATGTTAAAATCGTAGAAAAATGTGTTTAGCGAGTCTTCATTGAGTGGACATTGTACAGCAATGTTCATGTTTTAATGGTCATCTAGGGGAAGGGTTGATATCCTCTGTTGAAAGCTGATGAACCGGACAAGGATGCTGTTGATTCCAAAAATGGATCAGTTCCACTTGAGGTGAGAGGCAAGTCATTTTACCTCTCTGAGCCTCTGTTTTCTCCTCTAAGATGGGGATAAAAATAAGTGTCCTGCTCACCTTTGAGGGTAATTGCAGGGATCAAATGAAATTCTATATGTGAAATTGCCTTGTAAACGATTCTAACAACCTTTAAAGTGTTAGTTACTATTTATCAGCTCAGACATAGTCAGCTGCAGGGGAGCTGGTCTGCCAACGGCACTCATGAGAGACCACAGATGTCCCTGTTCTGAAGAAGATTCCAATCTAGCAAGAGAAGGGAGGCAAATGAGGGGAGCCCTTCAATTCAGCCCATATGTATGCATGTGTATGCATGAACCCTGAACTGTAGGAGGTCATGCTGGGTAAGACTGCAGTGGCACCAAAGTCACATCATTAAATATAATGTATACTAAAGTGACCACAGTGAGGCACCCAGCAACTTGGTTGGCTGAGATTTATTTGCTTAAGGCCTTGAGGTTCCTGTTGTAATAATGCGCTAAGACCTTCCTTAATTAAGTACTTACTATTTGCCAGATGTTGTGGCAGGCCCCTTTCTACACTTTATCTCATTGAATCTTCACAACTCTCCAAGGAAGGTAGGTCTTAGTATCTTGATTTTTCTGGTGAGGAGACTGAGGCTAGAGTGATCAGGGAAATATAACCTGGCTAGTCATTGGAAGAACTGGGATGCTGTAAGTGGTCAGAAGTAGGCGAAGCTAGCCTGGTGGGCTTCCTGGATAAGGCAAGCATGGTTTTAGTGGAAGAGAAGGCTGTGGGATCTAGCAAGCAAAGTGAGTTCAGCTTCCTCTTAGTAGGCACACTCCCAAATTCCCTAGGTCCTTTTTGCCAGCAGACTTGGCTTTTCTCTATTCAGAAGGGTGAGCTAGGCAGGCCGGCAGTTTGCAGGGGCCAAATTTATTCTTCTACTCTGGGACTGGGCTTAATTTCCTAGAAACAACAGGAGGCCTAGATTCAGGGGCTGTCAGTGGGGCCTATCTCTGCCCCCTATTATTGTAAGACCTTGAAGGTCACTTCTCTTGCCTCGGCTTAGTGTTTGCCTCTGCAGATGGAGAAAGTTGCTGCTCTCTTAAGACTCTGCTACTTGCAAAATATACTAGACTGCCGTATCTTCAAAGGCAGGAGCTGCATCTAATGGTAAGGGAGTAATGTATTCCAAGAATGTCAGAATATCAGGCATGGGATCCTGGGCTTTCAGGAAAATGAGGCATCCTGTAAGTGAATTTTCCAGATATCTGGGGCCTGCCTTTTGAAACCCTCACATTTTATTTCATAGAACTAAAAACAGAAATCTTGCGAATATGTTGCACTTTTTCTTTCTTATCTTATTAAACAGAGCACACCAGATATCATCTTTTCATTCCTAATCCAGCTCATTTTTGTCCCGTAAAATTCTCAGTGCATTTATCGAGCTTATATAAAGACGCTTTCCTTTGTACTACACGGCCCCTTGATATTTCTCCAACTATCTGACACCAACTGGGTGTTCAGGAATTCAGTTCATATTTGACACTAGCTCCTAGAGTTAATGCAGACCCCACGGGTTAAGGGCTCAGTCCCACAAGACTGCCGCATGTCAGATGTCAGCTGAAAATGAGGTGTCCAGGCTACCACACTTCCGCTGAGCCAGTGCACTTTTGAGACTTCTCAGGCCCCCCCTTCTCAAGTTTGATAACTTGCTAGAACAATTCAGAAAACTCCAGAAAAGCACTTTACTTACTATTGCTAGTTTCTTATAAAGGCAACGACTCAGGGACAGCCAAATGGAAGAGATGCATGGGGACTGGGGTAGCAGGGTACAGAGCTTCCACGCCCTCTCTGAAGAGTAACATGATCTCAATATGGGTGACACTTCTTCAGCTTGGCATATGAACACCAAACAGCCCTGTAGTTTATTCCTTTTCCTACAGGGTAATGTTCCCCTAAGCTAAGAAAGCATATTTCTTTTCATCTTTTCTTACTTTCTCTCTCTCTCTCTCTCTTTTTTTTTTTTTTTTGGTAGACCTCTCATGATTTTAAAGTTGTTCCCTAAACTCCCACCCTCAACAGCTGCTGGTTGTGCTGAGCTAAACATGTTACCCTATGGGAAGAGTGTCTTCCACTGTAACAGTGCCTACTGCTGGAAGTACTGAATTCTGTGGGTTTGACTCTTTCTTGCCTTGTTAATTGCTAATTGATTTCATTGTCCTTAGCTTTGGTAACCTCTAGGTCATCGTCAAGCCCAAGAACACAACATAAATCTCATTTCCAAACTCAATTCTTCCCTGAATGACATGGGGAGACTTTGTAAACAGGTTGAGTTGTGAGTATCATTTATATTCATTAGTGCTAATTATTATGTACATTCAGCCAGAGGCCGAAACACATCTTTTATAAATGGAAAGGGTGCATAAATAAATGGCTACTTCTGCACATTACATTAAATATGGCTTCTCTTTTTCTTCCCTTTCTTTCCTAGTCTGCTGTGATGATTCCATGTCTCCTCCACCTCATCACCTCCACTCCCAATTAGAAAATATGCTCACTATTTCCCCTTCTGGTTTTTAATTTTTTTTTCTAATAGGGGAAGAAAGGGAAGGACATAATCATTAATTTGTCTGGTCTGTTAGTCTTTTCTCTCCTTTTGGTCTCATTATTTTATTCTACTAATACTTTCTATGTCATCAGAATTATCTTGGAGGATACCTGATGAATCCCACTTCTTTGATCGATGGTTGCAGTGTTGGTGACACTGAGCCTGTCTAGTCACTGCCCGAGGTGGTGCATAAGCCATGGCTCTTCAACATACACTTGGGTGGCTGGGCCACCGTGCCCGTGAGGGTCAGTGGCCCTTCCCACGTGAAAATTGGCAGATGGATATAGGCCTCTACTACTTCGCACAGATGTGGTCAGCAGGGGAATAGCACGCCGGAAGGAGAGGAGTCGGCCGTTCAGCATACGCCTTTCAGAAGGTTGCCAGCCTGATTTCATCCAGTGGTTTATTTGCCACTGAAGGAGTGAAGGATGTGCCATCCCAAATATGCCAGATTAGTGTATTGATTATTTCAAGTTGAAAATATTGGAGGAATTGTTTCAGAAAGGGTGAGCTGAGCTGTGTCTTCCTGCCTGCAGCAAGGGATAAAGATTCCTCTAGGAGGGTAGTCCTCACCATACCAGGGTAAGAAAAAACTCCTATCACCCACAGACTGGTAACTAGAGGCTGCAACGGACCTGAATTAACATACTTCCTGAAGCAACCCTATCTTCTACCTATTTCACCCCCGCTATATCTCCTAGTGATTCCCCTAGAAAATTTACTATCCTTAGGCAGATTTTTTTTTTTGCCCTGTCATTTTTTTCTCCAATTTATTGCTCTTAGTCTAAAAGTATAAAACCGTCTTGCTTTGGCCACTTCTTCATACTTTACTCTCTTATGAAGATTCCCATGGACATGCAACATGAATGAAATGTGTGTACTCTTGTTCTCATCTTCCTGGTGTCAATATTCAGATCCAGTTGAATATCCCCCCAAGAGCTAAAAGGAGGATTGGAGGTGACCTCTGGCTTCCTTACATCGTGCCTGTCACCTTTCCAGAATGCTGTGTCCTCAAAGGGTTACATCCACATCACAGGGGCTGGTCCTCAGCCTTGGAGTTGGTCGCTTATTTCTACTTGCAATTTTGCTCAGCTTGGATCTTTGAGAACAGAAGTCTGATGTGCTGCTTTCAAAATGCAGATACAATGATGTTAAATATAAAATGTTGCAAATAAATTGTCAAAGTATACTACACCTCTCTCTCTTCCCTGAACATAAATGCCGTTGACTAGTCATAGCAGCAAATTCTTATTTTTGAGTGTGCTCTCAGTTTCTTGGTGTAATTATAGTATCAGCATAAAAAGTTCCATTTCCCTGCACGGTGGAACCAGTTGTCAGAACTGTTTCTTAAACTTTGGTGTTTTAAGTTTTGGTGATACCTACATTAGGGGTAGTTCTGGCATTTAAAATGAGACCCAAACAGAAAATGGAAGATTCTCGGTTAATTCCCTTGGAGTAAATTAAAAGATGCATCTGCAGTTAAAATAGTAAAATCAATAGAACAAAAAATACATCTAAAGGTCATTTAAAGTAAAGGCGAGTTTTAAAAAAGCTATTAAAAAGTACTTAATCGTGTCTTTTAAAGTTTATCTATATTTATAAAGAATGATTTTTCAATTAACATACATTGGTTTAATTCATTGAACCTGTCGGCAGTGGTTAGGGATGATTTATCCTCCTACTTTTTTCCAATGCATATCTTTGCACATGCAAGCATTAGTTGAGGAGTTTATGATTTGGAGAAGATAGATAAGACAACCTGGGCAGATGGCCAAGCACAGGCTATATGGAATGTTCTGGGAGCCAAGACTGAAGTAGAGCCTGGATAAGGAATGATACCATAGTAGGAGTGACCCAGACTCCAGGCCAGTGGTTTAAAGATGTGGGCGGGTAGTTTGAGGTTTTGGAGCAGGTCATGACCATGCAGGAATCTAGAAACCCAGACTCTGGTTCTGGCTTTATTATTGATGAGCTGTGGGATCTTGAGCTAGGACATCCACTTCTCCAGGGTGAGTTTTTCATTTGTCCCATGGGAATCACAAATCCTGTTCTATGGAAATTGTGAAAAGGCAATGAGACCCAGAAATAGAATTCCTATTAGAACCAACAGCACCTACTTAGCAGAGAGTACACCGTCTTAGCTTAGGCTTCTCACTGAATCAGTTTCTGTAGTGATTTTTAGATGTTAAAATGTGAAATAAGAAACTGAAAGACTATGGGTAACACTCTGTTATACTAATATTCAAAGTCTTATAATAACAAGGGTAAATCATATGACAATAGCAGAGAGGGGGGTTTGTTGAAATCTCGGGTAAAATTTATTGTCGTGTATCTACGCTATTGTAGAAACAAAATGAAGCCAACGAACTGGGGGAAAACCCCAAAATATTTTATTGTCTCGCTTACCAATTTGTTTGCTCTCAAAAACAGAGTCAGAGAGAGAAACTTCAGCTAACTCCAAGGTACATTCATATTTGTTTAAATACTATAGGTTGCAACTTGATTTTTAAACTGTTTACCAGAGAGTCAAAGAGTTTTGCAAAGCACACAGAAAAGCTGGTAGTTGCATTCTACCTTTTGTTTTTGTGGTTTCTAAGTTCTTGCTAGTGTTACTAGAGGTTCTGATTTTTAAGACCTTCATGGTTCCTTTTACCTCCAGCAACCATTTTTATTTTCCTGCCTTTGGCCCAGCTGCATTGCAAGTCCAGCAAGTGTTCTAAAGAGATGCTTTGGTGAGAATGGAGCACTTTATATGACTGTATTAAAATGACTGTTTCAAGTTGGCTAACATGGGCACTGAATAAACACATATTGATATTATAGAACAAAATAATATATTAGTGCATTGCTCATTTGTGCTTCGATAGTCACCCTGATACTATTCGTCATGTGGGGAGTGACAAACACAATTACACCCGAATGCTAATAGAGTGGAAGGGCAGAACTGCCTGACCTCGGCATCCCGGGTCGATTTAAATGTTTGATGTCTCATTGAATTAGTATCACAGTGTGAAAGACAAAGCTCAAACTAATGGAAATGAGCCTGGACATGCAATATTGCTGATTGGGCTGACATAATTAGAATAATATTCCGCACACAGCTAATAACAAGCCGAAGAAATAAATAACCAAGAGATAACCTAATTGCTGCAGGCTTAAACGTTCTTTCGAATATGCTAAGGTTAGCATTTTCTATTTACTTATAAAGCACGCTGGTGAACTTAAAAGAAAAATGTAGGGAGTATTGCAGAAGGAATGGTCACCAAAATGCACTGCTCTCTGGAGGGCTTAGCCCCTTGGGTCGCTCCCAGTGTCTATTTCAACAGTTAGCAATAAACCTTTTTGAGGGTTCACTCTGTGTCAGGCACAAGGCTGAGTTCCTGGGAGAGAAACACGATGGCATGGGTAACCACCCACTAATCTTGCCTTCCAGAGGCTTTTAGCCTCCTGGGAGTGATGAGATATGTATAAAAGCAGCACAGAATGGGAAAAGTGTGAGAAGACAGATCCAAAGAGTGTTAAGGAAATTCCACTGAGAGAGACTTCATTCCCAACAGATGGCAAATTCAAATTTATACTCAAGGAAGTACAAATAATTGACTGGGATAGCACCTGGGTTTCTTAGTGAGACACCTGAGGAAGATTCCAATTCCTCAGATTCCAACTTCTCAAGGAAGGCAAGGCAGTGTTGGGCTTCACTTGCCAAATCTTTCCTTATGCTTGGAAGCACTCATAAAAATCCCTTCTACTTGTGTGTTTAAAGTTTTTGTAGTAGTTTCACCAATGTTATCGTGCTCTGCTTCTGCAAGTTCTAAGGCAAAGAGACATACTCTGTTGACCTCAAAGTAACAGGCTTTATTGTGAACCTCCAAAGTGAAATAAGGAGATGCAGGAAAACTCTCAGAGGTGAAACACCCAGGCCTTGAGGAGAATGAGAGCTTGAATTGCTTTGGGTTCACTGGTGAATAACAGGTGCTGAATAAATACTTGTTAAATGAATCCTTACAGCACTTTACTTCAAATATCTTATTTAAATCTTGCAGCAATCTGGAAATGGGAACTAATAGTAGCTCCATTTTACACATGAGAAATCAAGTCTTGGAGGGATTTAGTGACTTGACACAAGTCACACAGCTAACAACTGGTGGGGCCACTTCTGATCCAGAGTGTGTGATGGCTGTGAGTGTGATTCTTTTTGGTTATAAAAGACAGAAGAGGAAACCAGGTAGTAGGTTGAGGTGGAAACAGGCCCTTGAGACCAAGATGCCATGGATAGGCTTCTACGAAGAGGGGGAGCATTCGTGGAGAAGGAACTGCTGATCTTCATGGACAGTGAGAAAGAGGACTGGTGAGTTTACTGCCATTGACAAACAAGAAAGCTGAGATTCAAAGAAATGAAGCAACTGCCCAACTAGCAAATGGCACATTAGGACTAAACACTAGGATTTCTGAAGCTTGTTTTCCACCTTAACATTACATGCTCATCGTTGGCTTGTAGACCATTAAACTTCAAGTATATTTGAGTAATAGTCGCAAACTAAATGAGCAAGCAGCAGCATGGGATAGTGAGAAAAATACAGATCTAGGAATTAAGAGTCATACGTCCTGGTCTGAACTTTGGCACTAATTGGTTATGTGACTTTCAGTTAATCACTTTTTTTTGGGGGGTGCTGGTTCCCTCCAGCTCTAAAATCCTAGTGATCCATGTAATATTTTTTAGTGAGCCACTGTTTCAGATGACTCCCAGTTAAGCTCCTTGTGATGATAAAGCTAACTAGGAGTGGTTTCTGTGAAATCTCCATCAGTCCCTTGGCGGTGATTCTCAAACTCTTTTGGCCAATGGATGACAATCTGTAGAATCACTGACACCACTGTTTTTATAGCAAGATATCCCATAAGAGAACTTGCCAGAGAAAAAAAGCAAAATGGCATAGAGTTTCATGAGAATGTGATAAGACATTTGTGAAATATTAAATGAAAATTGTTGGTGTCCAAGTTCAAATTATAGGTTTCACCAACTAATTGATTTTTTTTTTTTAACATAAAGCTTTTTGAGCGCCTATTGTGAGCCAGATGTGTTGTCACTTATCTGCACATATGTTACAAGAGGCCAGCTAGCCTGTGGGTTCCTGGTGGGTTATGGACATTACTTTAAGAACCACGGCCCAAGGGAAGACATAGTAGAGATGTTCTTTAAGTTCCTATGATAAAATGGCTTAATGTAAAAAGGAGGAGGATGATGATGGGAAAGATTTTTTTTTAAATTGGCCCCGGGCTCTTAATAGTTTGGTTAATTAAATATTTTATTTTGCAATGAAAATGAGTTCTAGTATACTTGAATTCAACTTGAAAGGGTGAGCTCATTCATGTTTGATTACAAGGTATGGTGCTACACCTAGGATGTCTGTGGAGAATAGGTTGACTACAGTCAAGCCCTCTAGGGGAAATAACTTTGAGGATCCAATTTCTGGACAAGCATTCTTTATTAAAGCAATATCAAAAAGTTCAACACTGGGTATTTTCTCCTATGTTTATAATGATTGCCATTGTGTTATTTCAGACTGTCATAATTTCTCATCTAGATGATGCTCATAACTTCCTAACTAGTCTTCTTTTGTGTGTAGTGTGACGACTACAGGGCTCCTGAGGGATACTTCTGAAAAGGAAATACATGTGTGACAGTCTCCTGGCTTCATGTCCTTTAAAAGCTCACCATTACTCTCGGGGCACAATCTAACTCTTCAGAACAATCAAGGCCCCTCATGGACTGGCTTCAGGATCCCTTCACTATTATCTCTTAGTCCCTTCCCTCTGCATCCTTTGTCCTAATTTTATAGAACTCCCTGAAATCTTCTGAGTAAACCCTTCTCTACATACCCTCACCCATCTCCCCACTGGGTCTGTGTCTACACAGACATGTTAGGAAACTTTTCTTTTTCTTTGCTGCCTGGCTTATTCCTCCTGGTCCTTGAAAACTTAACTCAGTAGTCACTTTCTCCAGGAAGTGGAGACCAGATCTGGCCCAGATCTCAGAAACTTCTCCTGAGGTCCCTCTCTAAAGGAACCTGGAATTCTGATTAGTTGTTACAGGCGTACCTTTCCTATAGAGAGAATGTGTAGACAGCAGGCTCTAGAGTCTGACAGCTTGTGTTGGAAGTTCTGCTCCTCCACGTAGTAGACATGTCCTCAGGTAAGCACTCTGCTGCAGTTTCCTCTTCCATAAAACAGGTATAATAATGGTACCTATCTCCTAGGGGTGTTGTGAGGATTGAATATGTAAAATCCTTGAAACAGTGCCTGACAAATACTACATGTTCTACAGGTGTTAGCTATTACTATTAATAGTGGTGGTAGTAGTAACAAATTTAAAATAATTTAAAACAGTGCCTGGCACATACTGTAGTAAATGTTAAATAAATGCTAGTGATTGTTATTAGCTCCATAGGAAGGCTGGATCAGGAGCCTTGCAGTGAAAAGTAAGGACCCAGCATGCAGAGGGTTGAGGGTCATTAACGGTGTCACTAGGAGGTTGAATAATGACTCCTAAACTAAAGTATGGGAATTACCCCCTGCATTCCTGGCTCAATGGCTGGAATCTCAGCTCGGGATAGTTACTGTGGCTTTGCCATTGCCCTGGAGATGCTTCTTGGCAAGCAGCAGTGTTCAGGATCTGTATAAGATGGCAGCAACAAATGTGGTTCACGGCTGACTGGTTGGCCTTGGCAGTGACTGAGAAAGTCAATATTTAAAAAGCAATTTCTTTCCCCTCTGGCAAGAAGTGATGTCAGTGTCGGAAGGAGGGAAGCACGACAGGCTGGATGGAACCTGCTTTTGTGATATGTGAGATGTTCTTAACGTGAAATCACTCGATGAATTAAACTCCACAACTGACTATTTCTGAGTTTGCTCTGGAGCTCGCTGATAGCTCTGGAACTTGGGATTTCTGAACACATGACCTTCAGCAATGGGAAAGACTCAGCCTTACCATGGGCTAGCTTGTGCTGCTTTACAGGTGAGGTGGTTTTTGTAATATGTAAAAGGAATAGCTTTCATTATTTCTCTTTAACTGAAAAGGGATGATGATAAATGTAATTTCTCTCTCTCTCTCTCTCTCTCTCTGTGTGTGTGTGTGTGTGTGTGTGTGTGTGTGTGTGGTTAGGTGTTCCTTCCTTGGAAGGACAGATATAGGCCTATAGAGAAAAGCACATTCATTATTTAATTTTGTTAAGGTTTAAGAGCTTTAGTTTATTACCAGTTAATACTGAGCCATGCTGAGTCAGCAATGTCCAAAAATGTTTTGAGCAACAGTATTTCTTTGCATGTAGTTTGCTGATCAGTTACTTAAATAGGTGTATTCAAAAGAGAGAGCAGAAAGCCAAGGGTGAGAAATGCAAAAGCCAGTTGCCAATTACAACAGATGCCAGTGAATGATGGAGAAAAGAAAGACAGTATTTACTGTACACAGTCCTTCAAAAAGATTGGTCATGTATTTAACAGACCTGTAGGTCAGGCCATTGCTCTGGTAGCCAAGGGTATAGGAGGACACCCACCCATTTGCAGAGAAGCCTCTGGCCAGAAGGACTCTTCCTAAGAGTTATCACATAGGGATTTTCAAAATGCAAAGCATGCCCACTAATTTTGAAATAAACAAAATACTAATACAGCTCCCTAGTTGCTTCTGGCTAAGATCATCAGACTAAACAAAACAATGAATTTGTTAAACTCCTCATGAGACATGTGAGCTTAAAAACTTTACTACGGAGGCTGGAAATATACCTGGGAAGGAAACACTGGACCTTTGAGTCACTGAGGTATTGAAAACATGCTAAACCAATAGCAGGGAGTGGCTGGCAAAACAGATGGGAAAACAGTTCTGATATTGACCTAGCATTCATCCATACAGGACTTCTAATAGTCACAAGAGAAGGCCTGCCTCTGCTTTTGTGAATATGAGAATTATCTTTTTAGTGTGTGCTGCTTTTGTTATGCAATCTACTACTTTTGTCATTTGATCACTTTTTGTTTTTTTGAAACAGAGTCTCACTCTGTTGCCCAGGCTGGAGTGCAGTGGCACAAATCTTGGCTTACTGCAATTTCCGCCTCCCAGGTTCAAGCAGTTCTCTCCTGCCCCAGCTTCCTGAGTAGCTAGGATTACAAGTATGTGCCACCACACCCGGCTAATTTGTTTTTTTCTTTTTTTTTTGAGACGGAGTCTCGCTCCGTCGCCCAGGCTGGAGTGCAGTGGCGTGATCTCAGCTCACTGCAAACTCTGCCTCCCAGGTTCACGCCATTCTCCTGCCTCAGCCTCCTGAGTAGCTGGGACTACAGGCGCCCGCCACCACGCCTGGCTAATTATTTTTGTATTTTTAGTAGAGACGGAGAATTGCCATGTTGGCCAGGCTGGTCTCAAACTTCTCACTGCAGGTGATCCTCCCATCTCGGCCTCCCAAAGTGCTGGGATTACAGACGTGAGTCACCATGCCTGGCCCACTGGATCATTTTTATAGAGCCCCTCTTGTGTGCAGAGCATTAGCTACCATGAGTGTATGAGAGAAGGCAGCAGGCACAGCTTTGTGCATTCACGTAAGGGGTCCTTTTGTTGTGTAGCCTGACATTTCTTTTTTATTTTTATATTGTTTCTTAATGGAGAAGGACTCAGGAGAGACAACAGACCCCTTACTTGCTATGTTTTAATCTAGTTGTGAAATGTTAGAAAATACATCAAAAGAGTTATGTGGAAGCAAGAAAATACTGAAATCTCTTGGTAAAACCCATTTCCATTCATTGCTATTAAGAAGCACTGAGTGAGTGGCCACCAATGTCTAATCTGGGGTTCATGGATATATTTTGGGGATAGGCCACCTAAAACAACATCATCACCCCAAGTAAAACAGTTACTGTGTTCTGTATACCCAATCTTGGCTTTCCACCTTCCTCAGAATCTTTTAGTAGAAAGAAATGAGAGCCGATGAAGAAACAGTTCATGTTAGAATAGTTACCAGCTGACGCTGAAAGTTTAAACCATTTGGGGTTGTGTTTGCTCCATAAGGTGGTGAACTCAGTTATGTCGAATGATCAGGGAATGGGGTTCTTATTATTTTTATACCAAAATGTATGGCCAATTCACAAAGAAGAATAAGATTGCAACAAGACACACTGTAGGAAATTCTGTTCAGAATCAGGCACATCAGAATTTTCTAAGGCACGAAGCTATCATTATGGATATGAATTCTGGTAAATTTGGAAATATCATAGATAAAGTTTTCTACTGTTAGAATGTGAGATAAACCAGCTCTCACGATAAGGAATGGAAATTCTCCTATTGGTCTTATGTAAGATGGCACAAATAAAGGAATAGGAATGACAATCCCAAAGTTGTTGCCGTTTCTGTTTTATGTGAAACTGAAGTCCATCACCATTGTGTGCTGGCTCCTTTGTCTTGAACTGTTATTCAGCTGTTAATAACAGTAGCTTATATTGTCGAACACTTACTATGAGTCAGGCACTGCTATGAATTTCAGAAACATTATCTCACCGAATCTTCTCAATAGCCTTTTAAGAGGCAACTATCATTATCACCTCCATTTTTCCAACGGCAACCCTGCGACTCAGAAAGGTGAAATCAGACGGTAAGTGGCAGTAAGAGGAAACTGTGACTCAGGGAAAGTAGGTAAGTCTCCCAGTATGACCTAGATGATAGAGGGCAGAGCCGGAAATTTTGTGTGGAAGGAAATGGGGATTGGTCTTCTGACATAATGCATTAGGGTGGGTACCAGAGACGGAAAACTCTGTGAACGACTTATTCAGTATTCAAGGAGAAGTGGTTAGGGGACATAATTATAATTGTGAGGATGCACATGATGAAATGAGACAGCTTGTTCGCTAATTCCAAAGCCCTGCTCTTTTAAAATTTTTATTATTTACAGATTTGTTAGAATAGTCAGCAAGCACAAATTCCAATTCCGCCACTTACTGGCTGCGTAGCCTTGGACAAATTACTTTTTGAAGTTCCCTTACTAGTTAAAACGTGGACCAAACAATGACCTATTCCATATTGTTATGGCCCTTAACTACTGTATACGACATACATGCCATCATGTGTAACACCAGGGAGGTTTTCCATAGATGATAGCTATGACTATTGTGCAAATCATTCTCATCCTGGAAAGACCAGCAGAAAGAGACAGGAAGTTGGGATGGATTAATGGTTCTTAGCAAGGGAACTGTAACTACTGTTTGTAATGGGGGAACATTACAGAGGCGGAATGTTTTAAGAGGGTTCAGATTGGGCAAGGGTGAGCAGAAGATAATGGGTTTCATTCTGGACACAAAAGAGGGTTAGAAGTAATATTTTAGAGACTTATTTGGATACAGGTAGAAATTAAAACAATGTGAATGGAGGGATTATTGAAGAAATAATTTTTTAAAATGTGAGAGAGGATGCACAGGGCTAAGTAGTATTTGCCCAATAGTAAGGAGTGAAGAATGCATATTTTTGTGTGTGTGTGTGTGTGTGTGTGTGTGTGTGTATGTATGCATGCAGGCAAGGCTAGGAAGGTTATGTTTCTTACAATAAATGCTGTGGAGCAGTCATTGGCACTACAGATCAAGGACATGTCCCCCTTTCTAATAGCTTTAAATAATTGCTACAGAACAGGCAAATAAAGTAAGATAAATTTTGTATTTAGCATATGTGGAAATATTATGAATAGTTGCGGACTCAATTCACTTTCATGCCCTTTGACAATCTGATAATTTTTGCAAAGACGTACTTAAAATGCTGTTTCATGCAAAGTTCAGATTTTTTTCCCTTGTTTAAAAAATACACGACATCATTAATTTGCAGGCCTGTGTATTAATTTTGCTGAGAGCACCGTTTATTTCTCTTTCCTTTCACTTTGTTTAAAGTCAGTTGTTGACAACTCTCAAGCGTGTCAAACTCTCATCGCTAATAATTGCTTAAGGACCCCTAACTTCTACAAATGTTGGTTCCAGCTCCAAACCCCATGCTAGCCCTCGAAGAAAAAAAAAAAAGAGGTGGGAAGAAAGAACTTCTTCTGATGAATTTTTGATTTTCCTTCTTAACAAAGAAATGTCTGAGATTCAAAGCAATAGCTTAAAGTGATATTATAAAATAGAATATGGAGTGCACTGTTCTGAATGACTTTTTGCTTTTAATGTGGGGCTGAAAAATTGTCAGTGCCTTTTTTGATTAGATGGGATTTTTTTTTTGTTCTTGATCTAAGAATTGAGGAGAAAAACATGCTACTTGCATTTGAATATGGCATGAGCAGAGATGTAATGTATTGGAGATAAAGTAATAGCAGCAACGCCTTAAGGCAGCACCTGTATCTTCGGGTCAATGCCATCTCGCTTTAGATCGCTGCTGCGCCACTCTTTCTGCGGCTGCTTTATTAGGCCTAATTAGGCGGGCTGTCACTTTTATTGGTGATGGGAAAGGAAGATAAGTAGATCACTTGTGTCATCTATCTCTATCTGGACGTGTCTAAAGAGTCTAAAGTAATTGCTGTAGGCCACAAATATATACCACAAGAGGCAGAGGGAGCTGGGGGAAAAAAAAGAGAAAAACAACAAAAACAACAAAACACCCAGAACTGTAAAAAGAAAAAAAAAAAAAAAACCTCTAGAAATGCCTTACCTTTGGCACTGCTGTGTGTAATTTCAAACCCATGGAGAAGAGCGTGTGAAACATCCTAAAAGCCCTTTTGTTCTGAGGAGGAAGGTTGTCTAATGGATTTTGTGAGAGCTGAATGGAGTGGGGAAAGGGGAAACGCTGCCTACTTAGGAGTTGAGCAATAGACTCTCAGGAAAAAGTTGGTCCAAGTTGTAACAAGAATTGCACGTATGGGACTACTGAGCAGTAAAAATCCACATTAATTAAAAAGAGTCCCAGAACTGCAATTTTTTTCTTTTTTTGTGTGGTGATTGCGGTAGTGCGAGGAAGGGGGGGTTTCAGAAAGTTTTTATAATGGGGTTCTATATGAGAATAAATGTTTCCTGCCGTTAAAAAAAAAGTCGGCAAAAATGATGCCAGTAAAGATAAACAGTCTAGAGGACATTGATAATGTTCTCTTTAGGCATGATCAACTGCTCAAGGCTGTCAGAAAATAACTTCTCTTCTCTGCAGGACTCCTTACCAACCAGGTACTTCTGATAATTGACTGGCAAACATGCTTTTTTCCAAATATTAGCTCAATGTTCTGTCTCCCAGCTGCTTGGTGGCTGGCCCTTGACTACGCACTGTTGATTATGGCATTTGAATGAACTGTCTTTACCCAATCATCTCCTTAGTAAGACCATAAGTTATATGTAGAAGCCATATTTTATACTTTTCTTCTGCCCAGGTCATGCCTAGAATCATGCCAAATATGTACTAACGACTTGAAAAATAGTAATTGCATTAGTTTCTTAACCCCCGTTACTGAGTGAGTTTTTCAGTGTCAAATGATAACTTAAATTTACTTCGTTATACAGAAAATGTTGGTCCTATAAAACAATTTTTAAAATAATTATGAAGCACCCTTAATGATGTTTACACAATACCAAGATGTTTGCACCAACCCTGTCCAAATTTCTGCCCATCACTTTGAGGTTTATTGTATATATTATATTATCAAATATATAGATTGGGTAGATGGAATTTATTCCTGAGAAGTCTGTAGTTGATATTCTCTGTCCTGGGAAGACAGACTGTTATAATTAGGCAACTGCTTTGAGGAGGCAAGGCCATATAGGCAATGTGTTCAAAAATTTCAATGTTATTTTCATATTGCTTTGTCTACATAATAAGAAGTACATTAACTATGTGCCAGGTACTTTGCTAAGGGTTTTATACACATTATTTCATTTTAGTTTGATTAAACCCTCTGAAGTAGGTATTAGTGTGCTCAATTTACACACAACTGAGGCTGGGAGCAATTGAGTATCTTTCTCAAGTCCACATAGCTAGTAAATGGCAGAGCTGGAATTCAAACTCATGCGTGTTTGGTTCCAAAGTGTGCACTCTAAACCATTGACTCAGTCTCTTACCTCTGCACGTTGCTCAAGAGCAGGACTTGCTTCTTTGAGAGAACAAAAATTCCAGCTCATAGACTCATGGAATTTCAGCTTAGAAGAACTTTTATCATTGATTTTGTTGAATTGATTGAGTTGCCTTAGGGTATGACAGTTGGACTTAGGAACAATTTTTATTTTTATCTTTGAACATTAAATACCAGTAAAAATAGGTGTGGATTCTTTTTGTCTTAAACCATGTAGAAATCAGTTTATGGAAATATTTGTCATTTGAGGCAGGAAGAGGCAAGACTTTAAGATCCTGTCCAAAACTTGTCTAAAATATCCCCTCCCTTTGACTCTTCAGTTTATTGTATAAATAAAAATAATAAATAAAAATAAAAAATTTAAAGTATAGAATGCTTGCTACATGACAACTGAAATTGGGGTATTAGTCTCTTTTTTATAGATAAAGAACAGAATTTCTCAAACCCAGTCTTTTTCTTTCTTCTCTTCTTTACTCCTTTCCAGGAAAAGGGTTTCCAATGGGGCAAAAATAGAATGTTGCATTGCCTGAAAATTCAGGGAAGGTGTGGTGGTGGGTGGGGCACTTTGGCACCTGAAGAACTGCAACAGGACTCTAGTCATCTGGAAGAAATGGAACCTCCCATTTGGAAGTAGTGAAATGAAGAGCGAGGTCAAGGGCACTTAGGCATGTTTTGGTCACTTCACAATCTTGCTGCTGTTCATTTTGTTAATTGACACAAAGTTTGATCCAATGATATTTTTAGGAGCCATATGCTGGATCCAATCAAATCTGTCGTCTTGTTCTATCAATTTCTAAGGAGTCACTATTTCTGGTGCGGGGCTGGCAAAAAGCTGTCGTATTGCCATTCTTCTTTCCAGGTATCAGGGCAGATATTGCCAATTTGCTACAGCTTCTAGCTTTCCAAAGCCAGACTCAATACCAGAGTCTAAACTTTGTGCTTCAGGTCGTTATTACCAATTCATCAGAGTTGGCATACAATTTGGGACCTATTTGTCAAATCTGGGTTAATGGGCTAACACTTAATTCTTCTCTGTTGTAACGGTCTGTGTGAACTTAGGCAGGCATTAGTCTCTCTGAGCCTCGACCATCATCTATTAAGAGGTATGACCTAACTCACGAGCTAGACCAAATTCATATGCATATAAAATGAGATTTCTATAGTAAGCTTCATTTTCAATCTAAGGAGATACTATTTTTATTGAAATGGACTATTGTTTAGTAAAACCATAGTTCATTAATCCGGCCACCCACAGTAGAATCATTGTTGATTTGTTGATTTTGCTCTTTGCTTCACTCCCCTGTGTCAAACTAGTCTTCGTGTCTTGTTGATTAAGACTTTAAGTAGCTCTTGAATCTGCCTTTCTCGTCAGGCACCCTGGGATGGAGTCAATGCCCTCCATATGAGCCTTTTAGGTAACCGACCTTCTGCCACGCGTGCCCCCAGTTTCTGGTCTGTTTTCTACTACTCTATGGCCACAGTGGCCTCTTTAGACAGACCACATGCCTCCTCTGTTTACACCCCCATGGGTCTCCCACACTCTCCATGATAAAGACTAGAAGTTCCCTGGCTGACACCTGTGGCCCTTCACTTTTCACCTCCACCTCCTCTGCACACCCTGTGCCCTGCTTGTTACTCTCCCACCCGCCCCCCAACAGGCTCTGTTATGACATTGCATCTTTCTCCATGCTGGGCCCCCTGCAGATGCGATGCACTGTCCTTGTCTGCTGGCAAACTCAGGTTCCCCCCTGGGGGCCCAATTCAGTGTTGGCTGGGCCTCTGAGAGACTGTGGTAAAGGGGGAAACATTTCTGCACATAGCTGGGACGGATTGCCCACCCACGACCCCAAGTCTTGTAGTGGCATGCTCTGCAACTAGGGAGTGAACCACAAAGGGACACACAGACTACAAGCTGAAGGCAGATGGCAGCCCTGGCAGATTGCAGCCCTGGCAGATTGCAGCCTCTAGTTCCATGCTCACAGGCAGGTAGTGTGGTTTTCCCAAGTAAAGATGCCCAAGTCTCAGAAGAGCCATAGAGCTTGAGAATCAGGAACAAGCTGACCACATGGGAGGGGGCTAATCGGGTAGAAGTAAAATTTTGGCCAAACCCTTGTCTGCCTTATTCAACTAGAAACATCCTCCTTGTGAACACCTGAGACTGTGGGAGAAAGACAGAACTTCTGTCCGCATAGCTGCCCAGTCCCCTCAGCAGATGCTAGGCACTTCTTTCTCTTTCCTGTCTTACTTTTTTTTTATTTCTTCATCCTCCTCCCCTTTCCCTGTAATCAGTGACAATTCTAATGAAATTTCTCCTCATTTACAAAGCCCTTTCACATGTGTTACATCACTTCATCTTCCTGACAAGCACATGAGATGTGTTACAACTGTATCCCAGTTTTAGAGATGAGTATATTGAGGTCCAGAGAAGTTAGGTTATTTAATTCAAAGTCATGTCGTTGGTAGTTTATGGAATTGAGATTTCAATGAAGGGTCTTCAGCTCTAAATCTCAGGGTTTTTTTTTTTTTTTTAAGTTTTGTGACATTGAAACAGAATTTGGAACAAAGTTTACATTTGTAGAATCTTCTTTGTTACTAAAAGGTTGTGTTTTATAAACTCTTAGAGCATCTGCTGCTATAAAGCAGGGGTCCCCAACCCCCAGGCCACAGACCAGTACTAGTCCATGGCCTGTTAGGAACTGGGCTACACAGCAGGAGGTGAGTGAGCATGACCACCTCCTGTCATGCTCCACCTCCTGTCAGATCAGTGGAAGCACCAGATTCCACGCTCATGGGAGCGCAGACCTTGTCATGAACTGAGCATGTGAAGGATCTAGGTTGTGCGTTCCTTATGAGAATCTGGTGCCTGATGATCTATCATTGTCTCCCATTACCCCCTGATGGGACCATCTAGTTGAGGAAAACAAGCTCAGGGCTCCCACTGATTGTACATTATGGTGAGTTTTATTATTATTTCATTATATATTACAATGTAATGATAGAAATAAAGTGCACAATAAACGTAATGTGCTTGAATCATCCTGAAACCATCCCCCAACCCCCGGGTCCATGGGAAAATTGTCTTCCATGAAACCAGTCCCCAGAGACAAAAAGGTTGGGGACTGCTGCTCTAGAGAAAGCCATTCTATGTGCCTGTTACACTATCCTGCATCTTAACTTATATCATTATACTTCCCCCTTGCCTTGTAAGTCTCTCTTTGTATTGGTCACCGAAGAAGGACGTTGAGTAACCTCAGGGCAGGGTTTGTTAATATCAGGTCCAAGCCCACAGGCCTGGCACAGAATAAACATCTTATCAAAGTTTGTTCAGTGAGTGAATGATTAATAATAAAAACTACCATTTGTGAATGCTTGCTACTACTCTTTCTATACATTAACTCATCTCATTTCAGTTAATCACCACAAAAGCCCTATGAGGCATATGCTATTTTGATTCCCATTTTACAGCTTGGAAAACAGAGGCTTAGAAAGGATAAGTAACTTGCCAAGAGTTATCTGACAATCAGTCAATAGTGGAGCCAGGATGTGAGCTCAGATCAGAGCCTGCTCACTCTAACCCTGAGGCTCTATGGTCAGTCTAGTGAATGAGTTATGTCTGTGCCAACGGGAGGAGAGTGCCCGGGCGTGAAAAAACCTGTGTCTCAACTCTGCCCCTAATCAGCCGATTGGCTTTGAGTAGTCACTTAGCTTCTCTGCATCTCAATTTCCTCCTCTTTGACACAGGTGATAATGTGTGCTTCACAGCTCTTGTAAAGATTAAAATCTATGATGGCTAGGAGCTTTTGGAATTCTTTTTTCTTTTTAATTTTACTTTAAGTTCTAGGATACATGTGCAGAACCTGCAGGTTTGTTATACAGGTATATATGTGCCATGGTGGTTTATTGCACCTATTGACGCGTCATCTAGGTTTTAAGCCCCACGTGCATTAGGTATTTGTCTTAATGTTCTCCCTCCCCTTGCCCTCCACCCCCAGTCAGGCCCCGGTGTTTGATGTTCCCCTCCCTGTGTCCATGTGTTCTCATTGTTCAACTCCCACTTACGAGTGAGAACATGTGGTGTTTGGTTTTCTGTTCCTGTGTTAGTTTGCTGAGAATGGTGGTTTCCAGCTTCATCCATGTTCCTGCAATAGACATGAATTCATTCTTTTTATGGCTGCATAGTATTCCATGGTATATATGTGCCACATGTTCTTTATCTAGTCTATCGTTGATGGACATTTGGGTTGGTTCCAAGTCTTTACTATTGTGAACAGTGCCATAATAAATGTAGGTGTGCATGTGTCTTTATAGTGGAGCTTTTGGAATTCTAAAGAATTCTCTAGATCCTTGGTCAATGATGTCACTGCTGTGGTTGTCACACTGCTGACAACAGTCCATGCTGGGAGCAACAGGCCTTCTGTGTGTCGGCTTGGGGCTGGCTTGCCGAGAGACTCCTGGCACTGCGTTGAATCTAGCATGGAGCCAGCGCCCCCTGGACTCATCAATGAGCCGTGGCGGGGTGTTTCTAATTATTCTTCAGCCTCGTGGCTAGCCAACACAGTTCATCTTCATCTTCTCAAAAAAAAAAAAAAAAAAAATCATTTTTTGACCTTTTCATGAACTAATCTGAATTCTTGGCAGATTTTGTCTTTTGCAGTGAAAGTAGCTTAGCCATACCCTTTGCTCCAATTCCTCAACTCTGTCTCTTATTTCATTTTATTTTTATCCTCTTGGCTTATGGACAATATAGAGCAGAGAGAGAAGCTCATATAATAATTAGAGAATTAGGTCTTTGGTGATCAAACTCTTTTTCTTTCTGGACAGTAGGACTTTTCTGGCTTCTTGTAGGGTGTAAAGGTTAAGCTTGTGAGCTTTGGGGTCAGATTTGCCTTGGCTCAAATCCCAGCTCCACAACGTAGCTATTGTGTGGAGCTTGGTAAGCTACTTAGCTCCTCTTAAGCCTCAGTTTACACAATGAAAAAAGGGGAATGTGTAGCCATAATACCTATATCATGCGATTCTTATGAAACACATGTAAAACATTGAGAACCATGCTTGGCCCATCATAAATACTCAAAAAAGCTATTTATTTAAAAGATACACCAGTGTTTTAAACTCTGCTACATAGATAGGTCTAAGCTGCTGATCATGGTGATGTCAAATACTTTGAAAGAATTACCAGGAGCACTAACATTTCAACAGAGTAATTTTTCTATGATGCCGAACCTCTGGCTGAACAGAGAGAAAAATTGACCGATATGCTTTCATACATAAAATTCTAAGCGTTTGGTTATTTCAAAATGGTTATATAATTACATTAAAATGTCCACCTGACTTCAACGTTAGCTAGAATGCAGAAGCAGTTCCAGTGCATTGCTTTGGGTGTGGGTGTCACTTCACCCGGTCGTCCAGATTCTTAAACCCACCATTACAACCCCCTGATGTTTTGTGGTCAGTTGTGAGGTATGTCATGAAGAACTTACCATTATTGATAAGGCACTCAGAGTTGAGAATTTTTTTTTTTTTTAAATGTTGCTTTTACGAATTAAAGCAGATTCAAGGCTATATAGGTAACAATGTCTTTCTAACTCTCTTGTATTCTGGAAGGTTTCTTGAGTGGATGAGGTATGCTGAATTATAGTTAGTTACCCAAGATGTACAAGTATTATTTTTTAAACTTTAAAAAACCTATATTGAGGTATAACTAATACACAAAAATTGCACATGTCGGGCCGGGCATGGTGGCTCACACCTGTAATCCTAGCAATTTGGGAGACCGAGGTAGGCAGGTCATTTGAGGTCAGGAGTTCAAGACTAGCCTGGCCAACATGGCTGAAGCCCCATGTCTACTAAAAATATAAAACTAGCCCAGCATAGTGGTAGGCACCTGTAATCCCAGCTACTGAAGTGGCTGAGGCAGGAGAATCTCTTGAACCTGGGAGGCGGAGGTTGCAGTGAGCCAAGATCATGCCACTACGCTCCAAACTGGGTGACAGAGCGAGTCTATCTCAAAAAAAAGCACATAATTAACGTATACATTTTGATGAGTTTAGACATATACATACAGCCATGATACCATCACCACAACCAAGGTACTATATTCATTACCTACAAAAATGTCCTTGTATTCTTTTGAGTATCTTTTGTGGTAAGAACACTTAATATGAGATCTGAGATCTGTCCTTTTATCACATTTTAAAGTATGCAACATCATGTTGTGAGCTATAGGTACTATGTTGTAGAGGAGAATTCTAGAACTTACTTGTCTTGCATAACTGAAACTTTATACCCACGGAACAACAATCTCTCATTCCCCCCTTTCCCAAGCCCCTTTCAACCACCATTCTATTCTCTGCTTCTGTGAGTCTTGCTATTTTAGATACCTCATATAAGTGGAATTATGCAGTAGTTGTCCCTTTGTATCTGGCTTATTTCACTTAGCATAATGTTCTTTAAGTTCATCTATGTTGTTACAAATGGTAGAATTTTCTTCTTTATAAAAAGTGAATAGTATTTCATTGTACATCTATATCATATTTTTATTCATTCATCTGTCAATGGAAATTTTCTTTGTTTTCATATCTTACACCATAGTCAAAAATCAGCTAAAAATGGATTAAAGACTTAATCGTAAGACATGAAATGGTAAAACTCCTTGAAAAAAACATAGAGGAAAAGCTTCTCGACATTGGTCTTGGCAATGATTTCTTGGATTTGACACCAAAAGAACAGAAAACAAACCTCAATACAGACAAGTGGGGGCTATACCAACTAAATAGCTTTGGCATAGCAAAGGAAACAATCAAAAAGACAAATCAGTAACCTACAGAATAGGAAAAAATATTTAAAAACCATCTATCTGATAAGAGGCTAATATCCAAAATAGATAAGGATATTGTATAACTCAATAGCAAAAAAAAAAAAAACCAAAAAAAAAAAAAACCTGATTAAAAAATGAGCAAAGAACTTGAATAGACATTTCTCCAACAAAGACATACAAATGGCCACCAGGTATATGAAAAGGTGCTCAACATCACTAATCATCAGGACAATGCAGATCAAAACCACAATGAGATGTTACCTCACGTTTGTTAGAATAGTTATTATCGGAACTCTTATACACTATCGGTGGGAATATAAATTAGTACAGCCTTATATGGAAAACAGTATGATGCTCCTCACCAGACTAAAAATAGAGCTACCATGTGATCCAGCAATGCCACTTCTTTGGGGTATATATTTCTCTTCAAGTGCTCGAGTATCTATCTGCACCCCCATTGTTTACTGCAGCATTATTCACAATAGCCAAAACCTGTATGTACTTTTAACACTTAGAAAGCCTAAGAATTTTTGTAGTGCTTTACTTCCTCACTAAATTTTTGGGTATATTTGAATCTGGGTATGAACATTAGATCAAATTGTGTATGGTAATTATGGTAACACTTGCCATATGTTCCCCAGTGTAGATAAGCTTGAGAATTGCTTAGTATGATCTCCTGTGTAGTTTAGGAATATTTTCTACAGCAGTATTTTGTTGTTGTTTTAAGACAGAGTCTCATTCTGTCACCCAGGCTGGAATGCAGTGGCATGATCTTGGCTCACTACAACCTCTGCCTCCTGAGTTGAAGTGATTCTCCTGCCTTAGCCTCCTGAGTAGCTGGGATTACAGGTACACACCACCACACCCGGCTAATTTTTGTATTTTTAGTAGAGTGGGGTTTCGCCATGGGCAGACTGGTCTCGAATTCCTGACCTCAAGTGATCCACCTGCCTCGGCCTCCCAAAGTGTTGTGATTACTGATGTGAGCCACTATGCCCAGCCAGCAGTGGTTTTTAAACTGTGTTCTCTGGAGTCCTATAGGATTGCCTGAGGAGACTTGGAGGATAAAACAAGGTGAGTGAATGGAGTTGCAGGTCACAGGTCTTCTGTCTTCTACTTGAACTAGAGCAGTGCTATTTTTATTTGTGTTACATTCTGGGATTTTACATAAACTTTTGAGAAAAATACACTAATTTAAAAATATTGTTAGTAGCATCTATAATAGGTAGTCTTTCAGTCTTTGAGTGCCTCTATCATGAAAGTTACCCTATTCATTATATTACTCAACAATTCTGCTAGAAAGTTCTCATGAAGACTCTGAGTCTGCTCCATTGTATTTTTTGCCTCTTTTCCTAGTGTTGTCTCCTGATGCAGCAACGTAGAGTAGGTTTGCTCCTTCTGCTGCTTGGCAGTATATGACTGTCAACGCTTACAGAATAAATGCTCCTGGAAAGTGTCCAAAAGGGCCATGAAGTTGTCATTTTTAGCATTACTGGGGCATGGATTTGGGTTACACACTGTTGGAGGAGGATGATGAGAGCCAGTCATCTGCTGGAAAGTCAACCACCCACTGTCCACACCTTATTTTCCCTGCATCATTACACATGCAACCATTCTCCTAAAATGGTTAAGAAAGAAAATTCCCTTGTTTCCCTGTGAAAAATGGGCTAAAAAAATCAGTAATTCCTATCACTATTGATGAAAGAGAAGAAAAGACAATCACGTCTATGAAGTGATGGTAACAAGGGTTGTGGTAGGCCTACTCAATTTTTAAACACTGTACTTAATGCGATCTTGGGAATATTTGCGTTAACCTGAAATTACAGTTACAACCAAGCATCTTTTAATGGTCAATAAGAGCAAAGAGAACTCATTATGTTAGCTTTTCTATTATTCAGAAAACGATCTAATTGTATTAATGATTTCCTGAATTTCCATATAATCACATTGACATTAGTTTTTGCTCCTTGGATTTTAAAAAAGGCAATGCTAAAATACTCAAATATTATTGTTCGGAATCAATGGCATCTTGGTCCAATTAGTGAGCATTATTGTTGCAATATATACTCACACAACACACCAGAGACAGCAGAAAACACTCCTGTGTATAAGCAAGCATGAAAAGCATGAAAAACACAGAGTTCCAGAATAGTTTTGTTGTTCTACATTGACAAAAATATCATGGTGAGCTTTCCTGATTTCTACTTGCTTGGCAGTTCTTGGAGCTAACGACACTGCAAAGAGAAGGGCTGTGGGTGGGCTTTCCTCCCCTTTGTAAACAGGATTCTGTTGTTGCCCCTGTTTGAATACCGTGCAGGCTAACTTGGCTTGCTCCTGCCACTTCTCTTTCAGGCAGAATAGGCCACCTCACCGCAGAGGACGGCACTTGCTCCCGACTGCAGGTGATGGAACCTGTTTGTGAAGCACATTTTAAAGAGAGATTCTGTATTTTAATGGTCAGTTAGTAGCTGGCTACCAACTGTCTGTGCTCTCCGCCTGGGGACAGGAATGCCAGGCTTATTAAATATTGAGAAGTTGTTCATTACTATGAGGATCTATGACAACAGGCTATCTGCATATTGAGAAAACAGCAAGTTTACATTCTTCAGAATAGCTGCTCCAGTTCTGGGGAAGGACTAATGTTTGTCTGGCTAAAGATGCATAAAAATGCAGGCTCTATCTCGGAGATCTGCTTTGTTGCTTATTTTTTCTTTCTTGAAAGGGAAAATTTCAAAAACCAAACTTGCTTATGGGAAGAGAATTAAAAACAAACAAACCTTTTGAAAAATCTAGTTATCTCATACTGGCTGTTTTGGAGAAAATATCAAATGTTTGAAATATTAACTTATATGTTGGTATGTTATAAGAAAATATATTTAATTAGATAACTTCAGATTCCAAAGAACTGAGAAATTTAATAGAATGCAGATAGGCTGTAAGGTGTAAAATGATGGATTATGAGCTGTCTCCTTGAAGTCTTCTCAATAATTAGAAAACTATAATCACCAAGGGTTTAGTCAATGCCAGCTGAAAATTAGGAACCCAGGAAATGCAACCCATCTCATCATCAAAGAGAGAATTTACATACATGATTGTAGTTACTAATTACCAATTAATGTCAAGATCTCATGAAGACTATTACATAGGGTTATACCAGTGATTTGTCCAGGCCCGTTATCCAATTTTTGACCATGATGCTAATTACGATTACACCTGAAAATGTCTGGGATGTGTCTCAGGTGTGCACAACTTTCCTTCATGAGCAAGTGTGGCTACATCACTAATGAGTTTCCATGTTGCTGAGTCTGCTTACATTTGTAAGCAATAATTCCATGGTTACATATGAGAGGACCAGTGCCATCTTTCTGTTGACTCGCATCAACCTGCACTGTGACCATTAACATCTACTTCATGGTAGAGCATGTTTTTTTTGGGGTGTGTATGTATATTTATAGATGAGAATGATGAGACTGTTGATCACAAGGATAGCATATTTGAGAGTCTTTCTCTTTTAGACACGTTGAATCAGACCACTTTCTGAGAGTTTAACAGTGGAAATATCTCTTCCCCAACATCATTCCTAGAGGTTAGAAATGTTCTCTCATTCTCCCTAATTTCTGCTTGTTAGAACAGTCATCAAGAACAAAACTCTTCTTGAAATTTGCATTTCATGTTTCTTAGTGGATGCCCAGTGTGTTTTACATGCTTTCTCACCTAAGACATTTGCCTCATGCTCTAGCGGATAACTTTTAGTTTATTACCTTATTTTGCTGCTTTTGTATAATATAGTGACTAAGAGCTTAGGCTCTGAAGTTGGACCATCCCAGTGTAGGTTTTTTGCCCCACAGCTTATTATAATAGTGCTGCAACACTGGGCAGGTAAGTCAGTTTTCTGTGTCTGTTTCTCAGTTTTGCAATGGGGACAATAACAGTATGTCTTATGAGGGTGTCATGAAGATGAAATATATGACCAATGTCACATGCTTAGCATTATGTTTAACACATAGTAAATGCACAATATATGTTAGTCATTATAATTATGAGTTCAACATCATCCAATGTATTTGAGCACCAACTCTAGACTGAGAATGAATAGATAGTAAAACATTGACGTTATCTTGGAATACTGCTGAGAGTCCAGTGACAGAAGCAGACAAGGAAGCAACTGCAATGCAGTGTGATAAAGTACTTTTGAAGGGCACATTCCTTGATTCTTGTTTGGTTGTTAATACAATTCCGTGAGATATCAACACCATTTTCAAATGAGGAACCTGGGCCCCAGGGAATAGAAATGAAGAGCATGTAGGACAGAGACAAATCTTTTTCTTAAGTCTCTTGCCTCTGAATCTCACCTCTTGCTTTGAACACCAGGCTGTCCTGCCTCATGACCATATATTCCTGTATTCTTGCTGGTAATTTTGCACAAACACTCTCACCTCGATTTGGCTCTTTAACTGCATCATAGTCTAGGTTGATTTCATTAGGGACCATGATGCTATGGAAAGAGCATGGGGCAGAGGGTCAAGGTTACTGTAGGTGTATTCCAGGTCTGCTATTATGTTGCATGAGTACTTCCCTTGTGTTCTCACCTTTCTGGACCTCAGTTCCTCCAGCTGTTTAATAAAGGCTTTGATGAACACAGTGGTTTTCAGGAAACGGGTTCTGTGGCAGTGCCTAAGCCCCCTCCATCAGAAGGATCTGCTTTTATCTGTGTCAATATATTGGTTGTATATGCAAAGATTGTATTTGGAGGAAAAAGGGGGATTCTGTTGCCACAAACAGTTTGAAGTGCTCTGGACAAATGATGTCTAAGATCTTAGTCTAAAATCCCATGGTTTTAGTTGCTAAAAACAATGAGAAAACTCAGAAGAAACTGTGTTTAATACATTCTCACCTTCCCTACCTCCTAAGAAATGCTAAAAAA
>NW_012106731.1:1689949-1691172 GCF_000951045.1 Mandrillus leucophaeus
AAAGTGCAAATTGCTCACGGTTTTCTACTGCATGAGTTCCAAGTGGCGTCTATTCTAGGTGTTACTGCTACAGCCTGCCTAAGACAGCTATTACAGATGACCGTAGTTCTTGATTACACCTCCCTTTTGGGAACTGGATTCAGGTTGGTTTGCAATTAAAACTAAACAAAACTGGTCTTGATATAACTTGGGAGCAATTTTCTGCCTTTTCATAGATTGCCCCTAGAAACAAGAAAGCTAAGAGATTTGTTATTTCCACTGGCAATCTAGTTTTGCTATATAAACAATTTAAAATATAATGTGCTGTATGGGCTGGGAGCATGTGATATGACCATAGGGAGTGTTTACTATTTACCTGTGGTCAGTCTTCCATCAACCTGAATACTCTTAGGACTCAGGATGGAAAGACTGAAATCACATAACCTTTGAGTCATCATTCATCACTTGGCCAAGCAATTGTTTCTGATTGAGCAAGCAGGAGTATTATTTATTGATAGAAGTAGTTGGGAAGAAACAATTTTGATATTGTCAAAAAACTGGCCTAGGATTTAAATCGTCTAGTACTCAAAACGTAGAGAAAATTTTGGTCTATCTATCGCTCTATTTATTTTCTTCTCATTATCTTTCTATCAATTTCTCTCATTCCAAAATGAACCTAAGAGACTTATACAAATGCATACACACAAACACATACACACATTCGTTTCTATGGAAAAATTGGAAGATGATAGATAGGTATATAGATAAGCATAGGAATAAGATTGGAAGGCTATACACCAAGATGTTAACTAATACTATCTCCCCAGGGTGAGATTCTATTCTTACTTTCTTCTTGTCTCTGCAATGAATGTGTATCATATTTTAAATAAGAGAATAAGTTACTATATAATGAATAATTTTTAAAAATAATTTCTTGTAGAATCTTATTCAATGAGAAATAGCAATGTGTTCAAAATTACATACATCCACTTAATACAATTAAAAAAAATTAAAAGAGAAAATAAGAATAGGAAAGGTAAACTGAGAGGAAGTCTGAGTTTAGCCATAAAGAGGCAGGCTCAGAAGTGTGGTAACCTGGTGAAGGTGGGGCCTCAAATGTGTCATTGATGGTGGGGCACAGTGGCTCATGCCTGTAATCCCAGCACTTTGGGTGGCTGAGATGGGCAGATCACCTGAGGCCAGGAGTTTGAGACCAGCCTGGACAATATGGTGAAACCCCATCT
>NW_012106731.1:1691222-1693769 GCF_000951045.1 Mandrillus leucophaeus
TTCCATGTAGACAGTTGGTTGTCCTCATACCATTTGATGACTTCCTTTCCTTCCTTGCGTGGTTATGCCTCCAAGCTCCCATCTACAGGGTTGGAAAGATGGGGGGTGTGCTCAATTTCTGGCTATCTATTCTGTTTTGCTGATCTCTTTATTCCTGAGCCATAGCATGCTTTTTAATTCCTATGTATTTATAAGTCTTTAAAGTCTGAATTTATATTGAGTCTTTAAAGTCTTAATTTATAATAAAAGTATTTTAAGCGGGTAATCTGAGTTCCCCTTGTCCTTATTCTTTAAAACTGTTTCAGCTATTTCATACTCTTTTATTTCCATATGGATTTTAGAGATGGCTTGTCAAATTACACACCCACCCACATCCCTATTGGGAGATTTGACATTTTATTGTATTTAGAGATAAATTTGAGTGATAAGTGACATATTTATTATATTGACTTTTCCCTCCATAATCATTATACAGCTTTTTATTCATTTAGATTTTATTTTCTGTCTTAATAATTTTACACTTTTATCCACAACATTCTTATACATAGTTTTTTTTATATTTTCCATCTTTGTTTGTTAATCTGTACTTTAGGTTGGGTATATATTTTTAAAGACAAGTTTCTAGTTTTCTAATCTTCTCTTTAGCTATGTCTAATCTGCTCTTAATTCATTGAATTTTTAGTTTCAGTTATTATATTTTTGGTTTTGCAATTTCTATTTGATTTTTTATTTAAAAAGACTTTCTAGTTCTCTTCTGAAATGCCCTATCATACCATCTAATTTCTTAAAGGAACATGTTCTGTGTGTGTGTGTGTGTGTGTGTGTGTGTGTGTGTGTGTGTAAAGGAGTGTGTGAACTATACAGATATTTCTGAAAGTAGTCATTACAGATTCAACTTTTATTACTCTTCGTTACACAGTGACAGGTATTTTAGGCTAATCAGAAAGAAGATGAAGTTTATTTTTTATTTATTTTTTTGAGACGGAGTCTCTCTCTGTCACCCAGGCTGGAGTGTAGTGGTGTGATCTCGGCTCACTGCAAGCTCCGCCACCTGGGTTCATGCCATTCTCCTGCCTCAGCCTCCCGAGTAGCTGGGACTATAGGCGCCCGCCACCGCACCTGGCTAATTTTTTATATTTTTAGTGGAGATGGGGTTTCACCGTGTTAGCCAGGATAGTCTCAATCTCCTGACCTTGTGATCCACCCGCCTTGGCCTCCCAAAGTGCTGGGATTACAAGTGTGAGCCACCGCGCCCGGCAGAAGGTGAAGTTTGAAAAGGAGAACCCATTGGAATTATGTATTAAAATCTAAGTAAACATTCAAAACGTTAATCAAAGTATATCGTCTTTTTTAAAGTTAGGATATTTTACTCAATTAGGGTTTATGAGGTACCTACTAAACTGGACAATTAATAAGGATGGATTTGTGTCTCTTTTTTGAAGTCACCAGTTCCTAGAATAGTGTCTGCATATGTTTCTTGTTCAATAAAAGTTTTAAAATGGAAGTGAATTAATATTCCAATAAAGTTACCTTTTTGAAACACATCCTGACTAATTAGGGATAGACAACTAAAAGAGGATTTTGTGGTAAGTATAGAATGTAAAGATTTCTACATATAAACAAATGTGATGTTGAATTATTTATTTTAAAAAACTGTATTCATCTCAACAGAAAACACTCAAAGTGTTGAGCCTGTTTATTTGATAAATGCAGGGTGGAAGGGAGGCAAGAGGAAGAGGAGGAGGAAGAATTCAGAGGGGAGAGCCCTGGAAGTGAACACTTTGTCCCTCCTGGTCAATATAGTTCAGATTTGTTTAAATGCTTAAATATTCTCTTCTGGTTTGGGGTTGGGGTATGATACAGCTGCCACAAATTTCTGTGGGTTTCAGTCCAAAACGGCCACATAGATGTGACCCAAATGAAACCATATAGACTATGCTATTTGGTATTTGCATTTTAGGACATTTGATAATCATTTGAGGATAATCTCAACTGATTATCAGAGGAGAGAGCTGGGCAAGGTTGAACATCTGATTAAAGTGCAAATTGCTCACGGTTTTCTACTGCATGAGTTCCAAGTGGCGTCTATTCTAGGTGTTACTGCTACAGCCTGCCTAAGACAGCTATTACAGATGACCGTAGTTCTTGATTACACCTCCCTTTTGGGAACTGGATTCAGGTTGGTTTGCAATTAAAACTAAACAAAACTGGTCTTGATATAACTTGGGAACAATTTTCTGCCTTTTCATAGATTGCCCCTAGAAACAAGAAAGCTAAGAGATTTGTTATTTCCACTGGCAATCTAGTTTTGCTATATAAACAATTTAAAATATAATGTGCTGTATGGGCTGGGAGCATGTGATATGACCATAGGGAGTGTTTACTATTTACCTGTGGTCAGTCTTCCATCAACCTGAATACTCTTAGGACTCAAGATGGAAAGACTGAAATCACATAACCTTTGAGTCATCATTCATCACTTGGCCAAGCAATTGTTTCTGATTGAGCAAGCAGGAGTATTATTTATTGATAGAAGTAGTTGGGAAG
>NW_012106731.1:1693909-1699957 GCF_000951045.1 Mandrillus leucophaeus
CTCTTCTACATAAACAAAAAATTAAGAGCTGTTTTAATCAATGTGGCGTGGAGTGGCGTGATTACAGAATTCACGAAGGTGGGTGCAAATTCTGGCTCTGGTGTGTGCTGTGTGTGGCTTCCCCAGATCATTTTACTGCCCTAGGCTTTGGTGTCCCTCGCTCAGCCTGCCTACCAGGATTGTGAAGTAGAAATAACTGAACTGAAAGTGCTTCTTAACTCTGGCAGCTGCTGAAATGTTAAATCTCCTTTTATGAATGTTTTTAACATAATGAAAAAATTCTGATGATGACTTGTAAGATTTTCAAATCTTCGCCTTCTGGGTTTCAGACATTTTTCTCCAACACGCTGCTGTGGTAGGCATGTCTTGGAGTTTGTTCTAATGATACGTCTTTAGTTAACAAAGAGAAGAGGGGTGTGTGTGTGTGTGTGCGTGTGCGTGTGCATGTACATATGCAGCCGTTGTTATTGTTATTGCTATCCAGGCTGACAAATGGGCTTAGGTCCAGACTTCCCCCTGCATTATTAATGAAAAATTTCATATCACCTGAGGCTAGCCTAGTTCCTTTCACGAGTCTTTGGCAACTAACAATCTCGCTGCCATCTGAAAAGAAATCTGCCAAGCAAAGAATCTCCTCCCTCCTCTTTCCCTTAAGAAACGCTTTAGCATGGCTAGCACACGACTGCTACAAATTAGGTTTGAATAAAACACTATGATAAATAAGTCAGTGTCTCCCTACACAGATTGCCACTTGTTTAGGGATTAAAGTATCGATTTCTGAATGTTGCTGAGATTTAGACATGGGTTAATTAAACATTTACATATATGTGCCGAACAATATATTGCATGGTACAATAATGTGCACTTTAATCAGAAACCGTGGGTGTTTGTGTTTGCTTTTTCCATGTTAATTGGCACCATGCTGGCTCCAGCTTAGGTATTTGGCTAGATGGAAGAAAATAGACATGGTGTTTTAAATATTTTAATTAGGACCAGCAGTTCTCAGCTCCCTCATTTCTCATTGGATTGTTTTTCATGCATGAATAAATTAGCTAGCATGGAAGTACTCTGTAGAAAGTGGTTGCCCTCTGGCCATAAAAAGAGTCCTGTTCATTAATACTTTAATGAAATTAGCTGTGAGCAAAATATTATTCCTTTTAACTGTGTTCTAATTTCTTAATTTTAATTAGGCACATAATTGTAGGGTGCTGAAATTATCTTCATGTTCAGCAACTAAAGTTCCATCATCAGGAGCCCGTGGCTGAAACACCACACACTCTTAACACATTCCAGCAGGAAATGTTCTGTCCAACTTTTTTTTCTCATTTGCTTCACCAAAGATCCCCTTCACCCCTCCATTTGCGACCATGATGCGATATTTCAAAGCTCCTGCTCCTGCTCCTGACTCAGGCCATTGTAAGGAAGCTACTGGACTTTGGATCCGTTTAGGAGTGAAGCAATGAGGTTTACGAAGAATCCGGTCTGCTGGGTTTCAATTTTCCTTTCAGTTTTTGTGTCCTCAGGCCCCCGTCTATGTATCTGCACATGTGGTTTTATTTTAGAATTTCTCTGTAAGTGCCTCTGTCTACAATTTATAATGTTATTGATTGGTTCAGATGGGATCTGCGAACTCTGCGACGGCAGGGGATTCTGTTCCCCCTCCGATCTCGTTTGTGGTACATGGGTTCTACTTTATGCAAATGTAGTTGTTGAATGTGTAATATTTAATGGAACTCTCGATTCCATAATGCTGCAAATTCCTGTTATAAGTTGTGGCATTTTTAAGAGTCCACAGATAAATACCAAAACAGAATTTCTGACTTTGATAGGAGAGTAATCTGAATTTGCTGAGTTTTGATTTTAGAAGAAATAGTGTGGAATCTGAATTAAAATGTGAGAGAGAAACTGAAAGCTTATGTGTATTACTTCATATTATTCCTCAAAATTCAAACTGAGATCTTTCATGACATGTATTAGATATGTATCATTCAATAACTACTGGAAAAGTAAAAATGCATTCAATAATTGTTTGTGGCGTTCTTGACTGACCATTTCCCAACTCTTAGCATTACATCATATACCTGGACTAATAGTTTTTGAGTGAATTGAAAAAGGCAACTGTCTTACTATTTAAATATTTTATGGGTATTAATTAAGTATAGGTAAACATTGTGTAGTTTATCAAATACACTTTTCATTTATATCAGAAGTTACATATTTGATTGGATATATAAAATGGTAATCTCTCTCTCAGTCTTATTGGGATTATTAAATGAGATAAATATAGAGATAAGACACATAGAAATATACCTGACATATACTGAGCATTCAATAAATGTCAGATAATATTACTGACATTAGTAATACTTGCATATATATAGATTGCCATTTTGCAAACTACCTGACATTATATAGTATTTTAGAATGCACAAATCTCTCTTACTATGATTTCACTTAATTTAACTGCATCTATTTCATAAAAATAGAGGTCAGATATCCAATTTTATAGAATGAGGCAAATCTCATCCCACCTAGTCAATTAACAAAATAATTCCATGAATGAGACCATATCTCAGATTTAGCTTGGTGCTTATCCACACCAGTTTTCAGGGATTGCAATTACGGAGTATGTAAAATGCACTGAACACAGTAGGGGGTGCCAGTGCCTATCACTCAGGCCCCTCTTTCCAGTCCTAAGGTAAACAGGACCCCAAAGTTGCTACATGTTCTTGCCACGTGTATTTTCACCTTTTACTGTTTATAAGTTATAAGGAAATAATATATTGTGATTGGGGCAGATTTCAGTTTTACACAGAGAAACTTACGAAATTTTGGCAGTATTTTAAGGTGAAAAATATGAGAATAAGAAAAATGATAAATTATAAACTTTAAAAACTCACAAGTATCACAAAAATTTAGAAAAATAATAGTATTTATGTTAAATAACTATTTGACATACTCCTGTTATATTTTTTTCTCCAGGTTTTTGACTACATACTTTATTTTATATGAAATGATTTAATATTTTCTGTATAGTTTTCTTAATTTTTTTTCTAAATAGTTTCCTGAATGTTTAGAAAAATATCATTACCTAAGTAACAACAGTATACATAAAAAGATAATTTTTCCCTTTAGCATTGTTGATCAGACATTCATATTATTTTATTTTATTTTTCAAATGTGCTCTTACTATGTTGCCCAAGCTGACCTCAAACTCCTGAGCTCAAGCATTCCTCCTGCCTTAGCCTCCTGAGTAGCTGGGATTACAGGTGTGCAACACAGCATCGGGCTTTTTTGTTGTTGTTGTTCTTAATAGTAGAAATTTGTAAAGGATGAGTCTGTACACAGAAATATTTATTTGTTTTGTAGTGCTGCTATGAGTTTTTGCCCTACAAACATAGGAATAATGAGAAATTCTATTTTGGAAAGTTCTCCCCAAAACAAAATAAACCAGTGTGTTTATAATTGTATATGCTATATTATGAGTCCATTCCTAATGAGAGAGCTTTGTTTTCAATTGGCATCAGTGAAAACTGAATCTCCCATTTGAAATTTTACATGTCTGATGACTGAGTTTTTCAAAGACCAGCTTCTTCTGATTCCATCCATTTCAAATATGGCCTGTTTTGGGCTGTCTCCACACTTCTGGTTCCTGGTGCTGTAGAACACATTTATGTCTTGATCATGCCTTGGTGAATGCACCTTTGATGGGTAGCAGGAATACTTCTGGGGGCAATTCTTACATTAGATGGGTTATAAAGCACATGGATGTGTCCCACAAAACCTAAACTAAACGTGTCCATAACTTCTCCTGAATCAGATCCAAAAAATGCCCCTGGTCACTCCAATGTACATGATATGAAGGGACAGGAAATCGTTGGTGAAGTTGGTGTGAGAAGAGACAATTGTCTTAACCAGGTGTGGCTAAAACATTTTACTTACAAAAATTACAAAACATATGACCATGTGAACGTGTTGACAGAGCCCCTCCCAGGGGCTTGAAAGGGGGCCTGAAGCTCATGTTTGATTAGATTAGAGCAATTCTGGCTCCAATAGGATGTTGACAAATTCTAGATCAGTTTTAAGATACTGTACTTTTCTTTCTGCAACTTTATTTCCCAACATTGAGATTTTCAGATTCATCTTTATTGATACATGTTAAGTCTAGTTTATTCATTTTACTATTATGCACTATTTCATTTAATGAAGATACTACATTTCATTTCCATTTTCCTCTTGATGGCCTTTAGGTCATTTCCAGTGTTTTACCACTACAAATAATTTACTGGCTAAATATCTTGGTACATGTCCCCTTATGCACATATGTTAAAAGACCTCTAGAGAGGTCGCATATTATAAGAATTAAGCAAATGAATTTGGGCGTCAGTTGGCTGGGTTTCCTTCTTAGCTGTGCCATTAATTAGTTAAGTGACCTTAAACAAATCACTTAACCTCTGTGCTGTGAGTACCTTGCTCATGGAATTGTTATCAGGATTAAATGAGTTAATACATAAAACATTTAGAACTGGGGTTGGAAAATAATAAACCTATGTGAGGGTTTGTTTTCTTATTTACCAAGGAATGACATTGGCTTATAAAATATGTACATATTAAACTTTATTAGATGTTGACAAATTACTCTTCAGAATTGTACATCTTTATGCTTCTACTCACAATGAATGAGAGTTCCTGTTATCTTGTGTCATTCTCTACATTTGTATTGTCAGGCTTTTAAAGTTTTTGACATTCTGGTGGTATGAAATGATATCTCATTGTTGTTTTAATTTGCATTTCTCTCATTTTTACTGAAGTTGAACATCTTTTCCTACGTTTTTGGCCATTTGAGGTTCCTCTTTTGTGAATTGTTCATAGACTTGGCTTATTCTTTTATATTGTTTGTCTTTCTCTTATTGATTTGTAGAAGTTCTCTATATATTCTGAGTATTAATTTCTTATTGGTTCTACGCATTGCAAGATTTCATCTGTGGTTTTTCTTTTAAATGTTGTTTATGATTTTTTGTTAAAAGTTTTAAGTTTAATGTATTAGAATTTATTAATCTCTTCCAATATAATTAGTTCTTTTGTGTCTTTGAAAATTCTTTCTATACCATTAGGTCCTAAAAATATTATGTCTTATGTGTTTTTTCTAAACGTTTTAAAATTTCATTTTTTCATATTTAGTCTTTAACGTACTTAAAATCAATTTTATGTACACTATGAAATTATGATATAAATAAATACTATTTCTTCCATGTAGACAGTTGGTTGTCCTCATACCATTTGATGACTTCCTTTCCTTCCTTGCGTGGTTATGCCTCCAAGCTCCCATCTACAGGGTTGGAAAGATGGGGGGTGTGCTCAATTTCTGGCTATCTATTCTGTTTTGCTGATCTCTTTATTCCTGAGCCATAGCATGCTTTTTAATTCCTATGTATTTATAAGTCTTTAAAGTCTGAATTTATATTGAGTCTTTAAAGTCTTAATTTATAATAAAAGTATTTTAAGCGGGTAATCTGAGTTCCCCTTGTCCTTATTCTTTAAAACTGTTTCAGCTATTTCATACTCTTTTATTTCCATATGGATTTTAGAGATGGCTTGTCAAATTACACACCCACCCACATCCCTATTGGGAGATTTGACATTTTATTGTATTTAGAGATAAATTTGAGTGATAAGTGACATATTTATTATATTGACTTTTCCCTCCATAATCATTATACAGCTTTTTATTCATTTAGATTTTATTTTCTGTCTTAATAATTTTACACTTTTATCCACAACATTCTTATACATAGTTTTTTTTATATTTTCCATCTTTGTTTGTTAATCTGTACTTTAGGTTGGGTATATATTTTTAAAGACAAGTTTCTAGTTTTCTAATCTTCTCTTTAGCTATGTCTAATCTGCTCTTAATTCATTGAATTTTTAGTTTCAGTTATTATATTTTTGGTTTTGCAATTTCTATTTGATTTTTTATTTAAAAAGACTTTCTAGTTCTCTTCTGAAATGCCCTATCATACCATCTAATTTCTTAAAGGAACATGTTCT
>NW_012106731.1:1702162-1708697 GCF_000951045.1 Mandrillus leucophaeus
GCCTGTAATCCCAGCACTTTGGGTGGCTGAGATGGGCAGATCACCTGAGGCCAGGAGTTTGAGACCAGCCTGGACAATATGGTGAAACCCCATCTCTACTAAAAGTACAAAAAAAGTAGCCGGGCATGGTGGCACCTGCCTATAATTCCAGCTACTTAGGAAGCTGGGGCATGAGAATTGCTTGAAGTGAGCCAAGATTGTGCCACTGCCCTCCAGCCTCAAGTGATCCACATACACGTCCCCGTGTACACTATGGCTTCCCCCCAACTCCTCCTCCATGTGGTAGCCAATGATCTTAAAATTTACACAGCAAATCGTGTTGCCACTGGGCTTCCCACTGCTGTCCTTACCTCCTTTACTACATGTCAACGTGACAGTCAGAGTGATCTGAAGACTCAGTTGGATTATGAGTGTCACTGCTGACATCCTTTCAATGACTTCAAGTTTCTCTTTAGACAAAGACCCCAATCTTTACAGTGGCCTAAAAGGCCCTTGGTGACTGGGCCCTGGTCTACCTCTCAGCTGAGTTTCTGCCTTCTTCCCTTTATGCAGCAGGTGTGCTGCCCTGTGTGCCGTCCTACTTCAGGTCCTTTGTGCTTGCCACTCCCTGTGCCAGGAGGGTTCCCTCCTTCCTCCCCTTTATTCCTATTTGTCTCTCTTTTAATAATAATTAAGCTCAAGGGTGAGAAGGAGAGGATCAGGAAAAATAACGAATGGGTACTAGGCTTAATGCCTGGGTGGTAAAATAATCTGCACAGCAAACCCCCATGACACATGTATCCTGAAGTTAAAATACTAAAAGTTTAAAAAAAAATTTTAAATCTTGCCCATCTTTGAAAGCCTTCCTAAATAAATATGCAAAATTAGCTTGGAGAGAAAAATAATAATTCAGCTTCAAAATCCAGACAAAGCGTGCTCTCTCTTTTATAATTATGTACAGGAGCCTGTACTTTTCCTTCCGCGAACTCACCACAATGTGTAGTGGATGTTCATTTGCGTAATTGTTTCATGCATGGTGCTTCCCATCCCAAGACAAGCTTCATGAAGGTGAGAAATCTTTTGCTCACCATCATATCCCTTGTGGCCATAATTCCTAAGCACATAATAGGCGCTCAATAAATGCTTGTTGAGTAAATAAATGAATGTCTTAAAGATTTCATTGGAAGATGCTTCATTTACGCCTCTCTCCCTTCTACCTTGAATTACTAGTTTGAAAACAGGTTCAAGAAGGAAATTAGAAGCCTGCTCACCTCTGGGTCTGGAGGTCTGAAGCATCTCTCTGAACAAAGAATGAGGATTGTGGGTTGCTGAGCAACAGATAAAGTCCTAGAAGAACACAGCTAGCAACATCCCCAAGTCAAATTTTTGGATTTTGGATTCAACACTGTGTTTTCTGTTTATAGCTTTAGCTGCTTTTGGAATGGGGACAATTTGCCTCTACTGTGTCCTCTTCTTAGCACAATTATTTCAACCTTGAGAGGATTGATAGTCATAGCTAGTCTTTTTTGAAGGGAGAGAGGCATGAGTTCTAAAATTACTTCAACGTTATACCCGGGATTCTTAAAGGAAAAGAAACACGGAGTCCTTGGATGAAATCGTGTAATGGTGAATAAAGAAGGTTGAAAAATGTATGTAAAAACATTTATCAGTTAAAAAAAACCCAGTGCTCTTCTGAGCATTTAATTTTCAGCATGGGACTTTAATTTCATGATGATCCACCTTTTTTGGCTGCCTCCTCCTCCTCCCCTTCCTTCTCCGCTTCCTCCTCCTCTTCCTTCTCCTCTTCCTTCTCCGCTTCCTCCTCCGCTTCCTCCTCCGCTTCCTCCTCCGCTTCCTCCTCCTCTTCCTCCTCCTCTTCCTCCTCCGATTCCTCCTCCTCTTCCTCCTTCTCTTCCTCTTCCTCCTCCTCTTCCTCCTTCTCTTCCTCCTTCTCCTTCTTATTACTATGACTGGAAAAATGTTTATATACAGGATCAAAATACAAATTTGAACCTCCAAATTTGTCTCTGAATATTAAGTGACAAGATGGTGTGCAGTATTTTTAAGAACTACCTAGGGGAACATGACTATTCTGTTGCAGTTAATAATACTTGAAATTCTGTTCAAAACCACTTTTAAAAATCTGATAGCTGCTTCACGGGGTTGCATTGTCTTCCAGCTTATAGTTTAGAATTCTTGGTTGCATCCATGCTTGCAAAATAGCTATTTGGCTTGTTAATTTAACCATTTGTGCTTACCAAAATCATCTTGAATCCGTGGAGGTGTTCTCATGATGTCTTTAAAGACATTCTTCTAAAATTTGAAATAAACCTTTCATTGCATGCATACCATATAATGACATTTTATGTTGCAATAACTAGTAGAAATACACTAGAATGCATATAATCATCATTAGGCATATTTTTTGTTACTAGCCCTTAGTTCCTTTTTCCAAATGGGTGGAGACATGCAAACGTGTGTGGAGAGAGAAAGGAGGTGGGGGAGAGATTGGAGAGGAGATCAAGTTAGAGAAGAGGGAAGGCTTGGGGCAATTGTGCAAGTCTGGGAAAGGAAGCTTTAAGTATTGAGGTCTGGAGCAGGGTATCTTCAATCATTTAATCAAGCAATAACGATTGATTCTATAAGAGGCACTATGCTCGTAAATTTAGAAGTGAAAAAACATCATGATGCTTAGCCTTATGAAGTTTGTAGTCTAACGAGAAACAGGCATTAAACAAATACTCATACAAATAAATATGTATTTGTAAATTATAATTTAAAAAACAACAGATATAATAAGATTACATAAGGGAGACCTGATTTAGATACAGGAGAAGCCAGGGAAATTTTTTGTTATTAAAGGTACTTGTCAGCTGAGATGTGAAAAATGGCTTAGAATTGGCCAACCACAGAGAAGGTAAAAGAGTGTTTCAGGCAAAGAAAACATACAAAGACTCTGAGGTGGGAAAGAGCTTGGCACCTTTAAGAAATGGAAAGGAGGTCAGTGTGGCAAATGCAGACAGGAAGAGGAGAGGGAGCAGGGCCTCTTCAGCTAGCCTGTGGTGGGTAAGGGGCTTGGAGTTTCTCCTTAATGCCACGGAAAGGCACCCAAGAGTTGAAAGCTGGGAGTGGCATGATCAGATTTGGTTTTCAAGAGCACTCTGGTTAAAGTATGGGGTGCAGAGAAGGAGAACAAGAGAGGTGATGGGAGCATGCTAAAAGTAACAACATGATGTGAAATACTGAAAGGCCCAAACTTTCCACATCTTCCTATTGCTGATGCTTAAAACTTACTTCCTTTGGGTTGAGATATTAAAGATTCCCTAATGTGTTATGCAAGGGAGGGGGTCAACCATTATGATGCATTACAATATGAAGAAATAGGTCCTCTTTCAAGCTGCTAATAGCAGAGCATGTGGAACAACCACTGTAGAAAGGCTCTGTTGTGACCTTATCTCTACCAGCTCTGTTAGTAATGTCTGATTTCCTTAAACACAAGAATTTGAGGCAAATATCATAAAAATAATACTTATTAATGTGTGTTGTAGAGAACTATTATATGACTTTATATCAATGATAAGATTGAAAATAAGTATGGAAATATTTTGTAGTCAAAAAATGAAATCCTGGCTAGGCACGATGGCGCAGGCCTGTAATCGCAGCACTTTGGGAGGCCGAGGTGGGAGGACTGCTTGAACTCAGGAGTTTGAGACCAGCCTGGGCAATGTGGGGAAACCCCATCTTCACAAAAAACACAAAAATTAGCCGGGCATGGAGGTGCACACCTGTCGTGCCAGCTACTCCAGGGGGCTGAGGTGGGAGGATCGCTTGTGCCCGGGAGGTCGAGACTGCAGTGAGCCGTAATCACGCCACTGTGTTTCAGCCTGGGTGACAGAGTGAGACCCTGCCTCAAAATAAAATAAAAAATAAAATAAAACAGAGTGAAAGAGAAGCAGAAAAGGAAGAGACTTTTTTGTGGACAGTTTTACCTAGAGTCCCTCCTTTCAAAAGCTAACTTCTGGTTTTACCAAAGATTGGCCTCTTTGTTGAGAATAGGACTTCACTTGAGGAAGGTTTAGGCATTTCTAGAATTTGTTTCCCATCTCCTTGCTTGAATGGAGATGAACCTGTGATGGAAAGAAAATGAGCAAAACCGAAAAAGATTCAATCCCAGCATCGAGGCTACTGCTGGGCACAACTCCAGGGGCCAGTGTGCACTGTGCAATACGGCTGTCTTGACCAGAGCTGATTTACAGTTTTTCTTTTTGGCAGGGGAAATGGGCATTGAATTAGGTTGGGATGCTTGAGGGGGGCCTCAGCTGTATCTGTAATGTCTTATTTCCTTAAGAAAAAGATCTGAAACAAATGTTAAGCTATCTGAAGCAAAATGTTAAGCTATGACAAAAATAAATGCTAAGTGACAGGTGTGATTGTTAAATGATTTTTCTATCTAGGTATTTCATAATAAAAATAACCTTTGAGATTTAGAAACTTAATAAGAAATGCTCATTTTATATGATTGCAGCTATAAGGGAGGTATAGGTATGAGTTTGCCTACAAATGCCATATTTCTTATGTATACTGTCTTCAGCCTAAACAAAATGTTATATATTATTATTGGTAGAAAGCAATGTGGGTGAGCTAGAAGGTGCACATTTATCTCGTTGTCTGTAAGAGATCAGCAAGTTATCTGCTATGTTTCCCCTTCCCTAGATTGGAGAAAGGGCATCTGAGTCCCTTTGCCTTTCAATGTTACTCTCTCTTAGTTATTTTAAGTTTCAGAAATTATTGTTATATATTTTTTGAGCACAGAACAGGTTGCGCATAGGATTAAATAAAATGCCCTTAAAAAATAAGTACTGTTTCAGGTTAGCATATTTGCACAGTCCTACACCAAAGAGACTTTAATCCTTGATAGGACACTTTACATTTACTCCATTTGCTCTTGAAGATCAGCAGATGATATCAGAGATTTGTTCAAATTGCCCACACTTGATGTTTGTCTCACCCTTCAGTGACACTAAAAAGACGAATGCCAGACATGGAGTCTTCCAGAAGAGCCTCCAAAGAGCTTTTCACTTTTGCAGCTGCCAGCCACCTTGGTCTTCTCATTTTGGGTTCCCAGTAAAGGTTCGAGTGTTAGCTTTATAAATAATGATACCGAGCTGCCTGAAGCTAGCGTCCCTTGTGCTTGGGGAGATTTTGGCATTAAAGCAAACATCATCAATTTTTTAAGAAATGGAAATGAGTTACAGATGCGGACTATTGAAAGGGCTCATGTGTGTTGGGCTTCAGTCTGTTTGAAACTGAGGACATTTTAAAAGAAAATCAATTAAAAAATTCAGTTCTCCTGGGAAGACAGAGGCTTGACTCTTTGGAAACCTGCTCCCCTTTCCAAACCTTCACTCCTTGTACCCTATTGATATAAAAACAGATTCAACTTCATCAGTGACAAGATGGGTGGTGGCTTGTTAAAGGGAATACCAAGTTCTCAGATAAGAATTTCATGTATCTGTTTCAACTGAACCCACATATGCCTCTTTTTTACTATGAGAAACTTTGGAATTTTTTTCATTTGATTCATGGCAAACTGAACACTTACAATAAAGTATCTTCCCTTTTACTTTCCTCAGCAATATTTAAATCAGAGTGCCGAAAGAAATAAATAACCATAATTTTTCTTAAATTTCCATTTGACAGTTGACAGAGTCTCTATTTTACAATTTTACTTTTTTTTTTTAAAGGAAGATTGTAAATGCCTGTACTATATATGGTATGCATCATTGCAAAGAGCAACATTGGTGTTTCTTTTGTGTTTAGAATCATGAATTATAAGTGACTTAAGAACTTATCGCCAACTGGCACATTGAGTCAGTCTTTCAATGTCGTTTCAAACACGTCAGTATATTAAGCTAAAGTGTTTTCTATCTATTGGCGTTTATTCTAACAGGAATCAAGTGGCTTATTTAAAAAGAAAGACCTAAATGTGTGTAACAAGTCCTCAGAAACAGGCAAGACTGTGTTTTGATGCCATTAATTACTTTTGATTATCAAACCGCTGTATCCATACTAATTGCTAAATCCCGTGGGATCTCACTAAGATGAGATATAGCCAAGAATAGACAATAAAACCCCTAGTCAGCAGAGGTGGTGATTTTAACATCTTAAAGACCATATTTAAAGGTATGTTATGATGTTAACTTAATATCATAGCCATGATGTTCAGTTAGCAGAGGCAGACACCCTTCATTAATAAGTAACTGATTTGAGAGTGGGGGCAGTCTTGTCCTGATGAGGGAAGTTAACTTGTTTGTCTTCCCTTGAGGTCTCTTCTAAGTCCAGAACATCACAGATTTCACTTCTAGATTGCTATAGGCAAAATAAGCTGAAAATTGAGTAATTAAGATTTAAAAATGTATTTTCTTTCTATTCATGACATAATAGAAATTGTCTTTAGCCTCCCTCCGGTATGTATTGGCTCCTCTAGATGGTTTTGCTGGTGGAGACGACTGTTTCCATCACTGTTGAGCTTTGAAGGTGCTGGGTTCTTCCTTCT
>NW_012106731.1:1708952-1722971 GCF_000951045.1 Mandrillus leucophaeus
CCACCACGCCCAGCTAATTTTTTTGTATTTTTAGTAGAGACAGGATTTCACGGTGTTAGCCAGGATGGTCTCAATCTCCTGACCTCGTGATCCGCCTGTCTTGGCCTCCCAAAGTGCTAGGATTACAGGTGTGAGCCACCATGCCCGGCCCCACACGTAGCTAATTTTTAAACAATTATTTTTTGTTGAGGTGGGGTCTTGCTATTTTGCCCAGGCTGTTTCACTGATTTTAAATCTAGGTTTTGGTTATGTTGCAGCTGAAGAATATCTTTGCAGTATTTATTTTCATGGTAATACTAGTTCATGTTTTCTTTGCTTTTGGTTCTCACTCTTCTTGCTAAATTTTGTTTTGTTCTGGTTTTTGGTTTTAAACATCATCTTGAGTTAAAAGCCATTGGAAAAACTCCCCCCAGGGCGCTTCTCTTTTTCCTAATCAGTGTGTGGAAAGGACTCTTCTTTGTTCTTTTCAATAAAATAGTTTTCTAACAAATTAGTGAAACCTCTTCTGCGACTTCCCTTAATGAGGAAATATCTATAGATTACGGAAGAGTAGAGCTCCTAGTGAACCCTTCCTTCCCTGGAATAAGTCCTGGGAAGCACAAATGTTTCGATGCTGAAAGACGTAAAACAGGCACAGAGAGGAACATGTGATGCTTGAGGACCATCCGAATCTCAACGTACACCATTACATAGGTGCCAACATAGGCAAGGGTCTGTTAAGTTCATGTTTTCTGTGAAAGAGACAGTAGAAAGTGAGCTGAGGATTTCCACACTACAGGCCACATTTCCCTGCAGGGCCTGAGAAACTCGGCTGGAGTTTATGGTCAGTAGATGGTTAGAATAAATTCCTTGAAATCACCTGCAAAGGCACCAAACTGATATCCTGGTGATGCTTCCTTTAAGATGTAGCCATCTTAAGAACCTTTCTGAAGCGGAGGCATTTTAGAAAGCATGTTAATGAAATTGAGTGTGATTAAATGGAAGCAATTCTCTTGTTTGGTTTTATGAAAATGAATCTATCTCTTGAAATAGATCCATCTCCCATTTCTCAACATCTTATCAGAGGATGCCATTGCAGTGGGGACCAAGTGCTCCCTTTCCAATTTAATGGGAAATCAAAAGTGCAGAGCCACCTGCACAGACAAAAACCAACAACTCTGAAGGATGACCCTTCAGTGGAAATGCATTATGGAGCGGGCCATGTGTTTTCCTGGAACTCACATTTTAACCCGAGCGTGGATCTCTGTATTAAAGTAAGATCTCAGTAAGAGCCCAGCTTGTGTTATACCCTACCCGGTGTCAGTGGTGGGCAAACAATAATTGTCAGAGCTCAGGTTTCTCTAAGACCTCATATTCTCAAAGGTGGATATCATAGGTGTAAAGACCAGTGAAGTTGATAATGAAATAGCTAGTATTCCTTTCGGATTTTGATGTCAGAGAAGGGAACTTATCGTCTCTTATTGCCAGGAAGCTGTCAAACCTGCCTTAATTATGATTAATAACATATACATACCTGAGAAGATTTTTTTTCTCTCTCTCATGCTGACTTTCTTAAAAATGTCTCTTTGCTAAATATGATCTCAGGGGCCAATGCAGCTGTAGCTTTAGGAACAGACTAGAATGGGTTCCCTCTGTGTCATGATGTTTATAATACATTTATTCTTGGCTAAATAAATCATGTTCAAAAATCTCTCCGTGTATATTGCCTTTCTTTGCTAGTTTTACGGTGAAAAAAGGTGTTTTGAGTGGACAATTTTAATCTTTTCATAAATGAGCTATCTTTTTTTTATTATACTTTAAGTTCTGGGGTACATGTGCACAATGTGTGGGTTTGTTACATATGTATACATGTGCCATGTTGGTGTGCTGCACCCATAAACTCATCATTTACGTTAGGTATATCTCCTAATGCTATCCCTCCCCTCTCCCTCCACCCCATGACAGGCCCCAGTGTGTGATGTTCCCCTTCCTGTGTCCAAGTGTTCTCATTGTTCAGTTCCCACCTATGAGTGAGAACATGTGGTGTTTGGTTTTCTGTCCTTGCAATAGTTTGCTCAGAATGATGGTTTCCAGCTTCATCCATGTCCCTACAAAGGACATGAACAATGAGCTGTCTGATTTTAAAGCAAATCAGTAAGTACTTCTTATTCACCCTCCAAGAGAATGATCTCCCTGTTTCTGAAGTGAGCAGTTTTATTGTCTTAAAAGAGGGAAAAATGGGGAGTAATTATGATATTGATGTAAGACTTGAGAAAGCAGCACATATTAATTGTGAATCATGGCTAAACCAGTGTAATAGAGCTGTCTTGATAGTCATAACGCAGTAAACAGCACTGTTCAAAGGTAATTATGAAAAACAGAAATAAGAATGGAGACCATTTATGGTAGAGTCCGATGTAATGATGCATATTTTACTCTGCTATTTAGACAAAGAGTGAGTTCAGAAGTTTATGCATTTGAAGAGAGGATATTTAAAAAGAGGTTGTATATGAATTTTGTACAGGTTTTGACTTTTTTTTTTAGTCTAGACTTATCTTTTGCTTATTCTTGTCAACATTCCCAGAGTGTTTTATATTTGCAAAGTGCTTTACTCTGGTTTTACTAGTTATTCCCAATCATAATACACACCTGACCTCATTCTATTGTTCAGGTAAAGTTAACAGGCCTCAGAATTCAGTGAGTTGATGGCTCCATCTCTGGCTTAATTAGACAGTTTAAGCTCTAATTGGTTGGTGGTAAGTCAATCAATCAGTTAAAGAGTCGCACATTTACTCCCTGGGAATTGTGGGAATTGTGGGAATTGTGATCTAGCAGGCACCAGACATTTCAGGAGAAATCACTTACTCAGAGCAGAAACTCCCATTGTCCCAAAGGGCCCTGGCAGCCAGTGTCCATCAAGGGAGGGTCAAGTGCGCGAGTGGCTCAACCTTTTCTGTGTGTAGAATTTAAGGAAAAGCAGATCACCCTGTCCCCTGTGCTCTAGAAGGAAAACATGTTACAGTTAAACGTGTTGCTCACAAAGATGGAGACAGAGGTGACTGTGAACTAGAACAAAGGCTGCCTTGGAAAGGGAGGCAAGGGCAAGCTGGAATACCCAGGTGTGCCGATGAGACCGCTGTGGGCTCAAGCATCCTGGGATGTGGGCATTGACCCACAAATTCTGAATCTGTGGGGTTGTGAGTTCCTTGAGGAAAGAACTGTGTCTCCTTCATTTTTGTATCCCTTATAGCAGCAGTCCCCAAACTTTTTGGCGCCAGGGACCAATTTTGTGGAAGACAATTTTTCCATAGATGAGTGGCTGTGGAGTGGGGGTGGGGGGGATCGTTTCAGGATGATTCAAGTGCATTACATTTATTTTGCACTTTATTTCTATTATTATTATTGTTATATATTGTGGTAATATATAATGGAATAATGATACACCTCACCATAACGTAGAATCAGTGGGAGCCCTGAGCTTATTTTCCTGCAACCAGATGGTCCCATCTGGGGGTGATGGGAGATAGTGACAGATCACCAGGTATTAGATTCTCAAAAGGAGTGCACAACCTAGATCCCTCGCATGCGCAGATCACAATAGGGTTTGCGCACCTGTGAGAATCTAACGCCTTCACTGTTCTGACAGGAGGTGGAGCTCAGGCAGTGATGTCAGGGATGGGGAGCAGCTGTAAATACAGATGAAGCTTCGCTTGCTCACCCGCCACTCACCTCCTGCTATGTAGTCCAGTTCCTAACAGGTCATGGACCAGTATCAATCTGTAGCCTGGGGGATTAGGGACCCCTGCCTTATAGTGTCTATCCCTGGGCATTGTGTACTGTATTTACTGAATAAATACATGAAAACATGTATTCCAGTAGTGAAAAAACCGCTGCTCAAAACCTATATTTTTTTAATGTTTAATATTGGTCACATGAATGGTCATCTACTTTATTCTATCTTATTCTCTGGCGTTGATTATAAAGTTGTTCCCAAGTCAACCCATTCTTGTGGGAATATGCACAAGAATGGGGCGCATCACTCTGTCCATGGATGGATTCTCAGGATGCCCACCTTGAAGGCAGCATGGATATTTAGTTGCATACATTCTGGTATGTGTGAAATAAGCCAGCCATGGCACAATGCTGATAAATTTCGATGATCAAAAATGGCTACATGCAGTTTTCTTATGTATTCTCTCCACGTCTGTGAATGTTTAAAAATGTTCCTATTAAAAACTTAAAACAATCAGTCACATATCTTCTATTTTCACCTTGAACAATTTGATTCATAGACTTGTAGGGCTGCCAAATACTGTGAAGGCCATTTAGTCCCTATCCTTGTATTCTGCTGAAGAGGAAACTGGAGATATGATAGTAAAGGGCTTCCAAAAGCTAATTGTAACAGAGCTGATGCAAGAAGCCAACCATCGTAAGGGACTTAACTTTTTATGACTCTGGCTATTTCAGAGATGGCACCTTTGGTGTTATCTCAAATGTGTGAGTAAACACATAACTGGAAAAGCACTCGAGTCAACATTGCAGCCCTATGCTGTACCACACAAAATGAGGCAGCAATCATGATAAGTAAGTCTACAAGTGAAAGTGAGCTTAAATATACAGATAATTGAGGGACATGGTTTCTAATGTAGTCTTGAGTTTTCTTCTAGTTGATTTTAGGATATTAGATTTAGTTTCTAACGCCCAAAAGTCCCTACATGATCTGGATTTCGCCAGTCTCTCTAAGCTCTTCTGACCTGTTCCTCCTCACTGCAGTCTAACTTTTCTGACCCTTGAATACGCCATGATTGTTCCCACCTCCAGGTCTTTGCAGTTGCTATTTACTCTTCCAGGAACTGTCTTTCTTCCACATCTTTACACGCCTAGGTCTTTCTTCTTATTATTAATTTTTAAATAGACTTTATTATTAATTTTTTTTAGAGATGGGGTCTTGCTGTGTTGCCCAGGATGATCTTAAAATCCTGGTCTCAAGCAGTTTGCTCCCTTCAGCTTCCCAAAGTGTTGAGATGACAGGCATGAGTCATCGCACATGGCTTAGTTTATTTTGTAGAGAAGTTTTAGGTTCACAGCAAAATTGAAGGAAAGTACAGAGAGTTCCCATCTATCCTCTGCCCTCAGACATGCAGAACCTCCCCACTATCAACATCCTGCACAAGACTGGTACATTTGTTAAAATTGATTAACCTGCATTGATGCATCATCATCACCTGAATTTCATTGTTTACGATTCACTCTTGGTTTTGTACGTTCTTTGGGTTTGACAAATGTATAATGATGTGTATCCACCATAATAATATCATACAGAAAACTTTCACGACACTCAAGATCCTCTGTGCTCCGCCTAATAGTCCCTCCCTTTCCCCAGCCCTTGCCCATTAATTTTTTAATCTCTGTTCAGATATTGCCTTCTCAGAAAAGCCTATCTTCAGCAGCATGGCTAAAACAGCAACCTCTCCTCACCCTAGTCATTTTCTATCCCTTATCCTCTTTTATTTTCCCTCTAGCATTTACTAATATCTGAACATATCATGTCAGTTTGGCTATATGAGTTTTTCCTACCTCTGTCCATTGTAAGGTCCCTGAGTAGAATATATTGCTCACTGCTCTAGCCCCTGGCTTGTAGAATAGTGTCTGGCATATGTAAGTCCTCAATAAATATTTGTGGAATGTATGAATCTACTGAGTTTCTTTAATGTGCCAGAGACTACACTGGTGATATGGACGTGAGTTAGATACGACTCCTTCCCCAGGGGAACTTATTATTTAGAGGGGAGGTTATAATGTCATCTGGCAAGTACCATGACTCAGAGTGTTGCTATGAGAATCCAGTGACGGGCTGCCTAAGTCAGAGTGGCGGAGTCAAGGAAGCTTTCCCGGAGAAAGTCACACTGAGGTTAAGGCTTGAAGGGGAAGGAAGAGTTAGCCTGGGGAGTGGATGCTGTCGGTGCCCTACCCACCCCGCTCTGCCATCCACCATAATGGTGCTCTCAGACTCTGCTACTTGTCTGACAGTTCTCTCTTGCTGGCAGGCTGGCAGGGCTAGGGAGGTAAGTTATCCCATCAGAGCAGCCCACAATCCATGACTGATGGGAGCACGTCAATAAATATCCCAGCTCCCTTGACCTCCCATCCTCCCACTGGGAGGTCCCCCGGGGGATTGTGCCTCAGTTCCCCACAGTGACAACCTGCTCAGTAATGCTCACATTACTGGTTTCCTTATCTTGCCTGTCTCATATCCCCTCCCCCTACCTATGCTTCTGAGATCACTTCTAAAATAAATTACTTTCTCTCAAATCCTTGTTTCAGGTTCTTCTGGGAGAACCCAATTTGGGACGTCTGACAAAGAAAAACAGAGCAAGGGCATTCTATAGAAGACAGCAGCTTTTGTAAAAAGCTCAGACTTGTTTAGCAAATAATGAGATTAATTGTGAATTAAGTGTAATGTGAGTGGCAGGAGATGACAGGAGATGAAGCTGGAGAAATATTGGACTGGCTCATTTGCCTCTTGAATGGGTTTTTCTAGGAAAAGTCATGGTGGATTTCTAGCCATGGTTCTAGCTATGTGAACAGGAATATATATATATATACACACACACACATATTCATATATACATACATACATATATGTGTATATATATGTATATATATATCATGGTTTTCATAAGTGATGCGATCTATAGTTTTGGAATAGAGCAAAAACACCTAGTTTGTGCAGGAATTACACCCATAATCTCCTTCACCTTCAGACTCATCTTCTCATCAAATGTACTAATTAGACACACAGTGGTAACACAGGCAAATCACAATTTCATCTGTGAAGTTAAAATGAGAATAAAAGAACAGTCGACGTAAAATACTTTGTACCTTGATCTGGAGTTTGGGAATCAAGACCTGAACAGCCCGTCGGGGATAAAATGGCTTGTGCTTTGGCCTTCCCCTGCCACCCGGCAGATCTGATGGAAAGAAACTATCTGTGGCTTCCAAAATGTTTTTGGTCCCCATGTCCCTGACCTCCTGCCTTTTTTGAAGGAGAATCTTCAGAGAAAACCATGCTACATTTAACTTTGGGAGCTCTCCTGTGGGCTTGTGTCTAACCAGACACTGCCGATCTGAATATTTCCTGCATGCTAAGCAGACCATTGTCAGCCGCTTCCTCTAGGCTAGATTGTTATAAATGCTGTTTATGATCCTGCTATGACAACTGTGAAGGACATGGCAAAGAATTTATCACAGGATTATTCATCCACCAGCAGAATACCTAATAAGATTCTAAATGACCCAAGATGATAATAAGATCTAGCTTGTAGCAATAAGGTATTAATAAACCGCTTTTTTCAATAAGGGAGAGTCCTGGCATCATTACCCTGACATATTTGTTTTGCTTATATTTTGCGAACAAAGTAGGGCTGCTGGATTGAATAGTAAATTTATAAAAACTCCTGATGTATGAAAAATACAACCCACATGAAGTGGAACCCATAGGTTAAAGTCAAGAGCACAGCATTTGCCTATGACATCTGAGTGCCAGACTCCCAAGCCATCGATTCTAATTGTTCCGTGCCATTTGCCTTTGTATTTAAAAATTATATAAGAATAATATATCGCCCGCTGTTGACCACAAGGCCATAATTCAAATGAAGAAATTTAGTAAAATCATAAACCAGGAAAGTGCAGTGTGGATGAATAATGGATAAAGCGGGAACACTGAATTCAAAATGAAATCTGAGATTCTGCCGAATGTTCCTGTTTTGAAAATAAAACTATTTGGTAGTAAGTTAATAAAAAACGAATTCCATTCATTGTCACTCAACTATTCCTAGCAAGGGCAAGTGGCAGAGATTCGAGAATCTGCTGTTAGTCATTTTGTGAATAGAGGAACTGGAAAAGTTAGCTGTTCTCTCAGAGGTGGAACTCTGCACCACCTTGATTTTTACCTTTCTGCCTTGTAGCTTCTCTCTGCAACAATACTACACAAGGACAAGGCCCCAAAAGCTGAAAATACTTTTACTGGGAAAGTGGCCCTGTGCCTTGGAAGGTGTTTCCTAGTGGATTAAATTTAGCAGAACAAACATCATCAATGAAGTCAGCAGTTTTCTTTTTTTTTGTTGAGGTATAATTTACATGCAGTGAAATGCAATTCCTGAGTGTAGATAGTTGGAAATTTTTTGACCAGTGAATTTCTGTGTAATTATCAAAATGTCTGTGGAACCACTTAAAACAAGTTTTGGGTCTGGGCATGGTGGCTCATGCTTGTGATCCCAGCACTTTGGGAGACCAAGGCACGTGGATCACCTGAGGTCAGGAGTTCAAGACCAGCCTGGCCAACATGGTGAAACCTTTTCTCTAATAAAAATACAAAAATTAGCTGGGCATGGTGATGGGCGCCTGTAATCCCAGCTACTTGGGAGGCTGAGGCAGGAGAATCACTTGAACCCGGGAGGCAGAGGTTGCAGTGAGCCAAGATCGCACCACTGCACTCCAGCCTGCGCGACAGAGCAAGACTCTGTCTCAAACAAACAAACAAATAAACAAAACCCCCACAAATTTTGGAACATTGCCATCTCCCTAGAAAGTCTCCTGGTGCTTCATTCCTGTTATTATCACCCTCTTCTCCAGCCCCAGCAACCACTCTTCTGACTGCTATCACCATGGATTAGATTTGCTTATTGTTGAACTTCAGATAAATGGAAATATACAGAATACTCTTGTGTGTCTACATTTTTTTTTTGCTCAACGTAATATTTTTGAGATTCATGTCATTGTGTGTATCAACTGTTGTATCAATGTGTATCATTCCTTGTTGTTGCTGTCTGGATATACTACTTTGTATTTATCCATTCTCTTGTTGATGCACATTTGGTGGTCTCCAGTTTGAGGCCATTATGAATAAAGCTCCCATGAACTTTTGGGTACCAGTCTGTTTTTATTAACTCAAAATGGATTATAGACTAGATATAAATGCTAAAACTACAAAAGCTCTAGAAGAAAAGAAACTCTTCATAACCCTGGGGATGAACAAAATTTCTTAGATAAGACACCAAAAGCATGAACTGTAATAAGCAATTTTTAAACTGCACTTCAAAAAAATTAGGAAGTCTGCCCTTCATGTACAAGTGCTTCTGTGGACCTGTGTTTTCACTTATTTTTATGTAAGTACCTAGAAGTGGGATTACTGGGTCATGTGGTAGATGTATAAGAAGCTGCCAAATCGTTCTTCAGTGTGTTACTCCGTTTTATACTCTCACCAGCAGTGTTTGAGCATTCCAGATATTTCACGCCCTTGCCAACACTTAGTATTGTACAGTTCTTTCATTTTGGCCATTCTCGTGGGTTGAGCTGGCAGCCCATTGTGGTTTTAATTATCAGCAACGTTTTCAAACTTAAAAATAACCAAACAGGTTAGACTGGCAACTGACTGGATTTGTGTTTAGATCGGAATCACAATTTCCATGTTCCGTTTTGTGTGAAGTCCACACATTAGTCATTGAGAGCTGGATAGTTTGCTTGTTGCACTTTAGACTACCAGGTCATCTTCAATTGCCTTTGACCACATTCCTTCAGTGTTTACCTCCAACTCCAGCTTCTTTGCCCACTGTTTAGTCATAACTCTTAAAAAAAAGGATTTAACATAGTTAAGTGTTTCACCTGACTGGTCTAAAAGTCACATAATGAAAATAACCCAAACCTTACGGGAAATGACGCAAATTATAAAGAGTATTATTTTGTGTGTAGGACAAGCTATACAGGGATTCTAAAACTGCCTTTCTGTTGAAGTAGATCGCTCAAAGCCTGCACGGGGGCACTGGTTTAAGTGAATGCCTAATGAACATCTCAAGAAATTCTGGACCCTCATTTTTCCAATTAAAAAATAATAAAATTGCTGTCTGCTACATATAGGTTATGGCATTTACCGTCAGTGAATCTCTTGACAAATACAATTAGAATTTTACCTTTTTCTTTTTGACCATCAATTTTTAAAAATAGAAACTTCTAATTTTGGAATAATTTTAGACTTACAGAAAAGTTGCAGAGATGGTATAGAGTTCCCTTGTATCCTTCACTAAGTTTCCCCTAATATTAGCATCTTATATAATAACCATTTTACCTTCTTTTAAACACAAATTTATATACTTCTAATCCTTGTGGGATGTATTTACACATGGATGGATCCTACTAATTGTAACTGGAATATTTACATTCCTTCTTTCTTTTCCTTGTGGACCATAAGAGAATGGCATTGTTTTCCAGTAGCGATACCTTCAGTGTTCTTTAGGACAGACTTCATATTACTGATCTTCAAAAAGCTGCCATTGCATGATGTACTGAGAAGTCCAGGAAGCCTTCTAGTGTCTGATGGTTACACTGCCCCTCTCTAAGAAAAGTGGCTGAAGGCTGTTCCCTAAATATAAATTGCCCTCTCTATGTGGTGTGACCTTATAGCCCTGGCCACAGTTGATGGCCTGGATATTGATACCCGTCACAAAGGCACTTAACTATAGGCTGAGCGTAACAAAAATGCTGATGGCACTGTAGTGATGACAATAATAACAGCAGACATTGATTGAGCATTTACTACAATCAACTTTATGATCTACAGGAGAATACTTTCTACAGCTTAATACTTTTGTTAGGAAAATGACCCATGGGATATACAACACATACCTTCACTGTCCTGTTGGGGTTGCTGTGCTCTGCCACTAGGGGGTAGTATCATTGCTATCGTCTTGTATCCACCAAATGCAAATTCTGTTTACAGTTTTAAAATTCTTTCTAGGTCCATTTTTTTCCCCATTTAAAATGAATATACATGATCTTCCAATTAGTTTATACAGTAGTCTGAATAATTTAAGAAATGAACCTGGTGTCTCATAAATGCTTCAAAAGAAGTATAGGGACAATTTTCTTTTTTCTCTTGTGAGTCCATTATCTTATGTCTTCATTAATTATTCCACTTGTAATAGTTTTGCTTGTTACAAAAAGTGTCTATCAGTAATAAATTATTAGTACATACTTTCTGTGCTTTGCACTTGCCTTTAGAGCACTGTCTTTTATCCATTTATATGAGCAGGGACATTTATATGTTCAGATACTTTTGGAGGGAGGGGAAATGCATCTCATATGTTAGAGGACATGGCATAAGATACCCACTCTGACCTCAAGAACCTTACAGTTTGATTGTGGAGATGAAAAGTAGACTTATCAGATTTAAAGCAGCAGTGTTAAAATCTCCCAGCACTGTGGAGAATTGATCAATTTCTCCTTGTAATTCAGCTAAATTTTTTGCTTCATATAGTTTGAGGCAATGTTCTTTGGTTCATTCAATCTCATGATTGTTATATCTTCTTGGTGAATTGGTCCTTTTTTTCTCATAAACTAATGATGCTTCTTAACTTCTAATAAGAATTTTTCCCCTTAGTTTTTTGTTTTTTTCCTAATCTTAGTCTTTAAAAACTTTCTTTGGATTAGATTTGACTCATAAATCTTTTTCCAGTAATTTCCTTTCAACTTATCTGTGTCATTGTATTTTATACTTGTCTCTTACAAACAGCATATAACTAAATTATTATAAATTTAAGAGGCCAAGTGTGGTGGCTCACACCTGTAATCCTAATACTTTGACAGTCCAAGGCAGGGGGATTGGTTGAAGCCAGGAGGTGAAGACTAGCCTGGGCAATATAGTAAGATCTCATTTCTATAAAAAAATTATTTAAAAAATTAACCAGACACTGGGGCTTGTGCCTGTGGTCCCAACTACTTGGGAAGGTGAGGTGGAAGGATCACTTGAGCCCAGGAGGTGAAGGCTGCAGCAAGCTATGATTGTACCACTGCACTCCAGCCCAGGTGACAGAGCAAGACCCTGTCTTTAAAAGAAAAAGTCAAGAATACCTGTTCTTAACTGACCAGCTTGGTCCATTCATGATTTAAATCATAAACTCTTTGGACTTTGTTTTCAACAACTTTTCTTGGCTTTTTTTTTTTTTCCCCCCTCCTCCTGCACTGGCTTCCCTTAGATAGACTGAATTTTCTTTATTCCCCACTCTCTTCATACTGGTTTGAAAGTTATAAATCTACTTCTTATCTTTTAGTGGCCATTTAATTTTTAACACACATACTTAAAGTTGAAATTCAACATTTCTTCCCTTCTCCCAAATAACACGAGAAACTTTGTACCCAAAGATCCCTCTCACCACCTTGGATATTTTTCCCTAGGATTTTGATTCTTCCTTGGTTAAAACTTTGTCATCTTTACTGTTTTTCAGTGAGTGTTTTTGTTTTTTGTTTCTTTTTTTTTTTTAGATTTACCTACAATTTCTTGCCTCACTATTGCTCCTTGTGATGCTATTCCTTCATTCTGGGTTCAATTGTCTTCCTCCTACAATATATTTTTTAGTAGTTCTTTCAGCAAAGGTGGTAAATAGTAAAGTCTCACAATCTTTGTTTGATTGTAATATCTTTACCTTTTCATTCTACTTGAGTGATAATTTTGCTGACTTATTTTCTTTTTAGCACTTTGAAGGCATTATTCCTTTGTCTTCTGGTTTTTTTAAAACTTCATTGGATTATGGCATTCATATAGAAAAAGCACACGCATCATGGATACATGTAATGAGCACATGTAATCAATAAGCACATGTAATCAGATCTAGGTCAAGAAACTAAACATGGCCAAGCACCCTAGAAGCCCCCTCATGGCCCCTGCCAGCCACTAGACCCCCAGCAGTTAAATGCTATCCAGACTTCTACCAGTACTAATTACTCTTGTTTTAGTTTCTAATTTTGGTGATGAAAAATCTGCCAGCCGGGCGCGGTGGCCCACACCTGTAATGCCAGCACTTTGGGAGGCCGAGTCAGACAGATCATCTGAGGTTGGGAGTTCGAGACCAGCCTGATCAACATGGAGAAACCCTGTCTCTACTAAAAATACAAAATTAGCTGGCTGTAGTGGTGCACACCTGTAATCTCAGCTACTTGGGAGACTGAGGCAGGAGAGTCACTTGAACCTGGGAGGCAGAGGTTGCAGTGAGCTGAGATCCTGCCATCGCACTCTAGCCTGGGCAACAAAAGTGAAACTCCATCTCAAAAAAAAAAAAAAAAAAAAAAAAAAAGAAAAAAAGGAAGAAAAATCTGCCACCAATCTGATCTTTATAGTTAATCTGTCTGTTTCTTTCAAGATTTTATTTGTGATGATCTGCAGTTTCCTTAGGATGTATATAGCTGTGAATTTTTCTTTGCCTTGCTTTACTTTCTGTGTTTCCTAAATCTAAGGATCTGTTTTCATAAATTCTGGAAAATCTCACCCATGATCTCACTGAACATTGCTTCTCTTTTATCCTTTTTACTCCTTCCTTTTGGAACTCCTAAGAAATGTATATTGAATCTTTTAATTCTATCCTGCATAACTTTCAGCTTTTATATTTCCTATCTCTTAATTTTTCTATGCTGCATTCTGGTTAATTTCCTGATTTATCTTTCCTTTCATCGATTCTCTTCTGTTGTATCTGTTATGTTATGGATTGAGTTGTGTCCTCCAGAAAAGTTACATTTAAGTCCTAATCTTAGTAATTCAGAATGTGGCCTTATTTGGAAATAGGGTAAGTTGCAGAGGTAATCAAGTTAAAATGAGGTCGTTAAGGTGGCCCTAATCCACTATGACTTGTGTCCTTATAGAAAGGGGTAATTTGGACACAGAAGCATGCCCAGAGGGAGGACTATGTGAAGAGGCACAGGGAGAATGCCCTGTGAAGATTGGAGTTTTGCTGCAACAAGCCAAGAAATACCTGGGGCTAGAAGAAGCTGCGAGAGACAAGGAACTTCCCCTTTAAGGTTTCAGAGGGAGGGAGCATGACCCTGCTAACCACTTGATTTTGGTTTAAAAAAGCATCTAAAAGTACATTTCTGGCAATAGATTTCTGTTGTTCTGAGCCACCCAGTTTGTGGCACTTTGTCATGGCAGCCCTAAGAAACTAATACATTATTTATTTAGTTTTAAATTCACTGTTTTTTTTTAATTTCCAAAAGTAT
>NW_012106731.1:1723706-1728197 GCF_000951045.1 Mandrillus leucophaeus
TGCTGGTTTCAGATTGTTCTATTATCTTAAGTTATTAGTGTATTACCTTCCTGTTTGTTGTATCTGCTTACTCTCTCTTATAAAGAATTATTTTCTTTTGTGATTTGTAATTTTTTTTCTTTTAATTGTTAGCTTAGCAGGAGTTTTCCCCATCTTGGGGATATCCCATGCTCCTGGGGTTGTGAAAATATTTCTACACAGTAGTTTTAGATTTCTCATGATGGGCATCTCAGTGGTTTTATTGGTCTGCAGCCAGTTTTCTGTTTAATTTCTTCTCTGACATTTCCTTACAGGTGGATAATGTGAGTTTAGATCCTACACCTGCATGGTCAAACAGACTTGGGGGTTTGATTTTCCATAACTGACTTTCTTTACCACTTGGATCTAGGAAAAGACAAAGTTCCTTTCTCTTCCCTTTGCTGTACCTTTTAGGATCTTGATTTCATAGCCGGTTGTCAGTTCTAACTCCCCACCTTGAGTAGGCCTTCTCCATCTCTCCTGTTGCTGAATCGGTGTTTCGACCCCAGCCCCTGATCTTTATGGCCCAAATCTAGACCCATACCTTGCTGAGTCCCCAGAGCTTGAGTTCACAAATGACACCACGGCAGCTCTGGCCATTGTTCCTCTTCATTTCTTGTACCTGGGAATTTCTATTTTATTCTCTTTCTCATTCTTTCTTACAAGTTTGGTTCTGTTTCAAAAATTTTTTGCTACATTTCCCCCAGTATTTCTCTGCACTTTTAGAAGTAGATTGAAGCTGTGTTTGTGCAGTCTGCCATTTCACGGGAGCAGAAAGCCAGGACCAATGGTTGACATTGAATGGTTGTGCAGAATGGGCAGTACATGCTGATAGAGGTTTTCAGGAGGGAGAGATTCACTGAGGAATGGGAACAGCTGAGCGCTGAAGAATGCTAGGTAGAGTTCAGGTAAGGAAAGGGTTAAATGTTTAAAAAATATTTTTACATTTCAACTAGATTTGGGGTTCTATATAAAGACAAGGCTATGCATCTAATGTCCAGCATGATCATATGCACATTAAACATTTTTATATTCTGCAGATTGACAACTTTTCTCCACTTTCTGTTCTTCCCTATGACTTTGCCTTTGTAGAAACAAAACTGCTCTGTGAACCACAGGAAGCCAGGTTTTTGTAGGAATCACCACACGGCTTCAAAACCTTACCATGCTGACTTAGTCCTCAAGGCAGTGGATGGCTGTGAATAAAGGAATTAGATGGTGTTCCTAGAGTGTTTCAACCTGTAGTGAATGGAGAAAGAAGGCTCAAGTCAGAATTTTGGTTTTTAATTTTTAATTTCATCAACTATGACTTCGTTGTCTGAAAAGACTGGGGGTAGCAAATCTCTTGCTCTACTTTGGAAATGCCCTCAACACCTACTAAAGTGGAGATATCTACTTAATCTAACTCCTAGAGTTAGATTAGGTAGAATAGATTACAATCTAATCTTTGTAACTAGAGGGTAGTTACAAATATTAAATGAGAAAGAAGAAGTGAACATGCTTTAGAATAAAAATGTTTTATAAGACAGGCAGCAGACTCTAGAGGCTCAGAGCACAGACTCCAGAGGCACACTGAGTTTGAAGCTCCAGCTCTGCCTCTGACAAGCTGTTATAATTTAAATCTGTGCCTAGTTTCCTCATACATAAAATGTGGATAATAACAGATATACCTCTTAGGGTTGTTGTGGGAGTGTAATGAGATGTAATATTGCCTCATATATAGTAAGTTCTCAATGAGTAGTACTTTTAATTACATTCATTGATATTATCATCTGCATAAGAGGATTAATCTTAGCTCTAGGAACCCCAAGCAAGTCTAGAAATAAGATTGGAGTGCTTGAGAACTCTATGAAACTGTCCCCCAAATTTTGTGGGTATGTGCATTTGTAGTGGAGTGGTGCATTTTTCCTTGAGTGAAAGTCCATTTTTATCATCAGATTCTGAAAAAAATATGCCACCCAAAAAGTGTTCAGAACCACTGTTGTTTGAATCTAGGACTTTGTTTCAATCTAAGGACTATAGCACTTCATAATCTTATGCATTCCAAATAGGCTCTATGGCCCCTGGTTAGTTCAATAAATACTGATGAAGAGCTGGGCTCTGGTCCATGGCAGTCACTCAGCCATGCAGGAGCAACACCTTTGCCCAGGTAACTCTCTCTGTACCTAGAAGGGAAATGGCAACCTCTTGAGGGACTCAAATGAGAATTCAGAAAATCACTCTGATGGTTTTACCATCACTGTCATATCTTCCTTTATGGGCAATTTTAGTGCCAGCCAAGTCAACTTTATTACTAAGGTGGTCCGTGGAAGTACTGAAGATTTACTTAAAGCTTTTCTTTGAGGGAAGTGTAAAATTTTCCCCATTCCCATGAAGTGACATGAGAGACTTTTGTTATTTCCAGTGAAAACGGAAGGTCAGGAGATTGGGAGATCTTGATGAAGTATCCTAACATACATAATGGAGAACTCCTCAAACTTCATGAATTTTAAGAACCATTAGACTGTTTTCTTCTATTCTTTGAACTTGCATTTGCTTTGACTCAGCTCAGGCATTTAAACAGTAAATGTCAAACTTTATTTCTTTTTAATGATGTGTGTCATCTAAATAGTGATGCCATCAATAGGGAATGTTGTATTTTTGTTATTTTCTTACCTTCTGCTCTCAGATGCCTTTTAAGATATGTAAAAATATTTATATAGTGTTTCAAGTCTGCAGCATTCAGTACAGAAATGCTCTTTTGAGTTCTCCCTTTTGGTAATATCATATTTAACTCAAAAGAAGTCATAGGCATATCGGGGGCAGATAGTTGGTACAAATCTGACAAAAAGCTAATGAGCTCTCCTGTGATTATCAGGGAGGACGGTGACTCATTAAATCTCATTTCCTGGGCAAGTCCACATAGGGAGAAGAAATTAACTGAAATAAAGGCCTGAGAACCTAATGCAGTCAGATTTATGGGCATCTGTATAAGCAGCCACATGATAATCAGTGCAAATAGTAAAATGTTTTAATGAGGTTCTGTGAAATATTTAGTGGGTTACTCTATGATTTTTTTAAAGTTTGGTTGTTTTCTACTAGAAATTGGCTCCTTAGAAGGGAGAGTCCTGAAACCAAGTGGGGGTGTCTTTTGGTTGAATTCCATCCAAACTCTTGTTTCCCTACATAGACCTTCTTTATGTATATGTATTAAACACTGTCATTGATATTCACAGCTATGCTGAAAAGAGGGTCAGAACAGTTAGAATCCATAAATACTTCTCCTTCTGGTTCAAAGGTATGTAAGTATCTGCTTAGAGTTAATCCTTTCAGGTTCCTTAGAGTGCATCATTTTTCATTCTGAGGGTTTTCTGCTGCTTGGAAGAAAATTTTCCAAAAGAGGGCAAGCCATAAGCAAAATAAAGAAGAGACTGCAATTTGGTTCTGACACCTTAACTTCCCTTCAAATGTCCATTTTCACCTACTTGGTATTTCCTTTATATTCCTCAACCTTGGGTACTGGTAGCTTTCAAAGCATGCTCTAGTTAAATGACAATAGCTTAAGTTACTGCTTTTCCTAGTGACTCAACAGGGACTCATAAGTGCAAATAAGTTAATTTATAGTGGGGGAATTTTAGATGTCATAATGGACTGAGTGGGTTCATGATATCTGAAAGGTCTCAAATTGCACTCATTCATCAGGCCAGCCTTGTTGCTTGACCATCTTGTATAGATCGGCCCTTACAACTGTGTTGGAGGAATAGTCAGTTGACTGGTGAAGGGAGATTAAGAAGTGGTCTGTGTGATGCCTGTTGCTATATGAGCAGTTATCTCATCACATAACCTCATTTGGGAACCTCATCATGAAACAAGAGATCACTCTCAGTTTTATGTTCTTTCCTCAACCTTGGTATTTCTAGATTCTATCCATGTCATCAAATTCTAGACTTGCAACTAAGACCCATGCTTTCTGCCATAACCATGAAGAGAAGGATCATCTACAGGTATGATTTATTTTTAAAGGGCCATGGGCAGGATTCCTAATGGAAAAATCATCCCAGACAACCTTTTCATAGCAAAGATGGGCGTGCCAGTGCAAAATGTCAAGATGATTTAGACTAATTCACGTCCCAACTCATGTTCACATTGAACATCCAGCATTTGAGGCAATTTATCTTTTAAGGTCACAGTTACCTAAGATAACATATTGGGACAGATGATGTCAAAAGAAGGGGGAGAGGTATGTAGGGATCTCAGTTCACAATGTGAAAAGTGAATGAGTGAAAGTATCATATCTTCTTGACTCAAAAGTGTACATTAAGAAAATGATGTTGTTTTATAGTTCATGATAATTCATAAATATGCTTAATACAGTATTTTGTTATTTTCTTCCATATTCTCCATGATTAAATATTGTAATCAGTATTTTCTTAGAGTTTAGGAAATACCATTCATTCCTTGTAGGCTAGAATGTCTTAGTCACAACTTCTTGAT
>NW_012106731.1:1729416-1746679 GCF_000951045.1 Mandrillus leucophaeus
CAAATATTAATTTTCCCATTGCTGTGGTCTGACTGTGACCCCCAAATTCATATGTTGAAATTTACTTGCCAATGTGATAGTATTAAGGGGTGGACCTTTAGGGGGTGATTAAGTCATGAGGTCAGAGCCTCCATAAATGGGATTAGTGACCTTATAAAGAGGTGCCAGGGAGCTGTTCATGCTTTCTGCCATGTGAGGATGCAGCGACATGTTGCCATCCATGGAGCAAAGAAGGGACTCATCAGACATTGAATCTGCCAGCATGCTGATCTTGGACTTTCCAGCCTCCAGAACTGTGAGCAATTGGTTTCTATTATTTGTAAATTACCTGGTTTAAGGTATTTTGTTATAGCAGGCAACAAATGGAGACACTCATGCTTTAAGGCTTTTGGTCAGTGTCTACCTGGAAAGGAGCCTTCTTTGCCCTCAAAGGCCAAGAGCTGAGAAAGCTAGACATCATTAATGCTCCTGTTTCCTTGTGCCATGTCAAGGCAAACCAAAGGGGGAAAAAAAAATTTTTCTTTCCCTTCTCTTTCATGTGCATGGCACAAGAAAATGAAGGTATGTGGAGGCCCATTTGTGGTCGAAAGTGGATAAATCTTCTGTAAATCTAGATTCATGCTTTAAGTGAAAGTGGGAAGGGGATGCAATTGAAACTATCAATGCTGTTTATTTCTGTTCCAGGAGGATGCTGGCCCACAGGCTGTACCTTCAATTCATTTGAATTCCTGATTTTCAGTCACCTCCATCCATATTGCATCTTCTTTTCTTTTATTGTCAGCTACTGCTTTTTCCTAAGCATCCTTTTTACTTGAAATACTCTGCAGCTTTGAAATCTAAGTCCCAGAAACAAGTGTGGCTGTTTGGGTGTGTGTACATTTTTTAAAGTAGCCACTGTTTCTGAGTTGAAACTGACCTGTGCGTGAGTAAAGAATGCAGTGATTTAAACAAGGGCCAGTAATTTTGCCTGGGCCTCAGGTGGCAAAAAATTTGGAAAATAGTATCCTCGTAGGAATAGCCAGCAATGACTTGATGGTGGCATTTTTCTCCTGGCTCACATCCGTGCCTTACTGAGAGTTGGAACCAAATGGGCATGGGGTGGTGGGTGAACATTAATGAAACATTATGAGTCCCTGGCAGCAACCAGCAGAATCACAGAGTTGCTTTACTGTCTGCTGCTGTTCACCTTACATGTCTATTTTTTCCCTTCAAACTTCAATGGTTTTTCCAGTGTTCCCCTTTTGAAAAAGATTGATGTGGCTGGCAATGGCGAGGGGATTAACATGAATAACAAATTATTCTTACACGTTTGAAGTTATAGGCCTATTATACTTGCCCTTTAGGGAAACACTGGGCTTTACCAAGCTATTGTTATTCTCAACAAATTGCAATAATTATTAGTGCTAGGAGTTGGGTTCCTTGGTTTAAGCTTAGCATATACAAATCATCTGTGCCGTTTGGCACACATGTGCCTCTCACTACCTGATTCACAGAGAAATGAGCTGCATGGGATAGGGCAGTATTTCCCAACCCTAAAATGTCCAACTAAGCTTTTTTTTTTTTTTTTTTTTTTTTTGAGAAGGAGTCTCGGTCTTGTTGCCCAGGCTAGAGTGCAATAAAGTGATCTTGGCTCACTGCAACCTGCACCTCCCGAGTTCAAGCAATTCTCCTGTCTCAGCCCCTCAAGTAGCTGGGATTACAGGTGCCCACCACCATGCCCTGCTAATTTTTCTGTATTTTTAGTAGAGATGGGGTTTCGCCATGCTGGCCAGGCTGGTCTCCTGACCTCAAGTGATCCACCTGTCTCAGCGTCCAAAAGTGCTGAGATTACAGGGATGAACTACCACACCCCGCCGCAACTAAGCTTTAAGCTGTCTAAATGTTTTGCATCTTAGACCTCAGGCATTACAAAGAAGAGATGGGTAAAGAGAACCTACAGAAACTGTATTTATTCATGAGGGGGTGAAATAGAGAGTGTGTGTGCACCAGATCGAAATAGTTTGTCCTGACAACTCACGAGAATGGTGGTTAGGAAACAGAGACTTAGAAATAGCATCAATGTTGCTTTTTAAGTGACAGGTTAAGATCTCCAATCAAGTCCAAATCAATTGTGTGACTATAATAACTATATAATCTCTCATAGCCATCCTTTGCTCATCTTTAATATAGGTATAATAAAATACTACTGTTAGAGAAGTAAATAAAATAGCAAAATTTCTTACTGTGTACATGCTTTTTATAACTATTTGTTTTTTTAGTATTGCTAATACTGGCTTGCCTGTCTCATATTTCAATAGCTGATGATAGTCTCGAAAAAGAGAGCCCTCCAATGGGCTGAATAAAGCCTCTATATGGAAGAATATGGGTCAAATCAATATGATACATTGTATTCACCACTTATTTGTACAGCCGGGTTGAAACCACAGCAGAACCAATAACTAGCTGTATGACTGGGTGAAAGTTACTCAGCAGTACAATGCATCAGTTTCTCTGTCTGTAAACCAACAGTACCTATTTCAGGGTTGTTGTGAGAATCAAATAAGGCAGTTACCTGCAAAGCTCTTAGAAGAGCACTGTGAAGTTATTATCTCAGCATGACGGGTCTCCAAGCCTCCTGGGCAGCTCCACAGGTTCCATGGTGATAGGATGAGAACACATGGCATTTCTGTCTTCTTAGGAGGTGCTACTGTTCTTCCCAGGGGCGGGGGCCACTCCTTTCTTAGGGGCGCCATATTGGCATTATCAAAATGGTTGTGTTGGTCCATTTCTGGGAGGATGCTCATGTGCTCTCTCTTCTTATGAGCAGGCTGTTCTTCTTCTCTCAGGACAGTGACTATTGTGGACTAGCTGCCTGAGTTACAACACTGTTCAAGATTTTGCCATTAACAAGACTTTCTAAACCCCTAAATCTCAGGAGGTCATGTCTCCTTCAGGGGGAAAAGAGCAAGATTCATTTCCTTTCCCCATTACCAAATGGGAACATTTCTGATGGAAAGTAAGTGAACGAATGAAAATGTGGTAGAATTAAGATAAGATTTTAAGATTTTCTGGGCTTTGTTTTTGTTTTTTTGAGACGGAGTCTCGCTCTGTCGCCCAGGCTGGAGTGCAGTGGCCGGATCTCAGCTCACTGCAAGCTCCACCTTCCGGGTTCCCGCATTCTCCTGCCTCAACCTCCCGAGTAGCTGGGACTACAGGCGCCCGCCGCCACGCCCGGCTAATTTTTTTTTGTATTTTTTTTAGTAGAGACGGGGTTTCACCGTGTTAGCCAGGATGGTCTGGATCTCCTGACCTCGTGATCTGCCCGCCTCGGCCTCCCAAAATGCTGGGATTATAGGCTTGAGCCACCGCGCCCGGCCAGATATTAAGATTTTCTAGGCAGGGGATTGAATTAGATAATACCCCAAAACTCCTTTCCTTAGGCCCTTGAAGTGATTCCTTTTCATATTAGGACAATTATCGGCCTACAATCTCCTGATTGAGATTTACATGGAAGACAGCACGTGGCCTGAGATGGTTACTATAATGCTATACCAAGAAATAGAGGTGCATCTTACACAAACCTTGGTGTGAAAGCTTGGATTTATAAAACAGATTACTACTAACAACCACTGGTTTAAAAACAACAGTGTAAGGTTTTCAGAGTCTTTGATAGGTTGTTACTCTCTTTTACAGACAAGAAAACAGAATTCACTATAAATAAAGTCTATTTTTTTCAATTTAATACAGTGTGTCTCCTGGGATGTCTAAAATGTGATTGTGCTTAACAAAATCCTACTTTCCCCTACATGTTCAGGAATATACTTATGAAATAAAGAAAGGTAAAGAAAGAAAATGCAAAACTGTGGTATATGTTATGTTTACATTCAATACATAATTTTTGATACAAAAATTTGTAATGCAACCATTATATGAATTACAAGACAAATGAAGGATTCAATTAAAAATATTAGTTTATAGAGTACCATAGGGAGTGTGGACAGTTCATGGGTCACAGTTTTACATTTGTTGTTTAACATGTACTTTTGATCCCGTGAGTGTGCCTCAGTGCTCATATGTATCACCTCAAAAGTCTAAAATTTGAGGCTTTCATGGATGGAGGCTGTGACACCACGGCCCCCAGCTCTGCCTGGGATAGGCAGGTGCGTGGCACAAAAGCACAACCTCAAGTTGGTTGAAAAGGCACACATCCTAATTGACTTAGTTCCCATCCTCCCCTTCTTTGTTCTTCTCACTGACATTTTGGCCAAGTGGCATTCTTCTTCCTGTTCCCCCTTCCTCGCTTCCGCTACTGCAAAAGTCAACTGCAGCTCCTTTGGCCCACGGCAGTGTGTCTAGCATGTGGGCCAGGACCCCGGCTGGTCTGCAGGCTGTTACCCATCTGATATGAGGTAAACATAGACATTGAGAATAAGCCCTGAGAATGTTTTATATAAATTTGACATGGCTGCAACTGTCAAGCGCAATTATTGGAATGTAGTTTTATGTCTGTTGAATTTATTTTTTAAAATTGGGCTTTAGACTTTTTTTGTGCATTTCATTTTTCTGGCAATTTATTATTTATTCATTTATTTAACAAAGATACTGGTCTGTGCTTGACAGGAAATAAAATGGGTCCTCATCACAAATAATTAGGCAATTTGGGGAGCACCCACGTAGAGTGTAAGTGTGCAGATCTTAGAGCCATAGTACTCAGATATATGGCCTGGTTATCTGTAGGACTGAATGACTTTGGGGAGCTTTATCCTCTTCTGCCTACATTTATCTGTAAAGTGGGGTAATTGTACCTACTGCACTGGGTTGTGAGGATTCAAGAGGTTAATACCTGCAGGACTTGTAGAAAAGTACCTCTCATGGAGTGAGGCTCCATATGTTTTCAACATTGTCACTTGTACTTCCAGACACTCATTTGTATCTTTGCATATGCTGGGGCTACATTATGATTTTTTAAAATATAAACCTTTAATTGTAGGAAGAAAATGGACTTTTATCCATGACAGCAAACGACATTAAGTATGTTTCTTCAACTTATATTGGGAATTATATTTTTTACTTTATTTTTTTATTTTTATGGGTACATAGTAGTCATATGTATTTATGGGGTATGTGAGATATGTTGATACAGGCATAAAATATATAATCACATCAGGCTAAGTGGGGTATCCATCACCTCAAGCATTTATCTTTTTTTGTGTTATAAACATTCTAATTATACTTTTGGTTATTTTAACATGTACAATAAATTATTGTTGACTATAATCACCCTGTTGTGCTATCAAATACTAGATCTCATTCCTTCTGTCTAACTATGTTTTTATATCCATTAACCATCCTCACCTTCTCCCTTCCCCCAACTATCCTTCCCAGCCTCTGGTAATCATCATTCTACTATTTCCATGAGTTTAATTGCTTTAATTTTTAGTTCCCACAAATGAGTGAGAACATGTGAAGTTTATCTTTCTGTGTCTGGCTTATTTCACTTAACATAATGTCCTCCAGTTCTATGTATGTTGTTGCAAATGACAGGATCTCATTCTTTTTTATGGCTGAATAGTATATGTATACCACATTTTCTTTATTCATTCATCTGTTGATGGACACTTAGGTTGCTTTCAAATCTTGGCTGTTGTGCATGGTGCTGCAGTAAGCATGGGAGTACAGATGCATTGCGATTGTTGAGGGCCCTAGGCACTTTTGCCTTCGTGAATCTCTTCATCTATTAAAAAAGGACTATACATTTTATTTTATGACTGTGTTGGTATAAAGATGAGTCTAGATCCATTATTATATATTCATTTTTTATGATTTTAAAATAAATCGGAGCTGCAATATTTCTGTGGTGTCCTAAGAGAATCATGGTCCCTGGGCATGGCACTTACTGGTGGAGGCTCAGGCAAATTGGAGCCTGTTGGGTAAGCTGGCCCTGGGTGTAAGCCTATCCTTCCCTCGCTGAAATGCTTTTCTCCCAAGCATCTTCTCAGCATCATTCCTCTGCCTCTTGAGTGTCTCCTCTTCTTTGAGACTCCACCCAGTCTGTTCTGTGGGTCTGGGGGTATTATAATTGCCTATTTACTCTTCTGTTTCCCAGGCTGGACTCTGAGTTCTTCAAACTCAAGAAATACCCCTGTCTCCTCAGTGCTAAGTGCATTATAGTTGAATCAATTACTAGTTACTCCCTTTGGCTGGGTAAACGTATCATGGTGTGGGGAGCAGTGTGGATGGGGCCTCAGGACATCTTGAAAGAAGGTTTATTCAGAACATGGGAGAAGCTTAAAGGCAGTCTTTTTATTCCCATTCTTGCTGGCATCTGAACACTGGTGGACTTCAAAACAGAAAGAATAGACTAAGATAAGTTGAGAGTCAAGTAGTAAGAGCTTTACAAGACAGTTGCCTGAGCAGTGGGAACTCCCAACTGATTAACATTACCGGGAGCTTAACTCATACATCACACTGAGAACAGACCCCTAAAAGCTGATCTGCTGCCTCATTAGAAGCCAATCAAATGCCTTCAGTGTTGAGTAATATGTTTGACTGGGCTGGCTCCAGGGAGCAAAACAGCAAGGAGGTCTTATGTTAATTTCAGATGTTGTGGCAAGGCTAGTACTGAGAGTTGCCCTGGCAATAAGGATGTTGTGACTCAACCCCAGGGTAAAAATCTCTGCAAGAGGATGGTCAGATCTCATGAGATTTCCTGCTACGGCATCTTCTCCATCAGGCGAAACATGCTTTATTTCACAGCATTGCCCAGTTTCACCAGCCATTGATTTGTAGAGGTTCTCTAATTTCAGGTACATAGGAAGCACCCGGTAATCCTGATGGGCATGCAGACCCTGGGCCCAATCCCAGAGCATCTGAGTCAGTGGTCTGGGAGAGAGCCCAGAATCCACAGGTTTAACAAGCAGCAAGATAAATAATACTGCAGATGGATTGGATCAGACTTGAGGAACCTAGCAGCTGCTGGATAAGCTTTGAACAATAAGAACCATTTCTTTTGTGTTCTGGCTTCCATGATCTATGTTCACAGGTCTTAGCTCTCACTTCTCGGATGCCCAGAACATAACATAATTCTTAAGCATGGAAGGAAGCCAGAAATATTCCCTGTATGCCCCAAGCCATCTCCCTTACAGATTCTGAAGTCCCCAGTTTTTCTGGCTTTTCTGGTTTTAGGGTTGGCATGTGAACATCTGCAATACAGACTGTCTGTTTTTCTCAGAACTGAGCTGTGAAACCAGCTTGCTGGCACTCTGCACTGGGGTTCCATTTGCTATTAAGGGCTCTAATGAGGAGGGACAGGCAATTATTATTATTTATTTCACTAATTAGCCAGATAATAATTCATTCTGAAACTATTCAGGGTTGGAAATCTGTTCATTTGTGCCCTTTGTCTAATGCGGATTCATTTTGTTTTTTCCCCTTTTCTTTGCAAAAACGGCTGCTTTGTTAAATGAGGGGCAAAGGGAGTGGGCGAGAAGGAGGAATTAAAAAAAGAGCAAGAGATCATTTCTGAGCTGTGAAGATAATGCAACAAGGAGCCAGAGTCCATAAAAACATCACCTTTCAGTCTCTGAAGACATAATGCTTGATGATAACCATAAAACATGTTAGTGCAAAATAAATTGCTGCTCTATTCAAATCCTTAAACGTACTACTGTGGATGTCACTGGAGATATGCAACTCTTTTTTGCAATCTTGAGGTATATTTTATCATAATTTGTGGGGTGGGTGACAGCCTTGTACACATGATTGCCTTTTCCTGCTCAGTTAGCTTGTCAAGGGCAGAGTCCTTTGGCCTTTTATGAATATAGGACTATTAAGAAATGAACAGGATAACTGAACAGCATGGAAAGGAAAGTTTATTTTTCTTTACTAATAAATACATTAAGTTTTCATGGTGTTTGTTTATAGGAAGCTACTGTTTTCCTCTCCAGGTTATTTTGGGGAGTGGAAGGGGGTTGTAATTGTCATTTTGATGTTCTACATCCTATTTTTTGTTGTGGGAAGGAAAGAACTTCTGGGAGGTTGGGATTTATCTTCAATGTCACAAAATAAAATGTTCAAGAGCACTTCTGCCTTTAGGCAGAATTCTTTTTAAGGTAGATAATTACAATGAGAAGCTGGTGCTTAATTAATAATAGTCACTTCTATAAAGTGGGCATGCAGTATATAGCACTATTTTTTGTAAGCCAAATCTCTCAGACAAAACCAGCATGATCAGGCTGAGAGTCTTTTCCTTTTTTTAAAGACTTCCATTTTGAGGGATATAACCAGACCCAAGGGTGATAGAAGCTGGAGCCAGGGATCTTCATCCAAGGAGATAAGAGAGGGTGGCCATTTGTCATAGAAAGGGAAATCCTTGGTGAGCATGTTGGGTAGGGATCTTAGCAAACGTTTCACCTTCCTAAAGGATGACTTAGCTAGTTACCATAGCTTCCAACACACTCTTTGTCTTACAATACATACTTCTTAATATGTTAAAGGATTCAATGTAGTGAACTTCTAGCCTGAATGGCTTTTTCCTCTTCATGGCCTCCTGTGTCATCATAGCACTGGAAATTGCTCACACATTTTGATAAACATCAAAAAGGCCAGGCTGGACAATATGGTGAAACCTCATTACTACAAAAATTACGAAAAATTAGCTGATCTTGCTGGTGCGCACCTGCGGTCCCCCTTAGGAGGCTAAGGTGGGAGGATCACCTGAGCCCGGGAGGTTGAGGCTGCAGAGAGCTGTGATTGCTCCACTGCACTACACCCAGCCTGGGCATCAAGTGAGATTTTGTCTCAAAAACAAAACAAAACAAAACAAAAAAAAGTCAAAAAGGGATAAACATGTCCTATGCAGAGAGTTCAAGGAACCATGGTTCCCAGGTCTTCAACTGCACCAACCAAATTTTCAGAAGTTCTATCAGAGGCAATTTTTTATGCCTCAGTATCCTGGACATATCAGCGTTCATTCTGGTAGGAGCAGCAGCGGGAACAATGTCCTAGTATCTACTCTACCCATCACCACAGTGATAAAATATTTCCTGAGAGGAATAAAAAGAACTTTACAAATAAGAAGTTCTTTGCAATGTTGAATGCATAGATCCTAACACATTAATTTACTGGGGATCTTTATATATTATATAGAAGAAAAGTAGAAGAAAGAAATGTAAATGAAAGAAATGTTTATTCTACTTAAGAGTAAGAAACAGTTACTAAATCCAAGAACCACTTTAATATAGGACTGGCATGTTAAAAGGAATTTGATTATTTTAAATAATTCTGCTCTATGCTTGAAAGCACCTTCAAGAGCTCTAAAGATAGGACAATTTGAAGGTACTAAAAAACTGGTCAAGTTGCATTTTTAAAAGATTTTAAATAACCTAGACTTCTCCTGTAGGTGATCTCACCAACTTACGTGCACTGCATGATGACTAGGAAAAAGGGGTACCAGACGTCGTCTTCTACACTAGTCACTTGAAGGGACAGAAGTTCGTGGTGGTTATTCAATATAACAAGGCTTAGAAAGCTAAGAAAAGAAAAGCAGCTGATTAGAAAGCAAAAATGGAAGTGGGTGTGATGAGCTGGAGGCTGTCTTCCCATCGTAAGGTTCTGCATGTATTGCCACATCCAGGTGGCTGTGGGAGCATTGCCTACTGTGTAGATACCCAGTGGCAGCAGCTGGGACAGTGTTTGCTCCCCCTAAGCATAGGCTTCAAAAGTTTGGCACTTTTTCAGACACATACAAGGACTCATCAAGCATTGCAAGCAGGGGTTGCAAATGGGCTGAAGATGAGAGCCTGAGGTCTTTATAAGACTAGCCTTCCCAGGTAAACTGGCTTGTTGAGATGGATTTCCTAATCCATCTCGTCAGTGATGATTTCCCTCCAACATATCAGCACTTACCTGTATTAGGGGCTTTGCCCTTGCTGTTGCCTCCTTGAATGTTCCTTTCCCAGATATATGTGTGGCTCGCTCTCTACCTTCATTGAGGATTCTGCTTGAATGTCATTCATCAGTGCTGCCTCTCTCTCCAACCACCATACTGAGAATAACTGCCTGTCACTCTCTATCCCCACCTTCCCTTTTTTCCTTCCATAGCACTTAACATCATCTGATGTAAAACATTTTTATTTGACTCTGCCATTAGAAAGCAAGTTCTATGACAGTAGGGTCTGTGCCATATGGAACCTCCCAACAATGGAAGTTGTTCACTGTTGTATTCCCAGTACCTCAAATAGTACTTATCATATAGTAGGAACTCAGTCAATGTTTGTGGAATGGATGAGTGAATAACAACAATTATTTTGCTATTATGTGTGCTTTCCTTGAGCCAAGCTCCACACTGAGTTTCCACGCACTTGAGCACATGCCATCCATGATGCCCTACAGGTAGGTCACTGTTGTTACTTTGCATCCCGTTTCACAGATGAAGTGGTATTCCTAGTGGCCCCACACGCAGAGAACTCTGCTCTAAGAAATACAGAGCTGCCCTGAAGATATTAGCACTATGCACCTTTCTGTTAATGAAGAATTTGTTATCACACACAATTTGTTTTTTGTTTTCTTTTTTTCTTTTGAGACAGAGTCTCAGTCTGTCACCCAGGCTGGAGTGCAGTGGCGTGATCCTGGCACACTGCAACCTCCACCTCCTGCGTTCAAGCAGTTCTCATGTCTCAGCTGCCCCAGTAGCTGGGATTACAGATGCACACCACCACACCTGGCTAATTTTTGTGTTTATTTATTGTTTTGTAGTAATAGAGACAGTGTTTCACCATGTTGGCCAGGCTGGTCTTGAACTATTGGTCTCAAGTGATCCACCCACCTCGGCCTCCCAAAGTGCTGGGATTACAGGTGTGAGCCACTGCACCTGGCCACACATAATTTGTTTTAAAAGATAAAACATCAAAGTTGTGGAACAATTAGCAGGGAAGGAGAACTTGACTCAGAAGGATATTAATTTCAACAGATTTGCTGGAGGGGACTTTTCCCTTAGGGTTGCCATATTTTGGGGAAGGGAGGGGATACAGAATGCCTGGTTAAATTTGAATTTCAGATAAATAACAGGATTCTTTTTTAAAGTACGTTCCACATATTTTATGGGACATATGTATGCTAAGAAATTCATTGTTTTTCTGAAATTTAAATTTAACTGGGCAGCCTGTGTTTTATCTGGCAACCCTAATTTTGTTGGTTTTCATTTCTAACAAAACGGAGGAAAAGTAATATTGAAAATAAGAGTAATAAAAACGATTGCAGTTACCACTTCTGCTCCTCAGGAACGATGTGCCTTTGCATAAGTTATCTGTAGTTCTTACAAGAGCCTTGACGCTCAGAGAGGATGAGTCATTTGCCCAAAGCCCCACAGCGAAAAAGCACATTTTCCTCCCATAACACCCGTCATCATCTGACGTAAATTATTTTAATTTTTAGTCTCCCCCAACAGAAAATAAGCTCTATGAGGATAGGTCTATGCCCCTAAAGAACCTCCTGATGTCTGGGTCCCTCTGACTTCAAAACCAAAGTTTCCCATGACCCCACTATGTTCTTTGAGGTACTCAGTCAGAGCCAATCTAAAAGCAAGAAGAGCCACTTCTAGCTGAACCCCCAAAGGAGCTATCAGGGTCTGAGCACTCATCTCTACTTCCTTGGGCCTCCCACTGTTTTTTTGTTTTTGTTTTTTGAGATGGAGTCTTGCTCTGTTGCCAGGCTGGAGTGCAGTGGTGCGATCTTGGCTCACTGCAATCTCCGCCTCCCAAGTTCAAATGATTCCCCTGCCTCAGCCTCCTGAGTAGCTGTGACTACAGGTGTGCACCACCATGCCCGGCTAATTTTTTTGTATTTTAGTGGAGACGAGGTTTCACCATGTTGGCCAGGATAGTCTCAATCTCCTGACCTTGTGATCTGCCTGCCTTGGCCTCCCACAGTGCTGGGATTACAGGTGTGAGGCACTGCGCCTGGCTGGGCCTCCCAGTCTAAGCAAAGTCTGGTTAATCCTTCATGGGGTCATTGAACCACAGGACTTTCTTGTTACTACTTTTTCTAAAAATTCACTTGAAAATAACTAAGTATAAAAAGTAAACAGCAACAGCCTGTGTGATTTCAGTTCTACAGTCACATGCGTTTTATTCTAAATGACAATATTTAACAACAAAATTGCTTCATTTCAACTTCATTGCATTCCTTCAAGTGGTAGTGCTATAATTTAGAAATAATAAATGCAACAGTGAATACATTGCCTTCATTAATCCCCAATACTGCTTATTTTCAGCACTTTTAAATTATTTGGGTGTGCTCAATAGATTTAGTTGAAGTGGAAAAGAAATTATTCAAATTTCAGACCATTTGCAATTATCAATTTATCTGCTGTTTTTCAGCCAAGTAACTGAACTTCAAAGTAGCATTTAGTTTGAATGATTTCTTCTTCATCCCCTGCCTGGTATGAAACAGTGAATTAGTCAAGTAAAAATGTCTGTGGAACTGAAGGTGCCATAAACAAGGGTATCATAGCCTCTGAATTATCAGCCAGTACAGGTAATGTTGATTGCACGTCATGGTGTCCCAAGGACATCCAGAGTGACAGTGGAAACCTTCTGCCTCTGTGCGTAAAGTGAAGAATTAGGGCAATCATCTAAATGTTTTACTTCTAACCTTCTCTTTGCTTGATTTCCAAATAATTGAAGAAAAGCATGAAATTTTAAGGTCTGTAAATCTCAGAACTTAAGCACTGAGTTGCCAGATAAGGTACAGAATGCCTTGTTGAATTATCCTACATACTTTACATTTATGATCATCCAATCTTCACAACAATCCAGTCAGTTAGGCATATTGTTATCCCATTGTAGAAACACTGGAAAATGAGGCTTGGAGAGGTTAAGGTGTTTACCTAAGATCACACAAATGTGCTGGTGGCTGAGGTCTGTACAAAAGCCATTCTGATTTCACCCCCTACACCATTATGCTTTTCTTTTTTATTTATTATTATTATACTTTAAGTTCTAGGGTACATGTGCACAACATGCAGGTTTGTTACAGAGGTATACATGTGCCATGTTGGTGTGCTGCACCCGTTAAGTCATCATTTACATTAGGTATCACCATTATGCTTTTCTAATCACATGGAAATGACCAGTTGCTGATAGGATCATGGGTCTCTCTACTTTTTTTAAAGGATACAATACAGTCTTAAATTCATATGGATAGGTTCAAGGTTGAGTTTTGCCGCTATAGTATGGGTTAAGGCAAACGTGTAGGATTCATCTTACTGGCAAATGGGCTGGCACATCCTCTAACTATTCAAAAGAACCCCCTAACTCTGGGAAAAATACAAATTCAAGGAATGAAATGCAATGGCAATAATTGGACAAAACTTCAAATGAATGAAAGCAGCTCCCAAACAATTAGTTGTTTTAAACTCCATAAAACTGCTATTTCATTTCATTGTGAACTCATTATGGATTGCCCTAAGGTTTTAAAATTTAACTTTGGAGTTTTTGAATTATGGATTTGCTTAAACTCAGGCTCCATCTCCTTCCTAGATAATGAGCAAGTTTATCTTCAAATGGGCCACAATGAGGGTCTCATCATAAACATTTCTTCCTTGATATCAATTGCATCTAATTATTGAAAAGATGATGAAGCAACATTTTGAGAAAATTCAAAGGAAGAAAACAGCGCCCACGACACAGCACAACTGTTTTCATTTTTGCACATTCCTTTCCTGTTACTGATTTCTGAAGTGGCCAAACTGACAGAGATTCCACAGTGCTTATTAGAAATGAATTCATGGTTTCTGTCAAGAAGAAACTGCCTACATAGAAGAAAGGGCAGATGAGGAAAGAAAATCCATCTTGCAATTTGAAGCAATTTGTTCTTTAGCAAAAATTCTATAAATGGGGCATGCAGAGAAGTGTTGAGTAGCCTTTTCTGCTTTTACCATAATTATTCTTTCACTTCGATGGCAGTGAGGACCTGAAAACTGATTCCTGGATTCTGAGATTCAAGTGAGACTCCTCAGTCCATCCAGAACTCATTTACTAGCATTGCCAGGTACCTGGTCCTGGGTTAAATCCTAGAAATGATCAAACCCATACTGAACTCGAACTTGGGCTGCGACAGAAGTCTGAATTATGTGGACACATAGCGTTGTACTGACAAAGTGACTGATGTGACAAGAAAGATCGAAGTGTCAGAATTCTTTCAAAAGGGATTGTCTCAACCTAGGACAGTTGTCACATGTGCCAGGTAGAACTGTGGCTATTTGGTGACAGCTTTTGCCCTCCATCAGTTAACAGTAATCCCCGAAATGAGAATACTAGTAAAACACATAAAGAAAACAATGATTTGCCAGACAATTAAGGGAATTCAACTGCAGCCCCAGAAGAGCTGCCTTGTTATGTAATACTACATACAAATTGTTCGACCATAGGATCAATGCAGGGGCCACGGAGGACTGACGTACACTAGCACGAAGTGAAATGATTTACATTTGGAAGCCACAGCTGGTATGAAAATAAACATTGAATCAGTTCCTTCCTCTAAGTCCATGTTCCATTAGAATAACTACGGTAGGTGACATTTTTCACATTTTAATTGGTGTTTTGCTGATTTTATCAGAATTTCTGCTGATCAAAGCAAATTGGCTATTTATTTATTTTGCAATGAAGCTAACTGTTCACTGCAAGTTTAATGTACTGTAATGAATTTTAAATATCCTCCTAGTCAGATTGCAGTGTTTGAATCAAGACATCCTTGTTAACTTAAATTATTAATTACTTGAATGGACAAAAGGTAACTTGCAGATATAATGTCATGTTTTAAATGGATCTGAATTGGATAAAATGTTGGGCCTGCATTAGAAGATGTTGGGCAAATAAAAATGTTTTTCCCCCGCAGTCAGCTTAACCCACTCGTACCTGCATAGTTTTTAGACATATGATAAATACTTTCATTATTAGTTTATTTTCTCTAGCTTACAGAACAATAAGTTTTTATGTTATTTACACTCCAGTGACTTTGGTTTAATTGGCTTCCTTTATGTTATTTGTATAAATATAAATCATTCTGGGTTTTAAAGTATTAATGATGCATTTTATGTTATAATGCTGTTTTCATCCAGACTAGCACTCCATAAATTCACACCATCCATGGGTAACAGCTAAGGAACTTTACAAAATCTACTTCAAAAGTTGAAGCAAATGCACTCTGAACCTCAGCAGAACTCATGCATGAGATGAAAAGATCCATTGAATTACATTTCATTTGCAATTGAGTTAACAAATTAATTTATTCAAATATATCTGGAGGGCAATTCTCAGGTCTGTATGCTTGGGAGACTGCATATTTTTTTTTTTTCAAGGCATTATAACAATGCTAGGCTTAAAAACCGATTTAAAAACCTAAGTTTTGAGCCTTGCTTCCACTAGTTGCAGGAGCATGGGTGAGTCTACTGAAGCTGTCAGACATCACATCTCAAGTAAAGAGGTTGATTGAAAGGTCTGGCTCTATTTAAATTTCTGCAGTTCTAGGTTTTTATATACCCATTTGGTGGTCTTTGACCATTTTTCTCTCGAATCCTAATACAACGTTATGAGTAAACAGAATCCTGTTATGTAGCTCACATTTTTGAATAAACTTTAGATGTTATAGATATTTGGGCTTTTCCAAGCGACTCTCTACATATTGGCCTCTTTGAATGATGAAAAGTATGTTAAAAATAAAGCCAATAAAAGATATTGTCGCGTGTCATTGTGACTGTTGGCTAAAAAATGATGTACCCTAGGAGAAGGCAAACAGGTAAACCTGCATGGTAAGTTTAATAATTGTAAAATGTGATTTGAGCAGTAATTTAATTTTGGCTTATTCAGGGAACGTTAAGTCGCTATCTGAAGCACAGCCTTGATCTTTGTGGTGACAAAAGGTAGCACCTGGAGAAGGATGAAATGTTTATTGAGCCTTCATTTCTGAAATGCCACTTGAACCCTACCCAAATGCAGGTTTTCTTATCGAGAGGCCTGTGATATGAGCTGGTTCATTTGTCTTTGTTCCCACTGCAGCATGGTGAATTTTCAAAGTGCCAAAAGCATTCCAGAAAAAGATGATTTTATTCTACAGGGTGGATCCGTTGAAAGAACTCTTGGAATCTAAGAGATCTTCCTAGCTGGAAAACATTGGTCAACTTACTTAACGTCTCAGCCTTGGTTTTCTTATTTGTGAAACAGAAATATTTCAAGTTCTTGCTTTCTTGGCTGTTCTGATAACTAAGTGAAATGAGGTATGTGGAGCCTTGGCACAGTACCTTGTTCCTAATAGTTACTCAATCATTAGGATGCATTAGTAATGCATCTTCGCCATAGTTGTTCTGTAGTTTTGGAGGATATCAACAAGTAAGTCATTCTGCTACCTATGGCATATTTTCAACTCAGATGGAAACCACTGGGGTAATAACAAGTGTTTAATTAGTGAGAATAATGTCACTGAAGACGGGGCAGAATGTCTAATGTCTAAAGAAACACTACACAAGACAGTAGAGAAAGAACTTAGAGACCGTGGCAGCTGTTCTCAATATGAATTGCCCTAAAAAGAGAGGATGATCAGCTGGTGGAAAGAAACTGAGAAAGATAGCTCACTGGATTCACACTGTAGCTGTTGAGGGGAAAGTCACACGGCCAAGTTGCTGGGTGTGGCATATATTTACTACCTTGCCTTGAATAGCTCTTGCGGTTTACAAGGCACTACCGTATTTTCGTTGTTTTCTTTCTTTGTTTTCATGCCAGCTGAGTGATGCAAGTAGCTCAGATGTAATCCTCCCATTTTGCAGAGGGAGTTGTTGAGGCTCAGAGGGGTGAAGGCATTTGCACAAGGCAGAACTCAGATCAGGTCTTCCTTCCCTTAGGAGAAGTCACCTCAACAAGTAGTTTAACCCAATAAAAATAGCTAACGAAAATTAAAGCAATCCGTTTAATCCCCACAACCATCCGATGGGTACGTACGCTACCATGAACTTCATTTACAGATAAGCAAACTGAGGCACAGAAGGGTGAAGTAACTTGTGGAACATCATCCAGTTAGTGGGAAATCTGGGGTTTGAAGTTAGAAAGCCTGGCTGCAGGATCCACACTCTACGCTGTTCTCTACCACCTCTGGAAGGACCAGAATTGAGAATAATCTATACTTTTCAAACCCTAGCAAGCATCACAATCACCTGGTAGGCTTGATAGACCACAGAGTGCTGGACCTAGCCCCAGAGCTTTTGATTTAATAGGCCTGGAGTGAAGCTGAGAAT
>NW_012106731.1:1746944-1747736 GCF_000951045.1 Mandrillus leucophaeus
TGTGAGGAGCAGATGGTTGGGGGGAGTGTCAACCCTTTGCCTTCTTGATTGTGAGGTGGGGGTATGGCCTCTGGGTGCATTGTATGCATTCAGATCTCCAGACCTATAGCTGCTTTCCTGGAATTTTTAGCAACATTAGTATGTTTTAATGACCAAGGCAGCAGTTTGGCCACCTCTGCTTAATAATGCCCAGACTGCCGAGCACAGTGGCTCATGCCTTTAATCCCAGCACTTTGGGAGGCTGAGGTGGGCAGATCACTTGAGGCCAGGAGTTTGAGACCAGCCTGGGCAACACGGTGAAACTCTGTCTCTACAAAAAAATATAAATATTAACCGAGTGTAATGGCGCACGCCTGTAGTCCCAGCTACTCAAGAGGCTGAGGTGGTGGGAGAATCACCTGAGCTTGGGGAGGTCAAGGCTGCAGTGAGTCATGATCATGCCCACTCTACTCCAGCTTGGGCAACAGAGACTCTGTTTCAAAAAAAAAAAAAAAAAAAAAAAGAGGGGTGGTAGATATCTGACTTGGTAAACAAAGAAACCCTGGGGCTCCTGAGTAGGCTCCTTCCTCAAGACTCCTCTAGGATCCACAGTGTGCCTAAGTGAAGCCACTTGTTTGAATGCCTATAAAAGACTTCTCTAGAAAACCAGTTTATACAGTGAAGGCCATTCCCGGGGATTGTGGGTGGGAATGAGACAGGAAAATCCCCTTGGACAGTTTCCGCACGCGCCCCCCGTCCCCGCTTGCTCCATTAGTATACATGTGCAACCAGCTAAAGTGATTATACCTGGAA
>NW_012106731.1:1747786-1751972 GCF_000951045.1 Mandrillus leucophaeus
CCCCAGACTGTGGTGAACTTGTTTACTCACTTGCTGATGGGCTGCGATGAAAAAACACAGCAATAAAGAATACAGTAAAGATTTTGCACTATTATGCTCTGCTGTTTAATATAGTTGCCCAAACTGCTCCCTTATTTTGTGCATTTATTAAACTTCATACACAAAATACTAATCAAACAATTATGGTGGAATAAATGGTTCATTTGAAATAAAAATGAAAGAGTAGCGATGTGACTCTGCATTGAAATCTGGTGCTTTGCCACCCACCTGCCTGGAGTTCAGCAAGATCTGCCCCCTGGGACCCTCAGCGTTGATTGCTGGGGATGCCTTATATTCAGGCACTTGTATTCGTCAGGTTCCACACCCCTAGAGGAGGGCATCTGTTCTAAGTCTGCGTGGTTGAATATTCAAGCTACTGAACTTAACAGAAGACATAAGTACTTGGCAGAGAACAGAACTTTGAACCCAGGGCTGCTGATTGAATAGGGGCAAATGTGTCTATAAGATGCACAGAAAAGTGAGTATCTAAAATGTGTTAAAGATGAATATTAATACCTTATTGATGTTCATTTATGTGTTCAACTAAGACTCTTTTTTCACACTTATAACTATCCATATAAATTATTCTGTTAATAAATAATGTAGCTTTATGAATACACTAATCTTAATGTATGCCTTACCTCATTCATCCATATATGTATACATTTATATATCAAAAAATATTCAGTGAGTTTATATTGTGTTCTTGGGTACTGGAAATACAAAGATGAATAAGAGCTTTATCATGTTCTCAAGAAACTTACAACTTGATGGAAAGAATGATAAATAACTATAGCAAAGTGTGATAACTCATATGGTTGATGAATTTTGATGAATATATAAAGTGAAAACACGGATAAAAAAGTAATTAATCCAGTCTGAAAATATCAAGGAAAGTAAGAAACGGGAAGTTACAGTTGAATAAGACTAGCTTCAATAAGTATTTCCTAACTACCCAGGGTGGATTTAATCTTCCTTCATCTCTTTCCCTAGAATAATATATACTCATCTTCATCATATATTTATGATCATATTTTGTTATAGTTAGTGTTCTCATATCCTTCTACTTTACTAGATAGAGCTCCTTGAGGACAAAAGTCTGTCTTATTTAGCATTGTATGCTGAGTACCTAGCACAGAGTATGAGCTCAATAAAACGTTTGTTGAATGAACAAACACTAGACGATTTGGATTGTCCTTTTTCAGATTTGAGGAAGTATTGCATTTTAAATATGGCAAATTCACGTGTAGATTTTGTCAACTATGATTTGAGTTTATCTCATTCTTTTGGAATTGTCCCACTTCACACAAGATAACACCCAATTTGAGAATCTGGAATACATACTATCTTAGACAGTTGGTATTCTGTTCTTTACACAAAGTTATAGGAAGAGAGTCACTGAAGGAAAAAGAAAAAGCTGTAAAATATTAGAATGTATTTGGAACACCAAGGCTGAAAATGTCTTTCAAATTCTAAACAAAGCTGTTTGCTATTTCAACCATGGTCGCTTGGAAGGTCAAGGAAGCATTCGAGACCCGAACTAAAGTCTTGGTCTTGAAGCATAATGTCAGTTCTTGGCACTAAGTCTCTAGCCTCTACTTTCTCCTGAACTTAAAACGGAGTAGCAGGTCACCTGCAGCACACCTAGTCTTAGCAGGAGTGGAGAGATCTCTTAATTTCCTTTACTTAATTTTCTTCTCTTACTACTTTTAAATAAGGAACCAGTCCCACAATAGCTACAGAAGACCACAAGGAAATTTTTAGAGAAATACTAACTTATAAAACTTACTTCACACATCCCCATCCCTCTCTTTACACATGCTTGTAAAAAGGAAATGTGTATATACACAGATAGACATACATATAACATACATGTTTAATGGAAAAGAATCATTTGTCCAAAGTCGTAGGAACAAATTAGAACTGGCTTCTGATTCTGGATAGTCAACTAAATACATTACAGGAAGCCAAACTCTTTTGCATCCTTAAGTCATATGAAAATGATAAAATCAGGAAGCCACAAAGGCACTGAAGAATCACGGGACCTGTAATTTGGGGCCTGCTTTCCTTTCAAAGGCTTTGGTCCTGCCTAGAAGAGACAAGTGACAAGGGGGAAACTGAGCAGAGTCTTGAGAGGCTTAAGGGTCCACAGGACAAGAACTAGATTTTAAGATTTGACAAAGAGAGGCCAGACCTTTTAAAACCTCTGAGCATGTAGTTAGGATCATAATGGACTATACCATAACAGTAAACCAGAAAAGAATGGAAGCCGTGCTTTGAAGCATCTCAATCTCCGACTAACGTGATCTGGAAATGCAAGTGCCCTTAGCCTAAATGCCTGACCGAAGCAAATGAAAATTCTCTCTGGAGGAAGATGATGTCTCCTCATATCTCAAGTTACCACTATCATTTCTAACATACGATATCTGACACTTGATTAAAAAGTAACCAGACACATAAGGAGGCAAGATAACAAGACTGAAACCAAGAGAAATAACAGAAAATAGAAACAGAGGCTCTAGGCAACAGAATATAAAACAAGGACTTTAAAATAACTGTGTTTAGAATATTCAAGGAAATTAAAAAGCAGGATTAAAAAATTTGGAAAGAGCTGGGGAGGTGGGTCATGCCTGTAATCCCACCACTTTGGGAGGTCAAGGCAGGTGGATCACCTGAGGGTCAGGAGTTCGATTCCAGTCTGGCCAACATGGCAAAACATTGCCTGTACTAAAAATACAAAAATTAGCAGGTCTTGGTGCACACCTGTAATCCCAGCACTTTAGGAGGACGAGGTGGGTGGATCACTTGAGGTCAGGAGTTCGAGACCAGCCTGGTCAACATGGTGAAACCCTATCTCTACTAAAAATACAAAAATTAGCCAGGCATTGTGGTGGGCACCTGTAGTTCCAGCTACTCAGGAGACTGAGGCAGGAGAATCACTTGAACCTGGGAGGTGGAGGTTGCAGTGAGTCGAGATTGCACCATTGCACTCCAGCCTGGGTGACAGAGTGAGACTCCATAAAATAAATAAAATCAAAGACAAAGGCTTAAGAGCAAAAGAAAAGATAATCTTCAAAATCACTGACAGACTCTCAACAGAACAAAATTAGGCCAGGTGCGGTGGCTCATGCCTGTAATCCCACCACTTTAGGAGGCTGAGGCAGTTTGATCATCTGAGGTCAGGAGTTCGAAACCAGCCTGGCTAACATGGTGAAACCCTGTCTCTATGAAAAATGTAAAAATTAGCAGGGCGTGGTGTCATGGGCCTGTAGTCCCAGCTACATGGAGGCTGAAGCACGATAATCACTTGAACCCGGGAGGCAAAGGTTGCAGTGAGCCAAAATTGTACCACTGCATTATAGCCTGGGCAATACAGCAAGACTCTGTCTCAAAAAAAGAAAAAAAATTAGAACCTGGAAGATAAATGAATATTATTATGAAAGTGCCTAGATATTTATACTCAGTAAAAAGACCCTCCAAAAAGAAGGTAAAACAAAAATATTTTTAGCCAGGAAATAAACTGGTAATTTAGGCCTATACTAAAGGAAATAATAAAAGATGTTCTTCATGCAGGAAAAAATGACACCAAATAGGAGATTGCAAATGGACAAAGAATGAAGAACAGAAATAGTAAACACGTAACTAGATCTAAATAGATATTGATAATATAAAATTATAACAATAATACTATTGGATGAAATTTACATATAGAGAGAAGTAAAATACATAGTAGCCATACCATACAAGTGCTGAAGCCTTGCCTAGTCAAGGAAGTGGTAAAAATACTGATTTATATTAGACTTTGATAAATTAAGAATGCATTTTATAATCTGTGGGGAACCACTGAGAGAATAATAAAAGAATTTATAAAAATTATAACTACAAGACCGGGCTCAGTGGCTCACGCCTGTAATCCCAGCACTTTGGGAGGCTGAGGCGGGCGGATCACAAGGTTAGGCGATCGAGACCATCCTGGCTAACACAGTGAAACCCCGTCTCTACTGAAAATACAAAAAAAAAAAAAAATTTAGTCAGGCTCAGTAGTGGGCGCCTGTAGACCCAGATACTCGGGAGGCTGAGGCAGGAGAATGGCGTGAACCTGGGAGGCAGAGTTTGCAGTGATCTGGGATTGCACCACTGCACACCA
>NW_012106731.1:1753337-1754845 GCF_000951045.1 Mandrillus leucophaeus
TAAGTATGTTACAAAAATCTTTTGACCATTAAAAAGATTATAGTGGAATGTTACCACCAACTTTATGCTAAGAAGTTAGAAAAGTTAGATGAAGTAGAAAAATTCCTAGAAAAACACAACTTTCCAAAATGTGTACAAGAAGAAATAGAAAAACCTGTATAATACCAAATATTTAAATAAATTTATAATGAAAAACTTTCTACCTACAAAACTCTAGGCCCAGCTCTCTTCAATAGTGGGTTCTACTTAATATTTAAGGAACAAGTAAAACTAATCTTACACAAAATATTTCAAAGAATAAAAAAGGAACATTCCAACTATTTTTTTTTTTTTGAGACGGAGTCTCACTCTGTCACCCAGGCTGGAGTGCAGTGGCGCGACCTCAGCTCACTGCAAGCTCTGCCTCCCGGGTTCACGCCATTCTCACGCCTCAGCCACCAAGTAGCTGGGACTACAGGCGCCTGCCACCACGCCCGGCTAGTTTTTTGTATTTTTAGTAGAGACTGGGTTTCACCATGTTAGCTAGGATGGTCTCGATCTCCTGACCTCGTGATCCACCCGCCTCAGCCTCCCAAAGTTCTGGGATTACAGGCTTGAGCCACCGCGCCCAGCCTCCAACTACTTTTTTAAAGCCAGAATAATCTGATATCAAAACTTGGCGTGATAAAAACATAAGAAAGGAAAACGACAGACAAATCTTTCCCATAAGTAAAGATTCAAAAATTGTAACCAAAATATTAGCAAGGCAAATCCAAGTATAAATAACAAGTATAATACATTATGACCAAGTGCAGCAATTACAAAGTGTTGGCTAATTGAAAAACTCAGGAGATTCCAAATGTATATACACAACACATAAAACTTTAATAAAGGTGAAGGATACTATATAGCAGGAAAAGGAATGCGTGGGCAAAACATGAGAGAAGTCTCAGATTTCTAGACACAGCTTCCAATATCCTTTTTCAGTCCTACAGAATCTGCAACCTCTTTGATTTATCAAGAACCAATACATGTGGGATGCTTTGGTCTCAGGAATTCCAAGATGCAAATTGACTGCCGGGCTTTTATATCCTACAAGTCACATAGTTAAAATCAGCCTGCATAACGAGGCAAACCAGTTGTAAAGCATCAATGTGTACATTTTCAATAAACAATATAGACAAGATGGTAGAGGGTGCCTCTGGGAAATTTTGGGGTTTAAGCAACACATTACAAGCTAGTGCATTTCATCTACATCTTGGTTAAGGGTTGGTGCCAGATATCTTGTCTTCCCTAGAGCTAAGGCTAGAACCTAGAACTAAGACTAGCTACCATTGACTACTTGCAACTTAACCCCATCCTTACACACCAACTTTGGTTATTCCAAGAATGTAAGGTTGGTTTAGCATTCAAAAATTAATATAATTCGTTATATTCCCTTAAGGAGAGAAATCTCACGATCATTTTAACAGATGCAGCAAAAACACTTGATAAAATTAAACATTCATTCATTTATTAAAAACTCTTAG
>NW_012106731.1:1758040-1759980 GCF_000951045.1 Mandrillus leucophaeus
AATAAGAAAATCGATCCAATGGAGGGCAAGAAGAAAGGGGAAAAGAGACATGAAAAGTTATAAATAGGAAAAAATAGAAAGGTGATGTATTTAATCCCAAATATATCAGAAATTGCATTACAGAAAAATGAAACAAATATCCCAATTAAAATGCAAAAATCTTCAGACTCAATATAAAGACCAAATCCAACTGCATGCTGCTAAAACAAGGCATATCTCAAACATAAGGATATGAGAAAGCTAAAAGTGAAAAGTGTGAGAAAAAAATATAGCATTCCAACCTAAACTGAAGAGTAGCATTTTATGATGATAAAAGCTTCAACTTTCCTGGAAAACATAACAATACGAACTCTGTCAGAACATTGGCAGATCTAAGAAACCAATGAATCCACCATCGTGGTGGCTGACTTCAGCACATCTCTCTCAGTAACAGAAAGAACAAGCAGACCAAAAATCATTAAGAATGTATGCTTAGAGCAACATGATTAACAAACTTGACTGAATTGAGAGATATAGTATACAAAACTCAATGACATTCTTTTTAATTGCAAGTGAGCATTTCCCAAAATTGATGACTTTTGGCCATAAAGCAAAGATGAATACATTTCAATGTATTAAAATGATACAGAGTATGTTCTCTGACCAGAGTAGTAGTAAGCTAGAAAGAAAAAACCACAAAGAAAATGAGCTAATCATCATATGTTTGGAAATTAAGCAACATATATCTAAATATGATAGGAATTAAAGGAGAAATCACACAGGAAATTAGAGAATATTCTGAACTGAATTATAATGAAAATACTACATACCAAAACTTGTGAGATGTAGCTACAGCCTTCTTAGAGGAAAAGTATAGACTTAAAAACAAATATTAAAAAGTAAGGAAGTATGAAAGCCAATAATGTAAGCACTTGTATCTCAAGAAGTAAGAAAGAGTCAGAAACTAAAACTAAATAATATAAAAGGAAGGAAGTTATTCATAACAGCAAAAATTAATAAGAACAAAATGCATGATGAAATCACAGCCCAAAGTTTCTTTTAAAAAACCTATTAAAATGGATAAATCCATGGTGGGTCTGGTCAAGGAAAAAATAAAGATTGCTTAAATAACCAATATGAAGAATACAAATAAGTATGTTACAAAAATCTTTTGACCATTAAAAAGATTATAGTGGAATGTTACCACCAACTTTATGCTAAGAAGTTAGAAAAGTTAGATGAAGTAGAAAAATTCCTAGAAAAACACAACTTTCCAAAATGTGTACAAGAAGAAATAGAAAAACCTGTATAATACCAAATATTTAAATAAATTTATAATGAAAAACTTTCTACCTACAAAACTCTAGGCCCAGCTCTCTTCAATAGTGGGTTCTACTTAATATTTAAGGAACAAGTAAAACTAATCTTACACAAAATATTTCAAAGAATAAAAAAGGAACATTCCAACTATTTTTTTTTTTTTGAGACGGAGTCTCACTCTGTCACCCAGGCTGGAGTGCAGTGGCGCGACCTCAGCTCACTGCAAGCTCTGCCTCCCGGGTTCACGCCATTCTCACGCCTCAGCCACCAAGTAGCTGGGACTACAGGCGCCTGCCACCACGCCCGGCTAGTTTTTTGTATTTTTAGTAGAGACTGGGTTTCACCATGTTAGCTAGGATGGTCTCGATCTCCTGACCTCGTGATCCACCCGCCTCAGCCTCCCAAAGTTCTGGGATTACAGGCTTGAGCCACCGCGCCCAGCCTCCAACTACTTTTTTAAAGCCAGAATAATCTGATATCAAAACTTGGCGTGATAAAAACATAAGAAAGGAAAACGACAGACAAATCTTTCCCATAAGTAAAGATTCAAAAATTGTAACCAAAATATTAGCAAGGCAAATCCAAGTATAAATAACAAGTATAATACATTATGACCAAGTGCAGCAATTACAAAGTGTTGG
>NW_012106731.1:1761425-1763698 GCF_000951045.1 Mandrillus leucophaeus
TAATCTATGGGGAAGGGACATTAACAGGTAAGGGAAATAGGAATATAAGCAAGAAGATTTCTCTGTATGTGCCTTATTATAAATAACTTTCAATTATAGCTTCATAAAATGTTTTATATATTAAAAAATCAAATACAAAAGAAAAAATCAGTACTTAAGGAATTAAAAACCAATGGACATTAATGAAACTAACATATCAATTTGGTGATATAATCACATGGAGAACATAGTTATTTCAAGTGATATAGTGTTTTGACTGTACATTCTTAGGGAATATAGTCTGAAGACAAAAAGTGCTGTAAAGAAATTGTAAATTTTACCCTGTTATATTGCTAATGGTAATATGTATATTTTTATTTCAATACATATATGCACATATATAGGGAAAACGTAATGTACTAAGTATATCAACATTGTTAAGAACCAAGATTTTGAGTTTAGGAGATAAGAAATAGTTGTAGAACCTCAAAAATTACATTAAAATATTGTGATGTTAGATTTGAATTAGAAATATCAGCATAAACTCATTATTTTGTTTTCTTTTTTAAAAATACACTTTTCCTAGTTTGTCCACTGAAAGTATGAAAAGTCCAGGAAGTCCAATGACAACAAGCCTATCTAGCACCCCAATTGTGGTTTCTAAATATCAAAAGAAATCAAGACTCCTTGGAGAAATAACTTATTCCAGTTCTGGGAAAAGAAATCTACAATTCTGGATGTTTCGTGCCTGAAAACAAGGGAGCTATGAAAAACTAATGAGTCACGTCAAAGGGATCCAAGAGCCAACATGAAGGAACCTCCTTGGCTAGAGATGGGAAAGTTTTAGCACCAAAAATACTAGTGAATTCTGTTTATTGACGTACATTAAATATATAAAAACCCATGATTCTGTGATATGCAAAAAATGAAAAAAGCCCCAAAAGCCAACAAACAAAAACAGGTCATTAGACACCATTGGAATGAAGTAGGACAATAGCTCTTTACTCTTAACAGCTGTCGATTATAAGGAAAGATTAACCATTTACTTGTATTTCCTGTACGAAATATACATTGGGGCTATCAAATAGCTCAGCTGATGCATGAAAGTTTTTAATTATGTAAAAATCTCATATAATAAGTGTGTAAGGAATAATGCAATTAGAAAGTCACCATTTTCAACCTCTAATAAGGTTAGGTAATCATTAATGGATAATACCATTAGATGAAATTTCAATGGGAAACTTTACAAAGGAGGAGTCAGACTATTATCTCTCAAACTCACTGATCAGTCTTAGAATCAGACTGTGTGCCTCCTGACATGATACAGTTACAAAGTACTGGCTAAAATCTCTAAAGTATTCTTGTCAAAGAGTTAAACCAGAATCTAAACAAACCTTAAAAGTAACTTTGATGTGGAGGAAATAAGAGGGATGAATGAACAGGCAATTGACACTACAAGAAAATAAATAGACATATCCACAATCTTGGATCTTCTACAGGATGATAGAGGAAAAAGAAAGAGGGAGAGAAAGAGAAGGAGTAGGACTAGGAGGACAAAATAGGACAAGGAGGAGGGAGAAAAGGAGAGAGAGAGAGAAAGAGAAAGAAATGGGGAAATAATCAAAGCTATAGTAAAAGAAAATTTTTCCTAAACTGAAGAAAAGCTCAAGTGCTCCCATCCCTCATGAGTCAACACATCAAGTAACCAAGCAAAAAAAGTGAATTTTTTTGGTGTGTGTGTGAACTCAACAAGCTTGGTTATGAATATATATGTCTAATTTATTATCCACATTTCTTTCAAATAGCCCTGAAAAGTTTACTATTACATAACTGACCATTGGTCATAAAGAATAGGTTGACTTGACTGATTGATTTTCGTAGTGGTAATGTTTTATGATTTGCAAATTTATCTTAAATCGAATTTTGATCTCTCTCTCCCTATGTCCTCCCCCACTGTCCCCCGCCAATCCCAGGTGTCCATTCCAAAAACATGGCTTATACTGGTGGTTCTGGGCTCCTAACTTGTGTTGATATTGGAGATAAATCCACTTACCAAAACTGATGGTATCTTGGCTGTGTTTTCTTTCTCCTCCCCAAATTTACTTGGCTGTTCCTCACATTATTCTAGAAGAATTCTGTACTGATTTTCAAGTTGCATAAACTATCCTACTGGCATTTCTCTGGAATTGCTTTAATTTTTATAAACATAATTGAGGTAACTAATATGTTTGCAATATAAAATAGTCTCATCTAGAAACAAGGGATATATCTAAACAATTTGGTCTTCTTTCATG
>NW_012106731.1:1771295-1771971 GCF_000951045.1 Mandrillus leucophaeus
GTGCTCCACATCTTCTGGCCACACTAGCCTCCTTTCTGTTCTTCCTCACAAGTTTACAAAGCAGCACCTCCACTTCTTCTATGGAGTGGTGGTGTGTGATTGTGCCAATCAAATGAAACTCACCTTAATTCTAATCCAAATCTGTGACGAACTGGCTATAGACATTGGCTGGGTCAGTTAATCTTGCTGTGTCCTGTTTCCTCATCTGAAAAGGGGGTGACAGTATCCACCTGGACAAACTACTGTGAGAAATAAATGAAGCGATGTGTACAAAGTGCCATGCATATTTATATACACAGGATGTAGATGTTAATTAAATGTGAATTTTCTTCTTCCCATTATGTTCTCCGTGTCAGTCCATCCTGTATTGTGCATCTCATACACATTCACACTTAATCCTACACATAGGGTAGTTATCAGCCTCAATCCTATTTTACAGATGAGGAAACTTAGGACATTGCTGCTAAGTGATTTGCTCAAAATTTGCCTCCTAGAAAATGGTCCAGCCACTGCGTGATCAAATGGTCTTTCCATCCCATCAAAGCTACCTCTTTCCTCTGCCTGCAACACCAAACAACAGGTAGATAAAGTGGAAGAAAACGAATCTACTGGCCATTTGAGCTCTCGGGATGGCAGAGGGCATCTGCTTCAATCCCAGGGGCAGTGCCACCTGCTG
>NW_012106731.1:1772811-1775555 GCF_000951045.1 Mandrillus leucophaeus
CAATCAATAAAGTTAGATTTTTTTCCCCCCGTATTGTTATTGCACATTTCTTCTTTTGTTACTGTGAATGGGCTTGTTGAAAATGACATCTTCTATATAAATTAATTATTAATGATGTATGGGGAACCTCTTGGTTTTCTTTTTCTTTTTTTGAGACAGAGTCTTGTTCTGTCACCCAGCTGGAGTGCAGTGGTGCCATCTCGGCTCACTGCAAGCTCCACCTCTCAGGTTCAAGCGATTCTCCTGCCTCAGCCTCCTGAGTAGCTGGAACTACAGGCGCGTGCCACCAAGCCCAGCTAATTTTTGTACTTTTAATATGACATAGGGTTTCAATATGTTAGCCAGGATGAATCTCTATCTCCTGACCTCGTGATCCGCCCTCCTTGGCCTCCCAAAGTGCTGAGATTACGGGTGTGAGCCACTGCACCCAGCCTACCTCTTGGTTTTCATGTCACTCTCATATCTGGCCATCTTGGAACTCTTATTATAATTCCTTAAAAATGGACTGAACGTAATCTAAATAGCCATCAACAGAGAATGATGAAGTCAATCAGGGTAAATCTATTATATAGAACATTATGCAGCTATTTTAAAATTACATAGATTAAGTGGAAAAATGCAAATAAAATTTAAAAAGTTGCAGAATAATATAGTGCAATTCAAGTATGTAAAACTACTACAGGTTGATGTATGTATATACAATGTAAATTCACAGGATAAAGCCTGAAAAAATGCAATCCAATGTTAACAATGATTACCCTTGGATAGGAGAGTAAGGGGAATTTTCACTTTTTTTGAGACATGGTGTCTCCCTTTCACCCAGGCTGCTGGAATACAGTGGCAATCACAGCTCACTGCAGCCTTGAACCCCTGGCCTCAAGTGATCGTCCTTCTTCGGCCTCTTGAGTAGCTAGGACTATGAGCATGTGACACCACGCCCAGCTAATTTATTTATTTATTTTTATTTTGTAGAGACAGGATCTCACTATATTGCCTAGGTGGTCTTGAACTCCAGGTCTCAAGTGATCCTCCCACCTCAGTCTCCCAAACTGCTGAGATTACAGGCATGAGCCACCCCACCTAGTCAATGTTTCACTTTTTTACTCTATAGATTTTTGTATTGATGAATTTTTTCTAAGACACAAATTTATTTATTGCTTTTGTAATTAAATCTGTTTTAATGTAGAATTAAGGTTCTGGGAAATAGACAAGTTGATAAAGATTGTCCTGGAGGAAGCTCCAGAGAGAACAGGTAGAAGTCCCTAGAAAATCCTCACAGATCATTAATTTCTACAGTATCTTTAAAATCACTTCCATTTGGCTTTGGAAAATCTGCGACTCCACACAATCTGTCAAGGAATATTACCAGCATCTATTAGAGCAGAAAATGAAGATAAAATGTAACACAACTGTCCGATGAAATCAGTGGAGACATCCCCAGTGTTTATCTATCTCTCATGACTTCTGCTACGCAAGGGCCATGGACTAGTGAAGGACCTAAATAAATTAGCCAGCTACATGAATTGGATAATTTTCCTTCTATCCTTCTCTCATTGCTAGCTGGATACCAGATGAGACCAGCCTGTATTTCCTAGGTTTCTCTAGCGTCTAGAGTTGTTGCATAGAAAGCCCTTCCGACTTGAATTTAGAAATAGGCTAGCTGTTGGTTTAATTGCATCAGGTGGATCAAGCATGCTTGTCTGCCTTGAAGCCAGGCTCTTCCTTGGCTTGGCACACAAGGTCTCTCTGGAAATGGCTCCTAATGACCTCAGGTCACTGTGCATGCCTAGGCCATGTCCCTTGCAATGAGTTAGAGTTATATCTTAAATCATAAATAAATTTTGGTAAATATGTGGCCTGGATTTTTATTTTTGTAACACATAGTGAGCACCTAACAGTATCTAGCAGCTCTTCCCAAACTTCAATGGAAGTACCACCTCCGGATGCTATTCAGTAGGTCGGGCTAGACCCTTGAAGTTGCATTTCTAAGAAGCTCCCAGGTTATGTGGATGTGGCTGGGTCAGGAATCACAGCAAGTGACAGAAGCATACAGCACATGCTTTGTACTTAATAAATATCTGTTGAATGAGTCCTCTTCTGTCCTAACCCCCAGAAACTTGACTCCTGTGAAGTCACATCCTTCTTCTTTGTTCTCCTCTGGGTGAGACTGTCAGGAACAAAAAACTTTCTAGCTTCCTGAAAAGCAAACTCTAGCAAGTGATTGTATTTTGCATATTTCCACCCCTCCCGATATTCTACCACATGGAGGCAGAACCCACGGCTGTTTTTCCATGGAGAAAACATCTCTGTGCGCACCCCGCCCTGCTCACTCCTTCCCAGCGCAATCTGGCACATTGAACGACTTCTGCCCAGCAGACATGTCCCACTGGGGCTGCAAACCAGCATCACAGGCCAAGCCATGGGGGGAAATGGTGGCCTCTCCTGCAAGACCACATTCTCCTCAGAGCCATCAGCTCCTTTCCCACTCTGGGTTAGTGATTTGCTCAAGCACTAAATTGTTTCACAAAATGTAACAACAACAACAAAAAAATCAAACAGCTCTTGGACTCCAACATAGAAGTGTCCTAAACTGAATGAGGATTAAAAGCTGAATGCCGGGCGCGGTGGCTCACGCCTGTAATCCCAGCACTTTGGGAGGTCGAAGCGGGTGGATCACGAGGTTGGGAGATCGAGACCATCCTGGCTAACACGGTGAAACCCCATCTTTACTAAAAATACAAAAA
>NW_012106731.1:1778610-1782538 GCF_000951045.1 Mandrillus leucophaeus
TCCTCAAGATCTTTCTGGTCATTATTCTCTAATCTAATTAGAATGCCAGATGCAGATCCATCCATCTTCATCCAGAAGCAATGGTAAACTGGGGAAAATGCTTACTGCAAAGGAATGTTGGTATAAGGGAGGATGGATTTTCTGTGGAGTGGCAGAGATTCAAACCTAAAAACTTGAGCTGACATCCATAATCAGATGTGAGGGCCTTGTGGGGCTTTCTTCTCAAATATGCGTGTCTAGGTACTTGTTTCCCTTTTAATAGACAAGCAAAAGTCTATATTAGAAACCTTCCTAAGGGGCTGGGCGAGGTGGCTTACTCCTGTAATTCCAGCACTTTGGGAGGCCGAGGTGGGTGGATCACCTGAGGTTAGGACTTTGAGACCAGCCTGGCCAACATGATGAAACCCTGTCTGTACTAAAAGCACAAAAATTAGCCGGTGTGGTGGTGCATGCCTGTGTCCCAGCTACTAGGGAGGCTGAGACAGGAGAATTGCTTGAACCTGGGAGGCAGAGGTTGCAGTGAGCCAAGATTGCACCACTGCACTCCAGCCTGGGCAATGTAGCAAGATTCTGTCTCAAAAAATAATAAGAAACCCTCCTAAGGCTTCTAGAGTATATTCTTGCTTATGTGGATTTCCTTCCTTTGATGCGACAGGAAAGCATCCAAGCTTCCTTGGGTTCCCTCTTGCCAAATCCCTCAAAGTCTCTAGAGCCTAGAGTCTAGATGATAAGTGTCACTCATGGTCATTCTGTGACACCTTTAGCTTTCTGGGACATTTGTGTATCTAAGGCATCCAGATAACATGGCAGTCAAAATGTCTAACAAGTGAACCCTGATATTGCTAGAAGAAAACACACCAATGGAGAAAGATCTCTGTTGAATCTCCAGAGGAAAGTGAGCAAAATCAAATGTTCTGTATCCGGCTCTCCATGGAAAGTATAAGCAGGTAATTTGAGGACCCATTAGAGAATACCTAGCTCTAAACTTAGCTCTCCTTGCTCTTATATATTCATTACAATTCCTGTATTTGGATATACCTTTTCTTTCTTCCTTCTTTCCTTCCTTCCTTCATTTCTCCCTCCCTTCTCTTCCCTTCCTCGCTTTTCCCTTCCCTTCTCCTCCCTTTCTCCCTTCTTCCCTCCCTCTTTTCCTTCTCCCTTCCTCCCTTTCTTACTCCCTCTAATCCTTCCTCCTTCTATTCCTTTCTTGTTTTCTCCCTCCCTCCCTCCCTCTTTCCCTGTCTTCCTCCCTTCTCCCTCCCTTCCTTTCTTCCTTCCTCTATTCTTTTCTTCTTTCTTCCCTCCCTCTTTCCTTCCCTCCCTCACTTCCTTCCATTCTTCTTCATAATTCATTTATTCATTTATCTGTTCCTTCATGTGAATGGCTATAGCTTGGTGAGGGCAAGGATTATATCTAGCTAGCTTGATCACCATTGTTTCTCTAGCTCCTAGTAAATATAGGAGGAGCTCCACACATTTTTTGTAATAAATGGATGAATAGACACTTACTAAATACTTAGTATGTTCCTAGTTTTTCAATCCTTAGAGTTAAAACTGTGTTTCCCAAACTTCAGTTCTTTACATACTACCTTTCCAATATTCGCCAGATCTATAAACTACTTTTTCTTCTATTTTTTACATTTTTAAAAAAATTGACCTTTCTTTATACTTAACCTCATTCAAAGCAGTAACATCTGTGAAATTACACATTAGGTGTCTATTTGCATTTTTCAATAATTCACATCGAAGTAAATTTATAACTATATTTTAAAAGAGTATTATATCACCTAAAATTTCCTCAAGGGCCTCTATTAAAATACAAATCTTATCTGGAATGAAATTAAAACATTATTGATTATACCCATTTGGACCTTTACAATAAAGAAGGCCCAGAAACACAAGTTCTGCAAAGAAGGAGTTTGGGGTGGCGACTGCTGCTCATGGAAGCAGATGAGCCTTGCATTCCTGAGGGTCAATGGTTCTGTAGAATGTGTCTGCAGTTTGTGGTTCTAGCTCTTTGTAACTTTGATTGGATAAATCATTTGCTGAACCTTTTGTCCCTCAACTCTAGTATGGATGTAATACCACCACCACTTCATCAACTCCGCATTGAAAAGCACATGAAAAGTGTGAAGAACCATTTATATCCAATAATAACTGTATAGCAGTTGCACAATAAATATTTATTTATATTATCATGAGGTTGCGAGGCAATTAATGCGAAGCCAAATGCCAAAAAGCAGAAAGAGGTTACAGCAAAGGGCTGGAGAAGTATTTCTTTCATTCTTTCTTTCATTTATTCAATAAATACTTAACTGCATATGTCCTAGCCTCAGAACTAGATGTTGAAAATATGACAGCAAAAAGACAGATATAGTCCTTCCTTTCATAGTCTGGTGGGAGAAACAGGCAGTTACATAACCAATAACACATATAATTACTTTATTATAGCAGCGATAGATGCCAACATAAAAATACAAAGTGCAGACCGGGTGTGGTGGCTCACGCCTGTAATTCCAGCACTTTGAGAGGCTAAGGTGGGCAGATTGCTTGAGATCAGGAGTTTGAGACCAGCCTGGGCAACATGGTGAAACTCCATCTCTACTGAAAATACAAAAATTAGCCAAGTGTAGTGGCCTGTAATCCCAGCTACTCAGGAGGCTGAGGCAGGAGAATTGCTTGAACTTGGGAGGTGGAGGCTGCAGTGAGCCGAGATTGTGCCACTGCATTCCAACCTGGATGACAGAGCAAGACTCTCTCAAAAAAACAAACATACAAACAAACAAAAACCCCCAAAAAAACAAAGTGCAAAAATAAAGTATAATAGGAGGACCAGCTAATCTGAGAAGTTGAGGAGGGCATTCCTGCAGAAGTGACATTTAAGCCAAGGTCTGAAACATCATTAAAAATTAAGTATGGGCCGGGTGCGGTGGCTCAAGCCTGTAATCCCAGCACTTTGGGAGGCCGAGACGGGCGGATCACGAGGTCAGGAGATTGAGACCATCCTGGCTAACACGGTGAAACCCCGTCTCTACTAAAAAGTACAAAAAACTAGCCGGGCGAGGTGGCGGGCGCCTGTAGTCCCAGCTACTCAGGAGGCTGAGGCAGGAGAATGGCGTGAACCCGGGAGGCGGAGCTTGCAGTGAGCTGAGATCGCGTCACTGCACTCCAGCCTGGGCGACAGTCCGTGAACCTGTCTCCGAAAAAAAAAAAAAAAAGAAAAATTAAGTATGTATATAAAGGGGGAACTAAAAACCCAGTTTCCAAATTTTTATGAAACCAGGTTCTCATCTATTCCCTACTGCTTACTCTGTTTCTGAACCACCAACTGGAGTGTGCAGTTCTGGTAGGTTTCTCTTCTTACTCACTCACTAGTTGATGGAGCACACTGGCTGATACTGCCTTAAAAAGAAACTTGAAGTGTGGCTTGAGAAAAGATCACAGAACCCAGAGAATTACGCACCGCGAAGCACTGCTGAGACCATGTCTCCATTCCTGATTACAACAAAGTCACTGTTAAAAAGTGAGTGTCTCCACTTCTTGTGGGAGTTTTCTTTGCCAAAGAAAAGAATAAATGTGGTAGGCGTGGATCCATAATTTGTAAACGTAGGAAGGTTAGATTTTGAAATCTATTATAGCAGACATGTTTAGTGTAACATATAAAGATCACTACCCCGTGCATTAGGTCTCCAAGTGCTATGGAGTTTTTCTTGCTAGGGCATCTAAGAGAAGGGGCCATTGGCAGGCAGCAATGAAAACAAGGCATTTTGCCCATAGTCGCCCAGCCTGCCCCATACTTTATGATCCTCAGTAGGCTTCCATCTGTTTATTTTTATTTAGTTGAGTTTTTCAACAAGAAAAATGTATTTATTACAGACAAAAGTAATAAATACAGATTGATACAAGTGAAATGAAAATTAGTCATGAT
>NW_012106731.1:1782588-1784838 GCF_000951045.1 Mandrillus leucophaeus
AAAAAAAATGAGCCGGGCGTGGTGGCGGGCGCCTGTAGTCCCAGCTACTCGGAGGCTGAGGCAGGAAGAATGGCGTGAACCGGCAGGCGGAGCTTGCAGTGAGCCGAGATTGTGCCACTGTACTCCAGCCTGGGCCACAGGTGAGACTCCTCCGTCTCAAAAAAAGAAAAAAAAAAAAAAAGTTACCTGAACTCGTGTCTTGAAAAATGCATTGCCTAATTCATTTTCCCTTTCGCTGGAGAAAAAAAACTAAAAACACAGTGTTTGCCTTTTGAGCTATGGTGAAAATACCTCGTAAATTAAAGTTATTAAGCCTGGTTCTGGATATTTCCCTTAGAGTAGGATCAAAAGCCAAGTCAGAAAATGATTGAAGTATGTTAAAATGTTCTTTTGTAATGAACAAGTCATGTTTTAGATGGACGGAGATGTTAGTTTTATCTTATAAAATTATGTTTAAAATTTTAAGACTCGTTCAAGATTATTGGATTGTGTAGACAGAAAAATACCATTGTGATCAATTTAACAGTTATTCTCACTTATTGGCTGCTCAGCCGGGGGCTCTGGTCGGTACAATGTTAACGGAACCCACTTGGGGGTTATAGCATGTGCACATTAGCAGAATAGATTGGACTGTGATTTGTAGCATGGGCCAGTTTTGCAGAGAGCATTTTCTACCCACCCGCAGCTTCGTGGTGATGTTGGGATCTGTCTACTCAGTGGAGGATCAGTAGCTTAAGAAGCTAATGAATATTCATTTCTTTTCCCTGGGTACAAAGTAAAATAACCAGTAATTAGTATAATATTTAATACTTCTATTCAAAATAAATAAATCTTTTGTAAAAAAAAAAAACCCCTAATTATTATAATGTAGCAAATTCCACATATATAACTGAAATTGGATGTAGTGTTTTGAAAATGCTTCTATGCCCTCATTTACATGTTTTGAGATTTGTTAATTATTCCCCTTTTATGCATTAAACAAAACTCTAAATTTCTACCTGCATTTATTATTCATTTTTCTATCTCCCAAGTTTAGCTGATTCTAATATTTAAATTTTATATTTTTTAGATACTGAACATCTTTGTATTTCAAAGACATCTGAATTTGGACGTGTTCTTGTTCTTTTCTTCTCTTGTTCCAGAGATCTACAGGGTGCATATGGCTTATGAGATTCCCAGGTGGAGTTTCTTATTTGACCCTAGGTTTATGTGGCAAGCTTTAGCTATTCCAATTTTTCAAAATATACATTTTTGAGTACTTAATACATGACAAGCCCCGTGCAGAGTGCCTTCATATATGCCGTCACATTTTTATTCTACAACAGTCCTGTGAGATTCGTTTTCTCTACCACCATCAGTAGATAAGGAAACTGAGCTCAAAGAGGTTTACTCCCTTGATGCAAAGTGTAGGATTCTGAATTATCCATCCATCTAAATCCAAATCCAGTTTATATCACAACTGCAAGCTTCTGAAGCCCACTCTTCCCCGTTGCTGAGGGTGAAGGGTTTGGAGGAGGTGAGGAAATGCTTGTGTATAAATCAGAACTCACAGGGTGTTGTCATGGGCTTGGGTACTTGTGGGTGCCAACTTCTGCTGAGTGGAGGGGACAGCCTGGGATCAGTGGCCTTTTGTGCAAAGCCATCTGAGCCTGCGATAAACAAGGAACCTTCTGGCCTTTGGCCCAGTGGTTTCTCAGTGATGATGACTAGTGCCTGCCAGGGGGAATTTACATTCTTGCCCAAATAGAAATGGGTAGACAAACAGTATGGCAAACAGAGTCACTATCCTTGAAGACCTAGGTAATTCATAGTGCTGCAATTCCTTAATTCTGAAAAAATGCAAATGTCAACATGCAGGGAGCTTGTATGAATCATCTGGTGTGGATAGCACAGGCAAGAGTCTCCATTTATATTCTTTTGGGACATTCCCAGGAAAACTACAATAAAATTCACACTTTTTCTTCTTCTTCTTTTTTCTTTTTTTTTTTTGAGACGGAGTCTCTGTCACGCAGACTAGAGTGCAGTGGCGCAATCTTAATCCTGGCTCACTGCAACCTCCGCCTTTGGGTTCAAGCAACTCTCCTGCCTCAGCCTCTTGAGTAGCTGGAATTACAGGTGTGTGATACCATACCTGGCTGATTTTTGTATTTTTGGTAGACATGGGGTTTCACCATGTTGGCCAGGCTGATCCTGAGCTCCTGACCTCAGGTGATCCACCCACCTTGGCCTCCCAAAGTGCTGGGATTACAG
>NW_012106731.1:1784888-1786977 GCF_000951045.1 Mandrillus leucophaeus
AGATACAGACAAATTTATTTTTTAGTCTAGAGTGAAGTGCCACAAACCCAGCAGCTGTTGTGGTCAGATGGTGTATCTAAAAATAAACAAAAAAGCAGACACACACACACACACACACACACACACACACAAACACAAAAACAAAAAAGGGTAGAGCCCACTGTGTGGTCAATACAATTTTTCTGAAAATATCTTTTTGTTGTTGTTTTTGAGACGGAGTTTTCTCTTGTTGCCCAAGCTGGGGTGCAATGGCGTGATCTTGGCTCACTGCAACCTCTGCCTCCCGGGTTCAAGCGATTCTCCTGCCTCAGCCTCCCAAGTAGCTGGGATTACAGGCGTGTGCCACCATGCTCGGCTATTTTTTTGTATTTTTCGTAGAAATGGGGTTTCACCATGTTAGCCAGCTGGTCTTGAACTCCTGACCTCAGGTAATCCGCCCACCTGGGCCTCCCAAAGTGCTGGGATTACAGGCGTGAGCCACCACGCCTGGCCTGAAAATATCTCTTGTTCTTAATCCTATTCTGATTCTCCCACTTCTGATAAAGTCGGTGGTCTAGAGAAACAGATCTCTATCAGGAGAAAAACAGCTGTGTGGGTGTACCATGCAAGCCTAACTGAGCACAGCTGTGGGCTGGCCTGGCCAGGGCCACCAGTTCGCTTTTTCTGCCCTGGAGGCTGTCCATCCTCCATCAATGAGTTGTCACGATGTCAGTTTTAAAATCCTGAGAAAATGACTATGTTGTTTTTATGCTGATCATTTATATTTACCCAGAAGTTTCCTTTAGGTTTAGCTGAAAGCCACCCTTCTCAAAAGTGCCTGTAGTTACTTGCAATTACTTGTGCCCCCCCCCCAAAAAAAGTAAAGGGGAAGTGGAGCCTGATAAAGATAATCCAGGAGTAATGTACACTGCTTTAGGAAATCTGGAGGCAGACATGCCTGCCTACTGCCTAGTGTAGTACCTGGCACATATTGGGCACTCTAAAAAACTATTCATGGAACGAGAGGATGGATGGATGGATAGATAGACAGATGGACGGATGGACAGATGGATGGATGGATGGATGAATGGATGAATGGATGGATGGATGGATGGATGGATGGATGGACAAATAGACAGACAGACAGACAGATAGATAGATAGATAGATAGATACATAGATAGATACATAGATACATAGATAGATGATAGATACATAGATAGATATTTAATAGATGAGATCACACAGCCCTAGAAGGTAGAAGGTTAGGTCCTGTGTTAATGATGGGTAGCCAGCTGGAGGCAAAACTGGGACTGACAGGTCTGCCAATTTCACACACAGGGCTCATTCTACAATCTACTCCCTGCTTTCGTTTTTGTTTTCTTCATGTACAACTTAGTTCCTTAAGCACATGCAACTGTAAACCAATGATCCCCCTGATGCTTTCTCATGTTCAAATGTGCGACCTCATCTCACAATTTAGGGAGTATCCTGCACTAAGCAGGTGGGGTGTGATGGCTGCAGCCACAGAGCAGATGCTTCCCCTTCTGTGAACAAACTTGGAGGTATGCACAGGGTAGAGGAGGCAGGAAGGCAAGAAGAGCTGTCCCTCTCCATCTCTCGAGGAGTCCAATAGCTGGATTATTCTGGGTCAGTGCAGCGTTACGCAGAAGCCATGCTGCTAGCCCTCTGTGTGGCACCTTCTTAGAATTACTACTCAAATGCGATGCAAAATGCTGTAACTGAGGGCCGCCAACTTTTCCTAGATGGTTGAGAATTTGTTTTCTCTTTTATTGATACAGAATCTTTTACATATTTGTGGGGTACTACACGTTTGTTACATACCTAGAATGTGTAATGATCAAGTCACGATATCTGGGGTATCCATCATCCTCAGTGTTTATCATTATTTTTATGTTAGTATCATTTCAAGTCTTCTCATCAGTTACTTTGAAATGTACCTAATATTGTTGCTAAGTATAGTCACCCTAGTCTGCTATCAAACATTAAAACGTATTTCTTCTACCTATTTTGTACCTATAACCAACCTCTCTGTCTCTTTTTTTTCTTTTTTCTTTTTCTTTTCTTTTTTTTTTCTTTTTTTTCTTTTC
>NW_012106731.1:1788587-1791721 GCF_000951045.1 Mandrillus leucophaeus
GCAGTGAGCCGAGATTGCACCATTGCACTCCAGCCTGGGTGACAAAAGCAAAACTCCATCTCAAAAAATAGATTAATTAATTAAAACTTAACTTGTGATTTTATTGACTTTACATTGTTGGTAATTAGTCTTTCATGATTGTTGCTTCTTTTAACTTTCAATGATGATTTACTTTTTAGAGTAAGCCTTAATCCTTCTAAGAAACCAAGACTCCTGAAAAATCATTTGAGAAGTTACTTATTCTAGTAATCCACAATTCACAACCCTTTTCAGCAGTTTGTTCACCTCAGGGCTTCACAATAGGTCCTTGTTGCAATGCCATGCAAGTAGCTGCTCGTGTGGAGGCTTGGGGATGGCTGGAGTTGGGCAGCAGTTTTGCAAATTTGTGCAGAAAAGTGACATTCAGGCTTCCCTTCCTTTCTCTTCAGTTTTTAGAACCAGAAAAATAGCAATGCACTCAGGCAGGAAAATGACTTCAACTGTAGGTGGTAGAAGTGCAGTATTTTGGAGGAAGGCAAGAAAAAAATCATTTTACCAAAAAAATACATGTGTAATTTAATGAAGATGAATCCCAACTCTTAGTGACAGAGTCAACTATATGCTGGAATTAAGCATAGGGCTAACTTGTGTGAGCTGCAGGTGTTTCTCCTGTTCATATTTCTAAGGTGGTTTGCAATGCTACTATGCTATAAACATGCTTAAATTAGGTGGTTGTACTTTCCGGTTCCAACACCAAATGCTTCCAAAGTCATCCCGTCCTCCCCTATCCTGGGCACCCCCTCAATATTCTGGGACCATTAGGCTTTAACCTTCCAGACAAAGACCCGTCAGAGAGGAGAGTTAGCTTATGGAAGGGACTATCCACAAATTCCAAGGACTCACGCTGGTGAAGGATGAGTTTGTTATGGAAATGATACAGTTAGTATACCTGTTGGGGATGGAGGTGATTGCTACATTGTTCACACAGTGCCCCAAGTTGGCTGATTAAAGCAGAAAAAGAATGCAACATTGATAAGCACACCCAGTATGACATGTTACAGGGAGAACAGAGTAACAGCCCCTGGGAGGTGACTTACTTGAAGCTGTCTGTAAGATAAAAAAAAAAAGAAAAGAAAGAAAGAAAGAAGGAAAAAAAGATTTGTGTTGGGAAATTTTCTGCTTTCTTAATAATCTTTGTCCAACATTTCTGTTAGAACTTCAATATCTAAAGGACTTGTGAAAGGGAATCATGATTCTCTGGTCTTTCCAAAACAAAAAGAACTAAGAGCAGTCCAAGTGAATAATACATTTGTTTACCTAGTGATCACTATAGTAACTGATATCTTTTTGGCGCTTACCTTGGGCATTTTGCTATTTTTATCTCATTTAATTTCAACAACAGCAGTACGAAATAGGTACTATAGTTTGGTGTTGAAGAAGAGGAAACTGCGCCAAAGAAAAGTTTTTACCAACTCCAGTTTTGTTCCAAGTTCATGCTCTTAACATTGAACTCTACTGCTCATCCCGAGTTCCTTTGTTTTGTACCTGTGACATTCCTGCAAGAGCAGTCACTCTCTTGTGACATGAGACAGATGAGCTTGGGGCTCTGAAGTGCTTCTTAGCAAACCAGAGAAGCTTTGCAGAGCATGCTGCCAATGAGCCAACTCTTGGGGGCTCATTTTTCTGGGCTCCTTATGCCAGGACAGAATGAAAGATTTCACTTAGAGAATTAACTAGGAGGGGAAACCACGTGAAAAGTCGTGGTGCTCAGATATGATTAAAAAGCCTGATTTAATAGAAGTTGCAGTTTCACTTTCACTCGAGGTTGAGGCATCTTAAAGGAGAGGAAAAAAAACATAGGGCAGAGTCAGGAGAGCGGGTTGGGCCTGTTTCGGTGCAGCTGTCTGGCTTAGGGCAAGCTCTGGGCTTCTCAGAGCCTTGATTTCTTCATGTATTAAATAAGGAGCAAGCCAGATGATCCCCAGCCTGTCTCAGTGCTTACAGTGTGAGGTTTGTCTATCTCCGCTGTAGCTGGGAAGTTACAGAAAGGGGGCACCCTCTCCTTGTCTTCCACTGCTCCCTTCTCCCAATCCCTCATATTAGGAAACAACTTTTCAAAGGACCTTTTTGAGAGGCCAGATACAGACAAATTTATTTTTTAGTCTAGAGTGAAGTGCCACAAACCCAGCAGCTGTTGTGGTCAGATGGTGTATCTAAAAATAAACAAAAAAGCAGACACACACACACACACACACACACACACACACAAACACAAAAACAAAAAAGGGTAGAGCCCACTGTGTGGTCAATACAATTTTTCTGAAAATATCTTTTTGTTGTTGTTTTTGAGACGGAGTTTTCTCTTGTTGCCCAAGCTGGGGTGCAATGGCGTGATCTTGGCTCACTGCAACCTCTGCCTCCCGGGTTCAAGCGATTCTCCTGCCTCAGCCTCCCAAGTAGCTGGGATTACAGGCGTGTGCCACCATGCTCGGCTATTTTTTTGTATTTTTCGTAGAAATGGGGTTTCACCATGTTAGCCAGCTGGTCTTGAACTCCTGACCTCAGGTAATCCGCCCACCTGGGCCTCCCAAAGTGCTGGGATTACAGGCGTGAGCCACCACGCCTGGCCTGAAAATATCTCTTGTTCTTAATCCTATTCTGATTCTCCCACTTCTGATAAAGTCGGTGGTCTAGAGAAACAGATCTCTATCAGGAGAAAAACAGCTGTGTGGGTGTACCATGCAAGCCTAACTGAGCACAGCTGTGGGCTGGCCTGGCCAGGGCCACCAGTTCGCTTTTTCTGCCCTGGAGGCTGTCCATCCTCCATCAATGAGTTGTCACGATGTCAGTTTTAAAATCCTGAGAAAATGACTATGTTGTTTTTATGCTGATCATTTATATTTACCCAGAAGTTTCCTTTAGGTTTAGCTGAAAGCCACCCTTCTCAAAAGTGCCTGTAGTTACTTGCAATTACTTGTGCCCCCCCCCCAAAAAAAGTAAAGGGGAAGTGGAGCCTGATAAAGATAATCCAGGAGTAATGTACACTGCTTTAGGAAATCTGGAGGCAGACATGCCTGCCTACTGCCTAGTGTAGTACCTGGCACATATTGGGCACTCTAAAAAACTATTCATGGAACGAGAGGATGGATGGATGG
>NW_012106731.1:1793796-1803507 GCF_000951045.1 Mandrillus leucophaeus
AAAAAAAAAAAAAAAAAAAAAAATAGTTACTAACATGTTACTGGAAATGGTTCACCAAGTTCTTTATGTTGCAGTGTTTTAAAGAAAATTGCCAATATCATGACTTTTCCCTCTAAAAATTTTAGTATACGTTTCCAGAAAATAATAACTGACTGCTTCCTGTGTAACCACAATACCATGTTTCACCTGACAGCATTCTCAGAGATGTGTTAATGTCATCTTATAGCCAGTTCCTGTTCAGTTTCTCATCTGGGTTTATTCAAACCAGGATCCAACTAGGAAACACCCATTATATCTGGTTGTTATGTTTCTTAAGGCTTTTTAAATCTAGAACTAAAGTATATATGAAAAAGCAAAAATAAACAGAGAACTATGGAACAAGCACCAGGTTAGGAATTGATAGATCAAGCATCAGTCCAAGCTCTGCCACCAACCTGCTACCCCCATTGAGCACAGCACATAGAGCTCTGAGCCTCTTTGTCTCATCAGTACATTTCATTCACTTACTTACTCATTCTTACTTTTAACAGATACATATTGAGAGGACAGATATGTATTGAGTGTTCAGTATGGTCTGGTTCTTGCTCTGGGCACTGTTCTAGGAAGCAATTTGGTTCCAGAAGATGATAGAATTTCATAATTCCAATTCTTGTGGATTATCCATGCGAGAATTCATCTCTTTCTTTCCTCTCCATTTCCATGACATTCATTTACTGAGGATACAAGTCAGTTGTCCCGTAGAACTGAATAATTCTTCAATCATCTGACTTTTTCTTCTTGCGATATCATTTCTCCTGTTCTTCTACCTCCTGTATCTCCTATAACCTGGAAGTAATATCTGAAAATTTGACTAGATTTGGGTAGAATTTTTTTTTTTTTTTTTTTTTTTTTGGTGAGCTGGAGTCTCACTCTGTCACGCAGGCTGGAGTGTAGTGACACAATCTCAGCTTACTGCAACCTCTGCTTCCTGGGTTCAAGTGATTCTCCTGCCTCGGCCTCCTGAATAGCTGGGACTACAGGTGTGTGCAACCACGCCTGGCTAATTTTTGTATTTTTAGTAGAGATGGGGTTTCACTCTGTTGGCCAGGCTGGTCTCAAACTCCTGACCTCAGGTGATCCACCTGCCTTGGACTCCCAGAGTGCTAGGATTACAGGTGTGAGCCACTGCGCTTGGTCTAGAATATTTTTTATGAGAATGTTTTATATGTGGTGCTGTGTACTTCGTATTGCATCTCATCAAGAGGTATAGAATGTCTGCTTATTCTACTTCGGAAGTGTTAAGACCAATCATGAGTTTAGATCATTATAGCCAGATGCCCCACTATAGAAGCAGTGACTTGTGACTAGCAAGAAATCTGTTTAGGAAGGGGGACATGCAGTGGAGTTAGCACATTTTTACCATGTGAATCTAATCCTTTTATTTTATTTATTTATTATTTTTTTAGACAGGGTCTTGCTCTGTTGCCCAGGCTGGAATGCAGTGGTACAATAACAGCTCATTGCAGCCTCGACCTCCTGGGCTCAAGCTATCCTCCTGCCTCAGCCTCCTGAGTAGCTGGACCACAGGCACATGCCACTATGCCCAGCTAATTTTAATTTTTTTTTTTTTTTGTAGAGACAAGGTCTCATTTTATTGCCCAGGCTAGTCTTGAACTTCTGGGCTCAAATGATCCTCCTGCCTCAGCCTCCCAAAGTGCTGGGATTACAGGCATGAGCCACTGTGCCTGGCCTGAATCTAATTATTTATCAACCTTTTTTCCTATTGTCCATGGATTCTTGCTTGAATCTTTTAGTTCTTCAGGGATTGCAAAATAGTAATTTTCTGATTTCATCATTCTGTAGGGGAGAAAAGGTAGTATCTTTTTTCCTTACCCATTGCAAGGTTCATGGCTGACACCCCTATAACAAAAGACAAATTAACAAGGGAAAAGCATAACAAATTTATTTAGCTAAAGTTTTATGTGACATGGGAACCTTCAGAAATGAAGACCTCAAAGACCCAGAGAAATCTGTATATTTTTATGTTTAGATTGAGGAAGAACGGACAGTCATGGAGAAGTATGGTTGAACATAGTACCATTATTACCTAATGGTAATGAACTGGGGGTAACTTAGCACGACCTGTTTGTTAGGATTCTTGTTGGCCTCTCTGTATCTTCATTTCTTTCCTCCTGGCATAGGTAAGGACACCTGTCACATGAAGATCTTGTGACCTACTTTCAGGGGAGGTAGGTCAGAGAATTATTTTATGGCCAGCTCTTACACAGAAAGACAAGAGAAAGTCAGAGAATGACCTTTCTGCTTCTGTAGTTTTCTCAATTTTCAAGGTGTCATATTTTGGGGTAGCATGTTCTGACCCCTGACAATTCCTTCTACATTTAGTAACCAGTATTCAACCATAAAAAAGGCCTTGTCTCATCAACAGGGGTTTAATGGTCAACCTAAAATAGAGTTCTAACTGGAAAGAACATAATTCTTACCTTTTATTTACCAATTTCCAGAGTAAGGAGTTGGTGTAATGGCCTTCTCCAAGATAACAAATGAGGATTTGTTTGCTGGCTTGCTTTTTCTTCACTGATTCTCATTATAGACACAGGGATTTTTACACGTTCATTGTACTGCAATCCATTACCATCAATTATTCATTTTGATGCTGAACTTGTCCCAACTTTATGGGTGTCCCTTCAAGTTGGGTCAATATTTGCAGGTGAAAAATGATGGAAAGATATCCTTAGCTGAAAACACGTCTAAGAACTTGGCTGTGTCTGGTACCGGGCTAGATGCTGGGTGCAGAGGGCTGCATTCACAGGCTTGGGTTCTTCCGTTAACCCTGAAGAGATAAGCCCTGAAAGTCTTAGTGAATAATGAAGCGCAAGCTGCTGACTGTGCCAGTTCACCTTTGAATGTGCCCTCCTTCACCAGGCAGATGTGGCAAATTGAGTCAGCTGTGGCCTCCCAAGGATGCAGCCAGGTAGCTAGTTCAGCAGATGGTAGCCAATGACTCAAATCGACAAAAGGTAAATCAGAACTGAGAGGTTAGATGGGTTTCAGTTTTTCTGTTTGTTCTGTTTCAGCTGTCTCCTAACTGCAGTTACAAAAGCCAAATCAAAATGATCTCAGTATTTGAGGCACAGTAGTTGGGGATAGGGGGTGGCGGTGAAGGGCTCTTGAGAAAAACAGATGTTGGGGAAAGAATGTTGTGATCCTCTCTCAGTCCTCAATAGCTGTGTGGCCAAGGCAAGGCAGCTGGCTATCTTCAGTGGGCAAAACACCAACTCCTCATCCACACCATGGGCCTAAGGACTGCCCTGCAGAGGCTTTGTTGTGTTGGCCAATGATAACATAGCATACGTGGAAGCATTACATTAATTGGAAGATTCACTATTATTGGATAATAATTGGTAGGAATATATTGGCTAGTTGTCCTGTAGAATGTATGACAATTCTGGGATTGTCTGATGTTTGTCCTGTGCAATATCATGTGTCTTGTTCTTCTACTCCTTGTATGTTCTGAAATCTGGAAGTAAGAGCAAAGGCTTGATTAAATTCTGGTGAAATATTTTTGACAATATTTTGGATACCTAATTACCTTTCAACTTAAAATGATAAGAATAGGTAATACTTATTCAGGGCTTAATTTATTCAGGGATTTTTACACCCTCAATGTGCTGCAATCCATAATGCTAGTGGTGTTATTCCCATTTTACAGAAGAGGAAGCTGAGGTGCAGAAAAGATAAGTAACTTGCTCAAAATTGCACAGCTAATAAATGACAGACATGGCTCCAAGACTGTGGTCCTTAACCATTCTGCCGTGAATGAATACTTCCTGGAGAAATCTGTAATAGACATCTACATCATTTGATTTCCATAGCACATATTTGAGTTTTTAATTTGGACTTCTAGAGAGCAGAAAAACATTGGAGGTGATGTTTTAGGCAACAAGATGACTACAACAAATGAATGTTTCCATCCAAGATAGAGGCTATTCATATCTGTGTGTGGGGTGTGTGTGTGTGTGTGTGTGTGTGCGCGCTATAGTCGCTATCTCTAGTGAGGAGTACCTGGAGAGACGGGACTACCTGCCTAGAAAAGCAGAGCGGATGCTTTGTGTCATATGCTGTGACTTGGAAGACCCAAATGTGGCCTACCCATCATAGGGAAGAACTCTCACTTGGGGCAGTATAGCCCAGTGTTACACACACACGCTGTCTGCTGAAGGCATGGAGCTGAATGGAGCTCTGCAGATTGACTTGCATTTTATGTTAAGAGAATTTTTCTAGGGTAGTGTTCAGTGTGTGAACTTGAGAGCAAGGCTGCCTGTATTTGTAAGTGACACACACAAAGCTTAGTGCATGGCAATCACTCAGTAAAGGCCAGCTGTTGTTATTGGGATGAATGGCTTTCTTAGCTCAAAAGTGGGTTACGAAGAGAATCTTTGGGCTCTTCTCTGGAGATTAATAAAACCAAGAAACACTGGGTCAGAGTTCTTAATGAGGGTTCTAATACCACCTGCTGGGTGTCTAGGTGGGATGTGGAGTATTCATAACAATGAGTAGAAATTCCCCTCCCTCAGCCCCCCCACACGTGTTACACCTGTGTCTTGGGACAAGCTGGTGTTAATCCCCACTATCCCTGCCAAACAACGAGTGTCTTTGAAGTACCACTTCCTGTGGATCCTTCCTGCTGTGCAGCTCAGTATCTTCAAAAGAGCTTTGAAGTCCCACTGACCCAGCTTGAATCCCAATCTCCCCATAGAGGAGCTGTGTGACTTTGGGCAAATTACCCAGCTTTTCTGAGCTTCATCTTCTCATCTGTAAAAAAAGAGACAATACCTATCTGATGGGTCATTGTGAGCTCTTAGAACCAGTAATATATGAAACACAGTTCCTAGACCACCGGAGGCTCCCTCCTGTGGCCACCCTGCCAAGACCACTGAGAGCATCTGGGAGGTACCTGGGGGCATGGAAGTCATCTTTAGTGCTGTCTTTATGAGTCAGAATGGGGACCTCAAAACAGTGAATTTTAAAATCTACTTTTTTTCAATCTGCTAAATGCCCTCCGTGAACCCCAAATAGAAATAAGCAAAATAACGGGAGCATTGTGAATTACTGAACTAGATGACTCCAGTAAAGGCATAATTTATTCTTAGAGTAAAATGTTTATCCTTTTCATCCTAAAACATGTAAGACTGATCTTTTTAAAAAACAATCCATCTAGAGTAGTCAAATTTATAGAGACATAAAGTAGAATGGTGGTTACCAGGGGCTGACGGAAGCGGGGAATAGGGAGTTATGGCTTAATGGTTATGGAGTTTCAGTTAATGAAAAGCGATGTATGGATGGACAGTGGTGATGGTAGCACTTAATGCCATTGAACTATACAGTTAAAGCTGTTTAAAATGATAAGTTTTAGGTTGTGTGTATTTTACTGCAATTAAAAAAAGAAAACTTAAATGTTCAAAACATGAATGCGTGCAATCTTAGTTTCCTCAAGCCTCTGAGTCCTGACAAGGAGGCTAGAATGAAGGCACATCTGGCACTGTGTTCTAGATTCTAAAAGCGAGAGTCCTTTTCAGAGGCAGCATCCCTGTGTGTGGTCCTCAGCCGCCCGCTGTGGCCAGTGATGGGGCATTCCCAGGATCTGGACACTTTTGTTTCATTTCTAAACCTGAGCCCCTTGAAAGGAAGGAACCTGTTTGTTGAGGACTCTGTTAAAATCAGGTTGGGGAGAATTTTCTGGGAAATAGCTTCATAAATTGTGTGTAGATACAAAACTAACAGGCACATGAAAGATTTGTATTTTGAAAACAAAACCCCAGTGGGATTCTCTCAGCAGAAAATGAAAAGGTCTTCTTAACATTCAGTTGAACTATTAGAGCCATTTTTGCTGTTGCAAGCACTAATGCAGGTATGACCACTGCCAGGGCCCCAGATTGCAGCACAGCAAATTAGCAAGGTTTTAACTTGGCTGCAAATATCAAGCTGGCTGCTTGTCATTATGCAAAAGGAATGGGGCTGGGAGGGGGACCGGCACCTAGCGGCAAAGCACATTATAATTGTTTAAGCAGGCCCCACAAGTCATGCATTTCAATTATTTGTTCAAAGCAGCCTGCAATTAGGAGTTGCAAACAAGGCTTTTGAATGCAAAGTCAGACAATTAAAATGTTTCATGAGTGCATTAGAGAAAGAAGTTCTGAATTAGCACTTTGAATACACAAGACCTCTTTTTCTAATCTCTAGTCCCTTTCACTCTTTGAAAAAAAGAGAGAGTGAGAGAAAGACATTTTGGGCTGTGATGGAGGTGATTTGGGTGTTTACTTATTTATATCAAATGCCTGACTAATCCAGGGAAGATTGAACCATCCTAATCAGCCCCTCATACATTTCAATGTCTCTTGTTACTTACCAGTCCTTGTCGAAGCATAATGGCCCAGGTGCCAAACCCATCACCCAAGGGGGTCGTAAATCACTTTAAACATCTCTCCTCCTTCTTCCCTCACCACTCCCCATTCTTTCCTTTGAAGGAGCGGGTCTATTTGAACCAGTGATTTGTGACTTTCCAGTATTTAGGGCACAACCCCAAGCTGGTTGCACTAACACACAGGCTGGGGAAAACGAGTACACTGGCCAGTGTTGGGATCAGGGAGCAGAGATTCTGTGTGTTCTGGGGGTGCCGATGAGCAGAAGCTGGCTGCTCTGGGTAAGCATGAAAAAGACACTAACCTGCCTTATTTCTTTGAAGGAAGATCTGCTGTTAAACTCCTTCCCCTCTCCCACCTACTTCCCCACCCACACATTCCCTTCCCCAGTCCACAAAAGCCCTACTGATATTAAATTTTATTTTATGATGTATTGTATTCTAGGACCCCTTTAAAATTTTGATCAGAGGAGACACTTTGAGGAGAGGGGGGTGTATCAAACATAGGGGGAAAAGTAAACATTCCTCCTTCAACCTTTTTCTCCTGTTAAATTGTGAGGCTTCCTAAAAAGCATTACTTGTATGAGGCATCAACCATTATTACAAAGTAAGTGACTGCAACCCAAAGCACTTTATGTTATTATTCAGCGTGTGTGATTAACCAGGACAATCCTGACAATTTAAGGTGGAAATTGCTAACGTGTCAGTTAATGTGTGCCTGTGTGCATGCATGCCTAATTTGAGAGCATGGTGGCTAGTAGCCTTAATTTATCATTTCCTGACTGTAGCTAATTTATGAAAGATGATTTAAGTAATCCTATTTATCCTCTTTTATAAAGAACACACGTTTTAAAAATGATCTAGTTCAGGTAGGGAAAAGTTCTTTGAAAGAAAACCCTCTAATATGGAAAATAAATATGCAAAATATGGATATTGTGAATCTTATGCCATTATTTTCTAATTAGTTTGCCTCCAAGCAATCATTCAGGGTTCAGAATACTGTTAAAATACCAGGTATCTGATAGGATTGATGAGCCTTTATGTGATCAATACATTTTATCAGTTGGAAATTTTAACGTTTTTCTGTGGGAAACATTTCTATAGGCTTACCTAAAAATAAGTTGTTTTTCCAGTTACCCCTAAGGATGCTGTCATGATAAGCATTAAAATAATATCATTTTAATGCCTGAGATATGTAAGTACAACAAAATAGGTTTTTTTTTAGTTGGCACAGTTTTTAATATCTTGCTTTTTTTTTTTTTAACAACCCTGACATTTTAAATCATCTTTTAAAGGCCCAAAGTGATAAACTGAATCATTCTAGATTGATTAGGTTTTTGTAACCTATTACATTAGTTTTGCTGATCTGTTTTTGAAAGTAGTAAGTGCCATTTAAAAAAAGACTTATTTAAAAATCAAAATAGCTGTATATTCTTTACCATAGGCTTGTCCAAGGTAGTTTACAATAGAAAGGGGAGGGGAAGGAAGGCAGCTGTGAGGGAAGCTCTGCATAAAATCCCACTTAGGTGCAACCTGAGTCTCCTCCCCAGAACAACCTTTATTTAAAAACATCTGTCCTGAATGGAGAGCTTTAGTCTGCAGGAAAGACTCAATAAAATAACTGATAGCCAAGCCTCAAGTCAAACCACTGGAAACTGACAAATAAGAAACTGTATTTGATTTGGCGAGTTCTGGATTACTTCACAACTTTTGGGTCTGCTCATTTATTTACTCATTAGTTTTATGAGTGTTAGTTCTACAGCTGGACTCTTTTTCTCTAAAGAGGTAATTTGATCGGAGGGTGTGCCTACAAGTTGTACCAACATAACAGGTGTTAAACCCTAAACAGTCTGAAAACTAGCTCTCAGACTTTCTTAAGTTGACTCAGGGAGAGGAAAAAAGAAACAAGAAAAAGAAAAATACCCTGAAAACATTTCTCTCCCAGACTACTGTCACAAATAGGTATTCCTCCGGGGGTGACTAAAAGCAGTTGCTCCTGTAATAAGAAAGAGAGAGAGAAAAGACTGTCCAAGTTCTGCTCTTCTAGAACTTGGGGGCTTAGGGTCTCCAATGTCTGACAGGTAACCTGGAAGATGCAGCCAATGTTTTCAGGAGGCAGCCAAGGAGAATCGAAGCTGCTTATCCCCACATTACTCCTGTTCATATTGCACATTTTATTCCAATCCATTTCACAATCAAGAGGTAGTGGGAGCCTTGCCACTGAAATGCCACCATTTCTGGGACCCAGGGCTGGAAGCCAACAAGCCCTTTGGATATCTCAGTAGGAGGCAGAGAGAAATTTCTGCTGAAGGACACCAGTACAAATGCCTTTTATGCGAGGGGACATGGGAATACTTCAAATTATCTACCTTCAAAAGCTGAGTGTTTGAGTCGCTACCCAAGAACGGATTCCTGAGTCTGTGAAATGGAAAAACAAAGGTGTTCGGGGCTGGGTAACAGGACGGAGGCTTTTCCCAGCTGTAGAATTCAAGGATGATGAAAGGGAGATGCAATAGAATGTAAAACAAATTGTTCACTGGAGAGTGGAAAATACAGATTTGAAAGTTAAGTGTCTGGAACAAGAGAGATATGAGTCACTGGAATTTACAAGTTACTATAGGAAACAAAGATAAAGAGATCATGAGAGAAGTAGTAACGCAGGTAGCAAAATGGCATTTCGTTAACTGCAAAACTACATGATGGCAGAAACCATTCATCAGTTCGGGAAGGAGGTAGTAATTATGGAAGACAACAGCAGATAATAGCATTGACAGAGGGACCTACAGGAACAAAATGGGGTGTTTGGCAATTATGCCAAATGGGAGCACAGATTTTTCTTCCCCTTCAACATGGTAAATCAGGGAAAATTAGGTCTGGAGGGCACTCAGTTTCTAGTAGGGAATAGAAGAAAGCTTGGTTTTCCAAGGGGCAATGGTATTCCAGCTAGAGGGAAACTGCTTTTCTCTGTACCAAATAGCAGGGCTTCTTATGTGAAGGTCAAAAACACATTTGGCATTTTGAATTTTTGTGTGTGGATGCAAAATATGTGTGAGGAAAAGTGCATAAACACCCCAACAGCTGTCATCATCAAGTCAAGAACTAGGACACTGCCAGCCCCCCAGTGTATCCTTCCCAACCACAAATCCTGCGTCCCCCAGAGGTACTATCCCAACTTTAATTCTAACAATTCCCTTGTTTTTCCCTATTCTTTTGTGATCTCTGTATGCTTCTCTAAACAATATAGCTTAGTTTTGTCTGTTTTTGAGTTGTGTATATTTATGTACATGTAGACA
>NW_012106731.1:1804837-1806385 GCF_000951045.1 Mandrillus leucophaeus
CCAAAATGCTGGGATTACAGGCTTGAGCCACCGCGCCCGGCCTGCCCAAGTCTTTTGCCAGATTTTTTCTTGAATTATCTTTCTACTGGTGTGTCAGATTTTAAAAAATATATTCTGAACACTAGGCCCTCATTAATTATATGTGTTGGCTATTAGCTTCACCCATTCTATGGCAAAAATTGTCTTTCTGCTTTTCAAATGCTGTCTTTGGTAAACATAGTTTAGATGTAAAATTTATCAATTTTTAATTTAAGATTAGTATTTTTTTACTATCTTAAGAAATCCTTCTCATAAATATTTTCCTATATTCTAAAATCTTTATAGCTCTGTTTTTTTTACATTTAGTTTTAAAATCCATCCACAATTATTATTTGCATATTAGATAGGGGTTTAATTTCAGTTTCTCCCAAGTGATTCCCAATTTTTCTAGCATCATTAATTGAAAAATGTGTGCTTTTCCCACTACTCTGCTTTGCTACCTTTGTCAAATATCAAGTGTTTATATATATAAGAGTCTGTTTTAGGGCTTTCCATTTTGTTCAAGTGGTCTACTTGTTTATCTCTGCACCAATTCCACAATATCTTGATTGTCATAGCTTTATAATGTCTTGGAATCTGGTATAGCGAGACCTCCCAAGATTTCTTTTTCAAAAATGTCTCAGGTTTTAGAAGCGTTTTGCATTTCCACATGAATTTTACGATCATCTTGAATTACTCCAAAACAAACTATTGAGATTTGAACTGTGATTCCATTAAATCTATAAGTAAATTTGGGACAAATTAGCAACTTTATTGAATTGGCATGTTCCTCCAAACATGTAAATCTTTATTAATATCTCTCAGTTGATTTTTACACATTGATTTTGGATCTAGAAACACCCCAAATTCATGTTAATTCTAATAATTTATCTGTAGATTTTTAAAAATTTCTGTTTATACAACCATGTTATACGTGAATGAAGACAGATTCATTTCTTCCTTTTCAATTCTTATAACTCCTATTTCTTTTTTTGTGCTATATTGTCTAGGACCTCCAGAACAAAGTTGAATGAAAATAGTCATAGTAAGCATCCTCATCTAGTTCTTGATCTTAAAAGGAATGCTTTTAATATTTTACTATTAAGTATTTTATTTGCTGTACGATTTTAATACATATTGCTTTTCAGATTAAGGAATTTCACTTCTAATTCTGGTTTACTAAAAATTACTTTAATTATTAAATATTAAGCTTATATACTGGTATAATCCCCACTTGATCATAATATATTATTATCCTCTTCAATTATTATTGGATTTTGCTCTCAAATAGTTTTTTAAGGATTTTTTGCATTGACATTCAAGTGTGAAATTGGCCTATGACTTACCTGGTCCTTGTGAGGTTTTAGAATCTAACTTATACTAGTTTCTTATGAGCTGGGGGTGTCCTCACTTTTCCTATTCTCTGGAGGCTTGTGTAAAAAATAACTGTGTTTTATGTTTATTAGAACTTGATTCAGATACTAATGTTTTATTTATTGGATGACTTTTTTTTTTTTTTTTTTTTTTTTT
>NW_012106731.1:1811125-1812387 GCF_000951045.1 Mandrillus leucophaeus
AATCCTGCGTCCCCCAGAGGTACTATCCCAACTTTAATTCTAACAATTCCCTTGTTTTTCCCTATTCTTTTGTGATCTCTGTATGCTTCTCTAAACAATATAGCTTAGTTTTGTCTGTTTTTGAGTTGTGTATATTTATGTACATGTAGACAGAAATGTAGCCACAGTCTTCTTTCAAGTCTAGCTTCTTCTCAACATTATTTTTGTTACATTCATCCTTGTTGGGTGTAGGTGTAGTTTGTTCACTTGCATTGCCAAATCACATCCCAATGTACAAATGTATCACAATGTATCTATTCTTTTGTTTCTGGGCATTTTGGCTTGTGCCAGAGATTAATAGTGAATCACCATTCCTGTGTTCTGCCAGGCACCTCTTGTTCCTGGGCACATCTGGATGGCTTTGCCAGCCTTCTTTCAGTAAGGTATGACAATGGGGTCTGGCCTGCCCACACACACCTCCCACGTATGATTTTCCATCATCTTCCCCACCCCCTCCCCCGGGTGCGGACTACAGGTGACTTCTGGGTGACCTTGGAAACCACGTGTAGAAGACTGGAAAGCCACAGGATACAAAAAAATCTGGGTTCCCAAATCACCAGTAGGATGAGGGTTGCCCAGGAGAACACCCTGATTGGGAGCATCCACATTGGCCTGATATAGGAGTGGGAAATAAACGATTTTATCACGTCAAATGAATCAGCCAGCTTCACCTTAACTAATATGGAGTTGTTCCAGTGTGGGCTATTAAAAATGATGCTGCTATGAAGTCTTGAACACGTATCTTGCTGTACATAAGTCCATGATTCTAAAGGGTATGAACTCAGGAGTGGAGTTGCTGGATCAAAGACTCTGCATATCTCCAACTTTATGAGATGATGCTGATCTCCTTCCAAAATGTACTGCTTCCAGTTTATACTCTCACCAGCAGGGATAAGAGTTCTGTGCTCTGCACCCTCATCAATACTTGGTATTGTCTGAATTGTTTACTTGTGCCAATAGGAAGAGAGTGGTTTGTCACAGTGGCATACAATTTGCATTTCCTTGACAACTGAGATTGCTTACACTTTCATGTGTTTATTAACCATTTGAATTTCCCCTTATATAAGGCCCCTGCCCAAGTCTTTTTTTTTTTTTTTTTTTTGAGATGGAGTCTCGCTCTGTCGCCCGGGCTGGAGTGCAGTGGTGCGATCTCTGCTCACTGCAGCCTCCACCTCCCGGGTTGAAGTGATTCTCCTGTCTCAGCCTCCCAAGGGCACGCACCA
>NW_012106731.1:1814307-1844624 GCF_000951045.1 Mandrillus leucophaeus
CCAAGAATGTCTCCATTTAATGTAAATCATTAAAACATATAGTCAGAAAGTAGTTTATAATATCCTCATTCTCTGTTAATCTTTTTTTTTTTTTTTAAGTCTCACTCTGTCTCCCAGGCTGGAGTGCAGTGGCACAATCTTGGCTCACTGCAACCTCCACCTCCTGGATTCAAGCAATTCTTCTGCCTCAGCCTCTTGAATAGCTGGGCTTACAGGCACCCGCAACCATGACTGGCTAATTTTTGTATTTTTAGTAGAGACAAGGTTTTGCCATTTTGGGCAGGCTGGTCTTGAACTCCTGAACTCAAGCGATCCACCCACATCAGCCTCCCAAAGTGCTGGGATTACAGGCATGAGCCACCACACCTGGCCATATGTCCCTTTTTTTCATTCCTCATATTACTTATTTGTGCCTTTCTTTCTCTTGATCACTCTCAGCTGTGGCTTGTCAATTTTATTAACCTTTTCAAACAACCAATTCTTGTTGTTTGTTAATCTTCTAGATTGTATATGTCTTTTCTAGTTCATAAATTGTCACTTTTCTTTATTAATTCCTTCCTGTTGCTTTCTTTGAATTTGATTTGCTATTATTTTACATTTTTAGGGCTATTAGAAGGAAATAATAGTGGCATCATTTGTTCTCTTGTGGATTGAGAAGAGATGAAGTCCTGCCCAGCATGAACTCTCATTAGAAGTTGTACGAAAGGCAGACTCGTAAGTGCCAGCATTGGATAATTCAGATGACATTTATTTTTAGGCTTAGAACAGAATACAGTTCTCCCACTACAGTTTACGAGTCTGGTTGTTGATAACTGCTATTGTAAGAAAATTTTGAAATTAAGAATTAAAAAACTTGGGACTTATGGGGAAAAATATGACTAGAGAGCCAAGAGAGAAAGCACCTCTATAAAAGCCCACTAAATAGTCACGTATTCACTAAACTAAAAGAAGAGATACGACACCTTCAACAAAGGCAATCTCAATGACGTCTTACATTTTTCAACTAGTAATAATGAAATTGTATCATTGGTTTCCAGTGATCATTTCTTGTTCTATAGAAACCTTTCTTTTCAGTTTCAGTAGAAGACTTGTAAATTCATTGTGTGTGTGTGTCTGTGTGTGTGTGTATTCACAGGTATGCATACTAAGCAGTCTTTTTGCTTGAGTCTCATACTTCTCTTAATGCCCTAAGCTTTTCTGAATTTAACGTTCAGGAATTATTAAGTTCACCCTTCAACAATTGTTCTTATATTTATCACTCCAGAGATATTATTGGAATACATTTAAAAGCCCTTCCTGCCTGCCTGCCCGCCTTTTCTTCCTTTCTTTTTTCCTCTCTTTCTTCCTTCTTTCCTCCCACAAAGACCTATTGAATGCCTGCTGCTTACTCTTCAGGCCTTGTTCAAGGAATACAGCAATGAACAAAAGAGAAAAAAAATCCAGCTCTTAGGTGGCTTATAAATCTGGTGGGACTAGACAAACAGTAACCAAGGTAAATAAATAAAATATGAATGTCAGATGGTAGTAAGTGCTATGCAGAAACACAAATCAGGTGAAGGGGGCAGAGAGTGACAGGGAGTGGAAAATGGAATTTAGGGAAGTTTGCAATTTAGATAGCGTAACCAAGGAAGATCTCACTGGGAAGCTGAAATTTGAATAAAGACTTGAAGAGGAATGAGGAAGGAGCCATGTGGCTCTGGGGAGGCCAAGGTGAAGAATATTCCAGGCAAAGAGAACAAGTACCAATGCCAGGCCCTAAGTCCTTGTAGGCCATGGTAAAGCTTTTAGTTTAAGGAAAATGGGAAGCCAAGGGAAGATTATAAACAGCCAAGTGACATGATATGGCTTATTCTCCAAAAGTTTTACTCTGACTGTTGTATTGATAATTTTTGTATTTTAGTAGATGGGGTTTTACCATGTTGGCCAGGCTGGGTCCCAAACTCCTGCCCTCAAGAGATCTGCCAGCCTTGGCCTCTCAAAGTGCTGGGATTACAGGTATGAGCCACCACACCTAGCCTATTTTTTTTTTTTTTTTTGAGACAAGGTCTCCTCTCTCTGTCACCCAGGCTGGAATCCAATGGCACAATCACAGCTCACTGAAGCCTCGACCTCCCAGGGCCCAATTGATCCTCCTACCTCAGCCTCCCAAGTAGCTGGAACTACAGGTGTGTGCCACCATGCCTGGCTAATTTTTGTATTTTTTGTAGTGATGGGGTTTTGCCATATTGCCCAAGCTGGTTTTGAACTCGAGCTCAAGCCATCCACCCACCTTGGCCCCACAAAGTTCTGGGATTACAGGTGTGAGTCACTGCACCCTGCTGAGATACATGTTTAAAAAGAGAGGGGACAAGCTTTGATGGATCAGATGAGGAACATGGAGCAAAGTATGAGGTCCAGGATTGCTCTATAATTTTTGGCCTGAAAAGCTAAAAGAGTAAAGTGCTATTTGTAGAAAGGGGGGAAGCTGCAGAAAGAGCAGGTTTGGAAGAGCAGATCGGGAGTTCAGTATTGGATATACTAAATTTGAGAAGTGTGTAAGGCAACCAAATGAGGCAACTGGATATTTAAATCCAAACTGAGGTGCAAGGTAGGCTGTCATTGTTAATTTGGGTATTATAAGCATATAGATATTTTGTAAGACTTAATCATGAAAAATATTCTTTCCTTCTTCATCACTGACTTTATCTCACAATTTTCCCCCTTTTTCTAATTATCCTAAATAAGAACAACTTTGCTCTCCTGAAAATAAAATTCTTCCACTTTGACAAATAAGAAATAGTTCAAACATTCACACTGACCTAGGATTTCTTAAAAAAAAAATGGCCGGGCGCGGTGGCTCAAGCCTGTAATCCCAGCACTTTGGGAGGCCGAGACGGGCGGATCACGAGGTCAGGAGATCGAGACCATCCTGGCTAACACAATGAAACCCCGTCTCTACTAAAAATACAAAAAAAATTAGCCGGGCGTGGTGGCGGCGCCTGTAGTCCCAGCTACTTGGGAGGCTGAGGCAGGAGAATGGCGGGAACCCGGAAGGCGGAGCTTGCAGTGAGCCGAGATCGGGCCACTGCACTCCAGCCTGGGCGACAGAGCGAGACTCCGCCTCAAAAAAAAAAAAAAAAAAAAAAAAAAAAAAAAAAAAAAAAAAAAAAAAAATAAAAATAAAATTCCCCATACAAATAGAAATACAAATTTAAAGAGTAAAACAGCAAGACAGACATGTAATTGTTAATCTATAGAGCCATTACAAACTTAAGTCAATAACATCTGGAACAAGAAGTTAGAAACGCTAAACCCTTAGGCTAATTTGGTGCCATCTCTCTAATTTCAACTTAATGTCAAGTCCTGCTAAACCTAAATGATGCTTTTTTTTTTTTTGAGATGGAGTCTCGCATGCAGTGGCGCGATCTCAGCTCACTGCAGCGTCTGCCTCCTGGGTTCAAGCAATTCTCCTGCCTCAGCCTCCCGAGTAGCTGAGACTACAGGCATGCACCGCCACACCCGGCTAATTTTTTGTGTTTTTAGTAGAGATGGGGTTTCACCATGTTGGCCAGGATGGTCTTGATCTCCTGACATCATGATCCACCCGCCTCAGCCTCCGAAAGTATTGGGATTACAGGCGTGAACCGCTGCGCCCTGCCAATGATGCTTTTGTATTTTACTTCAAGAGGAGCCTTTACAGTCTCTCATGGAAGTTACTCATAGTTTTTGTGCCGATTCCCTTTCTATGGTCTGTAATGGCCAAGGCTACCTAATTCAACTGTGGGATTTCAAAAGCCTTTAGTTCTTCTCCCTCGCTATTTGCACTGTAACTCCTGTTCTTAGCTTCCTCTAAGTACCTGCTTTCAGATAAAGCTCCCCTTGCCATTCTCTAATTCTCTTTCCTGCTATTGGCCACACAAGAAAGTCACAGAAAAGACTAAAGTACTTTCCACTTTCCTCACCTACTTAATGATGCAGCAGTGATAGTCTTTCATTCAGGAGTCAAATCTGAAAAATATCAATAAAATACGTTTTTATTCTTTCTTCTCTATCTCAGTATTGTATTTGCCTTTCTACCCATCTCTCTACCCTTCCATTTTTCCATCTATTCATGCATCCCTCTTATCTACTCACTCATCTATTTCATAACAACCCAAGGTTCTGTATAGTTTTCAAACTGCTTTTATTGTGATCATCTCACAGCAATGTGCTGGAGGAAGGAAGAAAAATTCCATATTTATGTAGCCTAGGCCCGATGGACATAAACAGAAAACTTATGTATTTCTACCCATTCTCCCTCTAATGTAGCCATCTCTCCTTTCAAATGCCCCTGATCTGTAGCATATCCAATCTGGTTCTTTTTTCTGTGTAACATAGAATGTTTTTGCATTCTAGTCATGGCCACTAGCAGCTTCATAGAATTTACTACTTTATCTCTTCGCCCAAAATCGTACCCCCAAATCCACTTCTTAGGACTTATGACTTTGCAGTTACTAAAGTCTTTCATGCAATCTTTAATAAAGAAATTGAGAAAAACTGGAATCCTGTGTTAATGTTGGGGATTCCTATTTCCTCTCTCTCAAAACCTTTCCATGATAAGTCTCTTGTTTCTTCCTTTTGTCCCATTTATGGGTAAGTGTGTCATTCATCATGCCAAGGCTAGTTCCTCCCCCTGTATTTTTGAGCCCACACCTACTCACCTCTCCTGAGATCTTACCTCCTACCTCTTCTGAGACTTGCCTTTCTTGCATCTTGTATGTCTCCTTCTCTGCTAGCTCCTTTCCTCTGGTCTTCAACACATTCAGGCATCTTGAACTGTAACAAATAGTTTAGCTTCTCTGTTGTTTCCTACCAGGATCCCCATTGCTGCCACACACATTCCCTGTTTCTTCAACTTGCCCACCATCTTCTCACTCCTTAGCATTTTGCAGTTTGATTCATATCCTCACCACTGTCCTGACTGCTCCTTTACAGATTATCTGGGGCAAAGTGCAATGGCCTTTTCTTGAGCTGTATTATTTTAAACTGTTCTCTGTAGCATTTTAACACAAGGCAAAGTTTGACAAAGGAGCTGTTGACAATTGAAGTGGGTTTTTGGTAAAGAACAGCTACTACTTGGAGAATACTTGGTTTACTTACCTTGATCTTGTCCTAGTCTTCTAGGTCAAGAAACTGGAGTTTTCCCATACATCCAGAGATGAAAATACCCTTGTGATATGGTTTGGCTCTGTGTCCCCACCCAAATCTCACCTCAAATTGTAATCCCCATGTGTCAAGTGAGGGACTTAGAGGGAAGTGATTGGATCATGGGAGTGGTCTCCTCCCATGCTCTTCTCGTGATAGTGAGTTCTCACAAGATCTGATGGTTTTGTAAGTGGTGGTTTCCACTCCTCTCTCTTGCCTGCCATCATGTAAGATGTGCCTGTTTCCCATTCTGCCATGATTGTAAATTTCCTGAGGCCTCCCCAGCCATGCAGAACTGTGAGTCAATTAAGCCTCTTTCCTTTATAAATTACCCAGTCTTGGGTATTTCTTTATAGTAGTGTGAGAATGGACTCATATACCTTGAGAATATGATGACACTCATTGAACTCCCAAGTGGCATGGAGAGCCAAATTTTTAACACAATGGTAGGCAATTTCCTGGTCTTAAGCAGGAAAAGCATGCTGCAAAGCTTGATTATTGTCACCATGTGCCTTGTTAGCTGCAATGTGCTGCAGTGGAATAGAAAGGCTGCAGAATTAACTAGCTCTAGACTTGAATTTGAGTCCACATCAATTGGCTAGTTGTTTAATTTTGGAAACATGTTTAGCCTCTCTAGCCCTCAGTTTCTGTATCTGTAAAAAATAAGTATATTACCTATTTGGGGATATTGTTGTAAAATTTATCAATATGTCATAGTAATATCACATAAAAGATGCCTAGTGTGATCACCACCATCACCAACAGACATTGGAACACTCAGATGTGCCAGACATGGTAGCTGATTAGGTTATAAACTGTGACCAGTGCACTATCCCTGTGCATATCAAATCTTCAGTGTTGTGGGGGTGGCAGAGATAAACAGCCAAATGCACCGTAGGAATTTGCATGAAGGTATGTCGAAGGTATGTCAAAGATATTGTGCATGCACAGAAGGAGTACTGCTTATCTACTTAGAGTTTTCCTGTCATCTTTGTTGGATTGGACCAACTCATGGCATTCTCCACATCTCAGGTTCAATGTCACACTTTCCCTGACACATTTTGTTGCCATGTGCCCTTGCACTTACCATTTTGTGGCATTCATCACAGAGATAATGACTTACTAATGTGTTTCAGACTCATAACGTCACGGAGCCAAGGACTATCTCTGCTATGTTCCTTGCTGTATCCTCACGCCTAGTGCCGTGCCTGGCACATTGCAGGGGTTTAAGACATATCTGGGTAGCTGAATCAAGAACTATAAGGGGTTTGGTGGGGTTGCGTGAGGGAGTAGTTGAGAAAATGAAAAGACTCTAGGGGTGAGATAATGAAGAGCCTTTTTTGATAAAGAGTTTGAACTTCAAATAGCAGAGAATGGTGAACTATTGAAATATTTTATTTTTATTTTTTTGAGACGGGTTCTGGCTCTGTCATCCAGCTCACCATAGCCTCAACCTACTGGGCTCAAGCAATCCTCCCGTATCAGCCTTTGGTGTAGCTAGGGCTACAAGCTCACACCACCACACCCAGCTAATTTTTTAAAAAGTTTTTGTAGAAATAAGGTCTCACTATATTGCGCAGTCTGGTCTTGAACTCCCGGGCTCAAGCGATCCTCCCTTGACCTCCCAAAGTGCTGGGATAACAGGCACAAGCCACTCCCTCAGCCTATTGAGAGATGTTAAACAAGGGATATAATCAGGTTGGAGCTTAGAAAGTTCATTCTGGCAGCAGTATAGTATATTATGGGGTGTATGTGATGGGGTAGGGGGATGAGAGACATTCAAGAGTTTTAGTTAGGAGGCTCTTGCTCAAGACCAGGTGAGAAATCACGAGGACTCAAATGAAAGCAATAGCAGTGGGGATGGAGCAAGCTGTTTGAGGGTCAGAATTAATGTGACTTAGTGAACAAGTAGATGTGAGAAGAAAGGAAGAATAATAATTCTAGATTGATTTCCAAGTTTCTACCTTGTATGATGGGTATTGGAACCCATTATACTTGAAAGATGAGCTTTGGCATCAGACAGCTTGGATGTGACATCAGGCATCATTCGCCTTAGTTTTTCCATCTGTAATACAAATTTCAATAGCTCCCTTGGGGGATTGGTGTGATATGAAATGTCTGTCACTGAGCAGAGATAACATTTCAGTTTGTCCATGTGTTCCCATCCCTGTAATTGAGCCTTGGCTAAAAGAATAAAAATAGATTCAATGGAGAAGACAGAGAACTTGGATTTGCAAACTTTAAGTTTTAGACATCTTTGTGGTACTCACCTTTTGAATACACAATAAAAGATCTTAAAACTAAAACTGAGGCTAACAACATCGTAAACTTTTATAGTTCTTGTAAGAGATTTTCCATATAAGAAGCCACACATTCCCCCGCCAACCCCCCAACCCCGTAGACTTTTGCAACCTATTACGGACCAAACAAGTTGAAACATGTTTGCCCTGTGGACCATTAGAAAGAGCATAGACTTTGAAATCAAATCTGACAGAGGGGGAATGTCTACTTCTGACTCAGATTTCTCATTAAAGAATGGAATTGATGGTTGGTGTCACTCAGGCTGGTGTGTGATTAAGATACCTCCCAGTGGAAAACCTACCAGTGTGCTTGAATTATATAGTCACTCAGTAAATATACATTTTTTTCCCTCAAAGTTCCAAATCACAACAAAAATATTATTTAAGAAAAATTTTAAAGAGCCACTTAAACTCCAGTGGACTGACCTGCAGTCAGTACACCTGCTTTCAGCCAAAAGTCCACTTCCTACAACTACGCTACTTGACAAAAAGTGTTTGTAATTATCATACATGTAGGCCAAAGGTAATATAAGATATGGAATCAAAGGCCAACTCAGTAACATTTGGGGCAAATTAGAATACTAAAATAAAAATGCATGTTAGACTTTAAATTCAATATGAAGAGTTAAGATACAAAATGTAATTCAGTTATTTCTCAGTTATCCAGAAAATAGTTTGTCACGGTTCCTTACAACTCCCCAGAACTTTGCATAGTTAAGATTAGAGAGAAAAATCTGTATTAATTTGCTTTGGTGCTAGTTTCGCTTGGTGACATCATCTCTAAAGTCATCCTAATCACGAGGGTGAACAACTTTGCAGAAGACATTGCTTTTCTAGCAGGGCAAGAGGAGAATAAGCGTCTTTTAAGAGCCTCCAAGCTTTTAATTTGTAAAGTTGAGAACTGTTAGCAATATTTAATCTTTAGCAATCAGTTCCTGTTTTAGTGCACAGTAACAAAGGGGTTGGCTGTTTGTTCATGAACTTTTTGCAAGCTTAAATTCCTATGATAAAAGTCAAATTAAACAATAGATGCTACTCAAGGATACAGTTTTTAAAAAAGAGACAAAAATGTAAACATTTTAATAATAAGATCTCTAGTATTTTCACTGATGTCCACTGTAAGCAAATATTTTGGAGTATATTACAAATAATTTAGGTTATGGTGAGCCCAGGAGTTCAAGACCAGACTGGGCAATAAAAAGGTTAGAATTCTTTTCTTTAGAGGAGGAATTCCAGGCAGAATTTGGCATTTCCTCTGTCAAATTAGTCTGATTCCAAAGCCCATGCTCTTTCTAATATATCACAGGTTAAATCTGCTTAAACAAGTTCTCTTCAAAAAAGGTTTCAAAAGTCTGCACAAATGTGTGTGCGTCTGTGTAATGGGATGGAAGCCCACGAAATCCAAATAGTTCTTTTTATGAACAGATGAAATTCAGTAACCTTGAGGAAAAGAAATAGTGTTTTTCAAAAGTTTAAATTTAGCTTTAAAAATAGATTATGATCTCTGTGAAAAGACCTTCTTGGTTTGCAATGGGATAAATGGCCTAATTTTCTTGCTCTTGTTAGTAACATGATATTTTGGTTGCCATTCTATGAACTGACATGATCCTGACATAAGAGAATAATTGTGAGTTAATGGAAGATTCTCTAAAACTGAAGCTGGCAATTTTATTACAAATGGTTGATTTAGAGGAGGTGTCAGAAATGGATGATATAATTTGACTTTATTTGTAATATTAACAACTATAGTTGAACAACTTTAATGTAATCAGAAAAGTCAATATATTATTACATCACCATGATCTCACTCCTTCTATGTCACTAGAGTTTACTTTCTTTGTAACCAGATGACTACTTTTGGTTGGCCTAGGACTATCCTGGTTTTAACACTATAGGTTTCCCTCAGTCCCAACCAAATAGGGATGGCTAGTCACCCTATACATAACTGTGGATATGAAGTAGTTAGTGGCTGGACATGGTGGCTCATGCCTGTAATCCCAGCACTATGGGACGCTGAAGAGGAAGGATCGCTTGAGCCCAGAGAGGGAGACCAGCCTAGGCAACATAGTGAGACTTTGTCTCTACAAAAAATGAAAAATTGGCCGAGCATGGTGGTGTGTATCTGTTATCCCAGCTACTCAGGAGGCTGAAGTGGGAGGATTGTTTGAACCCAGAAGCCTGAGGATGCAGTGAGCTATGATAGTGCTACTGAACTCTAGCCTGGGTAACAGAGGGAGACCTGTCTCTAAATAAATAAATAAATAAAGTAGTCAATGCCTCCTTAAAAGCATTTAGCATATTACTCCAAAACTCTTTTTTTGTAAAGAATGACGTACAGTTTTTTTTTTAGTGAGGGAGAGGTATTAAAATATTTGTCATTTGAATTTAGTGGTGTATATCAAAATAGATGGTATAACATTTTCTTTTCAAATCTCAATATTCCTGATTTTGAATCGGGCAACACTGTATTGATCTGCCTCCATGAGTCTCCCTCCCCCAACCATTGTTTTTATGACCTCAATTTCTTGTGAGGCATAGCCCCAGGATGTAGACTGAACAAAGCAACCAAGATGGGCAGGTCCTTGAACTGCTTTGTTCACAGAATGAGAAAACCAACATCATAGTCAGTTCGTCTTTAATTCTCTGCAAGACTTGCTACACCTCATTAAACCTGAGACCTCGTAAGCAACAAGCTTAGACTAGGCACTAAAGGGATCTCAATTTGGCAAGAAATGGCCAAATCACTCTTGCTGGTGAGTTCCAACTTCTCAAATTAAAACCCTTTCCCCGCTACATGTTTACTCTGAGTTCCAGCAGCAATATCCTCTCCAATTGCAGGTTACTTTGCTCCGGAGCAAGTCCTTGGTAGGCATTCTATTCAACACAGTAGCGCTGGAAGTCACAGTGAGGTTTATGGTTCAGCACTGCTGATTTGCCCTGTTCTTCCCAGTTGCTGGAGCAGTCGCAAGGGGCAAAAGGTGACCAGGTCACTTCTACTCCACCTGCTTCTGTTGTTGTTTCTTTTAAATCCTCTTAAGTGGACTTTTAAGTGTGAACTTTGCAACCATGTCCTGGCTAAAGAACAACCTCAGAGGCAGCTGCAGCTTGTTCAAAGAGATGGGCTGGTGGGAATCCCAGACTCTCCCGATTTCTGTTCACAAACTCTCACTAATCTGGCAACCAGGTGGTTAATGCCAGTGTTGGCCGCATGGACACACAAGTGTCTTTCTTGCCCAAAGTCTGCAGAAGGTCAGCAGCTGGAAACACTGAAGTCTGAATTTCTCACATCCAGGTATAAATGGGGAAGTCAAAAATTTCTCCTTGTTTTCCACTTAAAATGCTGAAGAAGAGATAAACTTTAGAAGTCAGCTAGCCAGAATGGCAGAAGTTGCCTATGAGCCCAAACAGTTTGCATGAATTGTCTATTGGTGTGTCACAAATGACCCTTTTGTAGTGAAAACTGGAATCATGTGGTAGTAATAAGCAAGGACAGTGGAGCCAGTCTGCCTGGGTTCAGTCCCTAGCTCCCTTCACTTAGTGTGGCCTTAGATGAGGTATTGATCTCTCTCTGCACTTCAGTTTTTCCATCTGTCAAATAGGAACAACAAGAGTACATACCTCAGAGGGTTATTTTGAAGACAAAATGAATTAGTATTTGTAAAGTACGTAGAACAGCACTGGACACAAAATAAGAGCTGTATATTTTTTAGTTAGTAGTATAGTAACAAACCTAGCACTTTATCAAATAACCTGATATAGGTCTCAGTTCTTGAGATAACATCTGTAAGGTTGACCATTATTATTATTATTTGAGACATGGTCTCACTCTGTTACCCAAGCTGCAGTGCGGTGGCGCAATCACGGCTCACTGCAGCCTCGACCTCCCGGATTCAGTTGATCCTCCCAGCTCAGTCTCCTGGGTAGCTGGGACCACAGGTCTATGCTGATAAATTTTATGAAAACCAGTGGAGTTGATGTTATCATTATCCCTATTCCACAGAGAAGAAAACTAAAGCTCAGTCAGGCTGAGTACGATGCCCAACATCACCAGTTGGTAAATGACAGGGCTGGGACTCACACTCGGGTGTTTCTGACTCCAGAGCCCATAGATTTGAGCCCTCTGCTTTCTGACTTATATAAGGCAGCTTTCTCTCATCTAAGTGACTAGTTCTTGCATCAAAGTTCCTCCTGAAGACCAGTTACCTGATTATGAGCGTCAGTAGGTTAAGTCACAATGTCCAAAGACTCCCAAGTTGTGCAAGCTCTGCATTTGTACTTGGGACATTTTTTTCATGACTAGCACACATTTCTTTAGGAAGGGATGGCTGGAGCTGCTTCTGCTACAGAAAGAACCCAGCATGGACCAGCTTCTTCTCACTCAAGCCCTGAAAGTCTGAAACAGGCATCCAAGCTACCTCCAAGAGAACCAGAGAGGACAGCAACTTAAGCCCTAAGGAGCCCTTGTTCTTCAGAGGCAGCGGGGCACAGTGGAAAGATTATAGATTGAGAGCCTGAGAGAGCTTAGCTCTTAGTAGTTGTGAGGCCTTCTGTTATCAGTCCACCTTCTCTAAGCCCCAGGTTCCTCCCTTGTAAAATGAGGGTCATGGTCTCCATTTTGAGGGGTTGTGTGAGCATTAAATAAGCAACTGGAGCTGCACTTTCAGGATCCAAATTTTGACTCCCCTACTTATTATATGTGTGACCTTGGGCAAGCTACATCAGCTCTCTGAATCTGTTACCTCATTGGCAAATGGGGTTAAAGAACCCTAACTCCATCAGTTCTTCTGAGCACTCCCTTTTTGTTCTCTTCTTTTAACTCACTTACATGTGGGCTATGATGGAGAACTCAGATATTTTTAGCTTTAATATAGAAGAAGGAAGTTCTTCAAGAGGAAGGTCTTTGTTGTGTGGTGAAAGCGTATTTAGCTCTGGGGCATGGAAGCAGAGATTGTACCTGAATTATTCATTTTTGGATCCTAGGGTCCAGCAGAGTATCCCACACAGATACCAACAAACATTTTAGAAGTGAGTGACTGAATACTAGTACGTGTAACCATTTTCATTTTTCATGTATCTATCCTAATCATGACCTGCCTTCAGTTTCTTTTTTCCAAAAAGGTAAATATGCGGGCCCAAGATTTTAGTGGTTTTTGAAAGGAAAGAAAATTAATTTTCCCTAGTAGGTAGTTCGTAATCTAAGGCAATATCACACAGGCCACAAACTTGCTGTGTGATTTTGTGCAAATAACATAATGTCCCTAGTCATCATGACCTGGAATCACTCACAGAAACTGAATCTCACTTTTGTGTACAGTGACACTCAAATGTCTGCTGCATGAATAAATGATGTTTTTGCTAACAACTAGAACTTGATTTAGTCATGGATAGAACAATATTTAATAGAATAATTTAATATGAATATAAATAATTATTTATGATGATATATAGGGCTGAAGAATGCCCCCCCCTCCAAAGATATCCATGTTTTAATGCAAAATTTGGTAGCTGGAAGTTAGTTGTTCATGTAATAAATACTTAAAAATATGGAAGTGATTTTGGAGTTGGATCATGGATACAGGATGGAAGAATTTTGAGGCACATGACAGAAAAAAACAGGTTGCTTTAGACAGGCTGTGGATAGAAATATGGACAGTTAAGGAACTGTTGGTGAGGTCTCAGAAGGAAATGAGAAGCAAGTTAGGGAAAGCCTGTGTTGTCTTAGAGGATACATATATCATCTTAAACAGGATATTGGTAGAAATATAAAGGTTAAATGCATTGCTAGTACTGGGTACAATAGCTTATGCCTTTAATCCCAGCACTTTGGGGGGTTGAGGTGGGCAGATTGATCGACCCCAGGAATTCAAGATCAGCCTGGGCAACATGGCAAAACCCTGTCTCTACAAAAAATAGAAAAATTAGCCTAGTGTGGTGGTGCATGCCTGTAGTCCCAGCTACTTGGGTGGCTGAGGCAGGAGGATTGCTTGAGCCCAGGAGGTCAAGACTGCGATAAGCTCTAATTGTGCCACTACACTTTAGCCTGGGGAAGAGAGTGAGACTCTGTCTCAAAAAAAGAGAAGTGTTACTGGTGAAGTCTAAGAAGAAAACAGAAACATCTCATTGGAAACTGGAGGAAAGGAGTCCTTGTTAGTGGCAGAAACTTATAAAAGATGAAATTAGACATTTAGCTGAGGAGACCCCTAAGAAAAGTGTTGAAAGTACAGCCTGGTCTTTTCTCACGGTATATAGTAAAATAAGAAAGGGAAGAGATAAATTGAGAGTAGAACTGTTAAGCAAAAGGTAACCAGAATTAGATAGCTTCGGAAATTCTCAGCCTGTCCAGGTTGCAAAAGATGCTAAAATTTGGAGATCCACTGTTCAGGAAAGTGTGCTCTGGAGAGGAAGCCAAGGTTGTGACTGGACAACCTTTTGCTACTGCTTTAGAACTTACCAAAATATCAAAATGTTTATTTATAGAGAGAAACCTTTAAAGAGATTGTGGTGTGACTTATGGATCCATGGATCCCCACAACCATCTTAGGAGAAGCTGGGCCCAGAGATGGAATTATCTAGAAAAGCCCTGTGGAGAATCATCTTATCTAATGTCGTGAATACTCATGATATACACGGGAGACCCACAACATTTTTGAGACTGTAGTATCAGCAGAAACACTGCCAGGTTTGACTGGAAAACATAGGAGGAAATGAGGGAAGCCTGTCTGACTTTCAAAATTCTACAAGCAGGAAACAGGCTGATAAAACTACTCAGCAGAAAACATGTGCTGCCCTTCAAGAAAAAGAAAGAATGACCTTGAAGGTGGAGGCTTGGGCCACCTTTCATTTTTTCTTTTTTGAGATGGAACATCTGTAACTGTTATCCTATCTCACCACTGTATTTTAGAATCAGGCAACTTAATGGAGAGAAATTTTGCCCCGGGATGAATGATACCCAGAGTTCCAACCATGCTTAACTTAGATGACCTAGATGATGAGCTTTGGACTTTTGAGTTGATAATATTTGGATGAGGTTTTGAACATGAGTTGGTGCTTTAATGGGTTAAGACTCTGGGAGATGTTAAGATGGGGATAAATTTATTTTGCATGTGGGATGAACATGGCAGGATGAACATGAACTTTCAGGAATGTCTGTGGTAGACTAAGAAGAGTTCCTCGAAGATATCACGTCTTAATCCCTGGAACCTGTGAAGGTTACTTTTTGTGGCAAAAGAAAAGAAAAGGACATTGCAGATACACTTAAACTAAAGATCTTGGTATGATGAGATTATCCTGAGCCCTCCAGGTGGGCCCTAAATGCAATTGTATATAATATTATAAGACAAAGGCAGAGGGGGATTTGCACACAGATAAAGAGGGGACTGTAACGTGATCACAGAAGCAGAGACTGGAAATATGTGACGACAAGGAAGCCAAAGAATGCTGGCAGCCACCAGAAGCTGGAAGGGCAAGGAACTGATTCTCCTCTAGAGCCTCCAGAAGGAACATGGCCCTGCTGACACTGTAATTTCAGTCCGGTTATACTGATTTCATTCTGTGAGAAATGAAGAAAATAAATTTGTGTTGTTTTAAGCCATCAAGTTTGTAATAATTTGTTATAGAAATAATGGGAAACAATGCTAATTACTAATAATGGCAATTAACTTGTGGATTGCTGCCTTTTTCATGTAATTCCAATAGTGTAGATATTAAGTAAAGCTTCCTACATCTGCACAGTTGTGTCTACATAGGAAGCTTGACTCAATATGAGAGACAAATCTTTTATTCTATACTAAGAACAGTGGTTTCCAGACTTAGCTGAATACTGCAATCACTGGGAGAGATTAAAAATCCCAGTGCCCAGCCCCAATCCAAACCAATTACATCAGAATCTCTGGAGGTAGAACCCAGGCATCCGTACATTTTAAAACTCCCAGGTAATCCCAAAGTGCAGCCATGTGTGGGAACCACTGACTGAAGAGAAAGCATGAATATCTCTATTTGTGCTTGGACCTCTGCCTATAATCCTGGGTGTGAATTTTCAACAGCCTGCTAAGTGTCCATACCTGGTTGCCTCTATGGCACCTAAACTGAATGCATCAGAAACTCAACTCATTCCTTTCTCCCTGCAAACTTGCTCCTCCTCCTGTGCACCAAGCACACATAGTGGCACCTTCAGCTTCTCTGTCACCTTGGGGGTCATCTTGTGACCACCTTACTCCCTGTTTCCCACTCTGCCTCATCCCCAGACACTTCTTTTGTCCATTCTGCGGACCATGGTGCCCTACAGAGGGAACTTCGAAGGCTTTGGGGAGGCTTCAGAGGGTAGAGTGGAGGGGAATAAGTGGATTCAAAGTTGGAGCCTCCCTCACCTTTACAAAGAACTGCTGTTTTGTTTGTTTGTTTGTTTTTAAGTATCTAGGCCAGGTGTGGTAGCTCATGCCTATAATCCCAGCACTCTGGGAGGCCGATGTGGTAGAATCGCTTGAGCCCAGGGGTTCAAGACCAGCCTGGGCAATGTAGTGAGGTCCTATCTCTACTAAAAATTTAAAAAGTAGCCAGGTGTTGTGGCACACGCCTGTAGTCCCAACTACTCCAGAGGCTAAGGTAGGAGGATCACTTGAGCCTGGGAGATTGAGGCTGCAGTGAGCTGTGATCATGCCACTGCACTCCAGCCTGAGCAACAGAGTGAGACTGCCTCCCCCCAAAGAAACAAAAACTAATTAATATATTAAGGCTCTAAGAAAGATTTCATTTGAAAAATGAGTTCAGCTGTTTAAAAAATAGAAAAAACAATACAACGGTGCAGCTACACTACACACCCTGAGTTTCAAACAGAAGACAGAGATGTTTTCATGGGGGCAGGAACACAGGGAGCTGCTGGGAGAAAGCAGCTTCATTGCTTACTGTGTCTGCTCAAAATGGCAGCACGGAAGCTGTGGGTGGAGGCCCAGGCACAGAAACAATTGCTGCGAGAAGTCTGAAGGGGCAGGCAGGCCAATTTTCGGAACCAGAAGCTACTCCTTGCTGCAAAAATAGGAGGTATTTCTTTTCATGCATGGGTAAACCAAGATTCTGAGAGTTTAAGACACTTGTCCAAGGCACATAGCTAGTAAATGGGGGCTTCTAGATTTCATTTGGGGTCTTGCTCATCCCCAAAGCTCTCAGGCTTAAAGTTCTGGTTTTGCCTTTCTATTTTCATCCTATCCAGTGGTTTTTCAAACTTTGGTGTGTGTAAGAATCACCTGGATTGTCTGTTAAAGATTCTAATTCTTAGGTCTAGTTTTTGGGAGTTAATATAGCAGATCTGGACGGGGATGCGTCCCAGGTGATTCTTATGCAAGCAGGCTACAGACCACACTCTGGAAAACCTCGTCTAGGTTTTATGTGGGATTCATATGTGTGGAAGATGCCCTTGGCTCCAAGAATGTGGTGAAGACTCTGAAGCACTTATTCCCACTCCCTAACCTCCTACTTTCCAGAGAGAGACTTTTGGGTTTAGGGTGGTTACAGGGTTGCGGGAGTGGGCTTCTCCAGGGGAGTGGGCTTCTGTGGCATCTGAGCAAGACTCTACCAGGAACAGGAGCAACTGAACTTCCCATGGGGAACACCTGGTTCCTTCCCAACCCTTCCAAAATTCCACCGATCCCAATTTCTGTAGAGAGTGGGTGAAAAGGACTCACTTCCAGGATTGAATTTTGCAACCAGAATGGCCAAATGTTGCAGTGGCTATTGACTTTACTCCCTTTTTGGTCTGCCTGAAAGAGGTCGTTAAAAACTCACTTATCTGTTGATCTGGCTCTCAGCTGCAGGATGCCTTCTGCTACCAGGCTCATAATGGCAGCTTTGAAGTCCAGCACAAGTGTGAATTTATTGTTTTATAAAGACCAGATTCCTGAACAGGTCATAAATTACCTTGTTAGACAAAGGCTTCTGGGGAAATGTAATGTGTTGAAATCCTTCAGTGGGTGATTATCCTAACACATTGCTGGCAGAGCAAATAACTGGCACGCAGACACCAAAATCCAACAGTTGCCAAACTCTGGAGCAGTGCAGCCAGGCTAGGCTTTGAAATCTTAGTTAAACATTTCTCCTAGGTGAGAAAGAGAGCGAGAATAGCATTAAAAAAAAAAAAAAAAAAAAGAATTGACTTCTCATTCCTGATCTTGTTTAGGAGAATTCTGCCTTTAGATTCCATTGAAATATAAGTAATTACCATTATATGGATTGTGGTGGCATAATTCTCTTTGGTTGCAAGAAGATTCCTTCTCACTGCGGATTCATCATCTTTCCTGGGCTCACACCTTTCCTACCTGTCTAGGTGACCTTCCAGAGTTACAACTGGCACAATTAGCTCTTTGACACTAATCACTGATTGGCCATTAGCTGATGATACTTGGAGCTCCTCTCTTGTCTCCAGACCTGGTATGAAATACCAGCCTCTGTTATGAATTGTCTTCCTCTCTTCTTTCCTTTAATAAGTTTATGCTACCTACAACTAAATGAAAGGACTTGAATAGAATCAAAATGCCAACTGAAAATAAAATTGTGTCAAAACCTGAACAATAATATTTCTTATATAACAATATTTTAAGATGTGGTTAGAAAAGTAATATATGCTCATTGTACTGAATCTAGAAAACACAGAAAATGCAAAAAAGGAAAGTAAAACCTATCCAAGAGTTCATCAACCAAAAGGAGCTACTGTTTATATTTTGGCTAAAAAAGTGGGCTTATACTAGAACACATTGTTTTGTAACCTGCGTTTCCACACAGCTAAATATCACAGACATTTGTTTGAGTCATTAAGAATTCATCTACAATATCTTTTTCAACATTTGCAAGGTAGACATACTCCTAAGTTTGTTGATCAGAAGAAAGATATGTCTGCCCTCGTAGAACTTTGTGAGAGTGTAAGAACATACTTCTAAAAAAATGGTGAAATGCCTTTTAAAACTGTTAATATTGGTTGTATACACATATTCCAATCAAATTATGGTCACTGATGTCATATAAAATCCTCAGGAATTAATGTTGATTACCATATAATACTGGATCTGATTTTTTTTTTCTCTTTCTTTATTATACTCCTTTTAGCACAGGACCTGGACCACAGTAAGTGCGTAGCAAATATTGGTTGGATGAATGGTTGGTGAATAGGTATGTCAAATATAACTGAAGTTGGTTTGCTTATCAAAAATTGGGTCTTCTTTCTGGAATTCAGGAAGGGAAGTCAAACCTAAATGCCATGGTAGCTCTTCTCTTCTTGGATAATTGTTCAGACAAGAGAGGATAAACTGAATCAGATAGCATTTTGAGGAGTCCCTTCCACACCCAAGTTTTCTCCTTGTAGGTAGAGAGCGCTGTGCTGAAGTTCAAGACACATTCATATCATGACACCGCAATATACCCTCTGGAAAGGAAGGGGCCAGGTCAACTCCATACTGTTCAGACAAGTGCGTTGGTTTATTAATCTCAGCAGCAAAAGAAACAGTTCTTTGCAGAGAATTGTGGGCTTTGAGGAATACATTAAAGTCTGTGCTGTCCCAGAGCAAGACATAAGCTTGACGTATGTGGTATTCAGAGACTCAGAAACTGGAAAAAGCTGAGATTAGATCAATTTTTTTTTCACCTGTTTGATTTGTGTCTGATGCCTACATCTTGACAGATAATTAGCAGGTCACATAGAGTACCTGGAAGGCACTGAAATATTACAACTTATGGGTACCTGGCTCTGGACGGTATATGTTAAGAATCATTCTGAAGTTGGCTTGCTAGATCTCTGACACTTGTGAAAAAATGATCATAGAAAATGTTTGAATTTGCTTTAAGGCAGGACCTAATAAACACGTGTGCATTATGGGAACTGAAGCAGCAAATCTGTTATTTTTGCTAAGGACTAGAAAACTCTTTGAGAACAGAATGGGATGAGAGGGAGGGTTTGATGAATTAGAGAGGGTGAGGTAAAATATGTAAATGTCATTAAAGAAAGGTTAACAAAATAGAGCTGGTTTTTGCAGGGGAGGGAATTTCGACTTTCAGAAGCGACGCAAAAGAAATGGCTTGATGGTCAAGTTTTCCTTCACAGAAGAGAGAGACCCAGTGAGGGTTCATTTCTGGTCAGTTCTATGTCAGCTCTCTTCTTGACACTTGGGCAGTGTTGGGCAATAACCATCAGCTTCTCTGGAGAAATGGGGGCATTATAGCCAGTGAGTCATAGGACTGGAATTCAGGTCTATGGTTTGTGTTCCAAACCCTTTATTGTTTGCTCAGCGGTCAGAGGGCAGACCCTGGCAGCAGAAGCTCAGGTTTCAGCCTAGGGCTCTGCCACTTCATAGCACTGTTACTTGGGCAACTTACTTACCTTTCAGTTAGATAGAGAAATCTTCAAAGGAAAAGTTCTCTTCTGAGTAGAAACTCACAGATAGTGATTAGGAAAGCAGATTTTCTTCAGATCAAATCAGCTTTAGAACCTCTATTTCTATATTTAAGCTTGTGGGACTGCATATGACTCTAGGCTCCTTGTACGTTTCCTTTTGGCTATTTCACAGACATCTCAGTCTCACCATGTGAGCTTGAGAAAACATTTACCATGCACTTCATAAATCCAGCTGGGACTGTCAATACCATCCACTGTCATCCCCATATTGCATTAGACTACAAGCTCCAAGAGGGTAGTAACTGTGTTGACTTCACTCATCAGCACAGGCTCAGTTCCTGGCAGAATGCAAAACACATTGCAGACGCTCAGTGTTTGCCTCCTCTGTCGTTCAAGCTCTAGTTTGTCCCCTTTCCAGGACCTCCACGCAGTATCAGCAGATTAGAATACCAATCTGATGTTTTATCTACTTAAATATCTTAAATGTTCCCCACTGCAGGAAGAAAAATTCATAGAGGCCCTCCTGATGTGAACTCTGCCAAGCTTTCTGCCCATGTCTTTTCTGCTCCCTAGGCCCTGCTCTGAGCCCCAGCTGGATAGAAATACCGCAGTGTTTCCAGGCATGCAAACACTGAGCGTCTACAACGGGTTTCAGGCTGGAGACAGACCCATGAGGAGCACAAGACACCCAGCCCACCCCCTAAAACCAACCCCCCGCAAAAAATCTGTGGGTTTCCCAGTGCTGGTTGGCATCAAAATCATGCTACTGAAGATCAGGTTATAACCTCCCCAAATATGCCACTTCAGTGTAAGGATTGTTTTGAGCTGAAAGCAGTGAGCTCTCTGCCCTCCTTCTTTCTGTCTAAAAGCTGGATATGAATCTCCCTTTGTGAAGGTGAGATAAATTTCATTTGTAAAGATGTTTCCCTCTCCTGTGCCAGGAAGTGGAGAACAACTCTCAACTTCATAACAAACCTTATTAAACAATGCTTATTTGCCTTACATTTCCTAGTAGCCCTCTCACAACCCCTCAAGTCATTTTTATTTATCTAGTCCCTTCTTCACACTTTATTGCCTTTTGTAAAGATGGTATATTAGACCCCGATTCTAACTACTCCTTTGAGAATAATCTCCCACATCACTGAGTTCTCCCACATGTATGCACATTGTGTATATAAAGAAACTCTGGGATTTTTTTATTCTGTTAATCTGTCTTCTGTCAGTTAAATTTACAGGCCCCAACTACTGAACATAAGACTGTAGAGAAAAGATAGGGTTTTCCCCTGTATATTTTTCAGAGGAGGCATTATACGGATTAGTCCCGGCATTCCATTAAAAAGTTGTTGCTGGGAATTGTATTTTCAGGAGGGAAATCATTCATTTTTTGAGTACACCTGTCAAGATCACCTTAAAGATAAGTAAAGCTTTTGCTTCTAGAAAATACACCCTACATACAACTGACCAGCGAGAGTCACCATGCTGGAGCGTCCTTCCTTCACATCTGTGGGAAGCTCATATTCTGCTGCCTTCACTTATGTCTCGTCTGGGGACAGAGACAATTCTGGGACCAGATGAAGCTCTGTCCCCCCAAAAGGGGCACGGGCTGAGGTGTCTTGAGGATGGAACTAGTATGGTTAAGAGAATGACTGGGAGAGATTCTTCAGGAAGTTTCTGGAAGAGAGTTGGAGAACACCAGAAGGAAGAGTGAGTGGGGACAAGGAGAAGAGTGACCTCTGCTCAAATCTTAGTCTTCTGCCCTGTGATCCACCTCAGGACATGAGTTAAAGTCCATGCACAGTTTTTGGGGACACCCAGGGCTGCAGAATTTCTGGTTACTATGACACTGGAACATCTACCTTCCAATTTCTGGTCCACCTTCATCCCCAGCAGAATTAAAAAACAACACATTCCCTCCCCATCCCAACCTGCTCCCTTCCTTCTCCTCTCCTCCCTGCTCCCTTCCTTCTCCTCTCCTCCCTGCTCCATTCAGGAACTTCTTGCTAGTTCACTAAATGCATTGCTGAGCTTTCAGGTGGACAGACTTGTGTTCTTTTTCTCCTACAGATAGGTTGTCTCTGGTCACTGCATTTATAACCATTGTTATGCCAGTATCACAAGACCATTATGTTATCCTTGTTTCAAATGAGGGAACCTTTTCCTAAACTCTAGGAAGTGGACTTTTGTGGGTGTGTGGATATAGGGAAAAGCTGAGTCCCCCAAAGAGGCTAACTACTATTAACCAGTTGATGGTCAGTGGCTACATTCTTGAGGAATTTTAGACTTATCCATCATCACAAAGAGTATATTTTTTACAAGTTCTGTGTGAATTGGTTCTGTCTGTATGTTCCTACCCTTGAAAGTTCATTTTGAATCTTCTAGCTCCTCAGTGTGGTTCATAACCCTTCCTGTGATTGGCGCTTCATCTCTCTTGTTCTCCCTTGGGCCACTGGATGTCAGTGGGAAAAGTCTAATGATGACTCCTCCTTTGACGATGTGAGTCCCTGTGGGTATTCAGCAGGTAAAGAGAGTAGCAGCGGCACCACTGTTCAGTCAATATTTCCTTTTGAAGGTGTGGAAGCCCTGGATCATCAGCCTGCCTTTGCTTGACAAATGCTGGAGATAATGAAAGCGAAGGTGTGGAGTGGAACAACCAAGACAGTCCGGGCACGTCTCTCATCACCACCTGTTTGGCGAGCTCATGTTTATTCCTCTCCTTTGAAGGGCTGGCAGGCTGTGTGAACTGGGCTTGAGCCGCCGAATACCCAAATACTGGAGCAAAGCGAGGCTGGAAGACAGATGAAGGGAATGCTTTGAAACAATATTGCTTTCTCTAATTAGTGCAGACAGAGAGCCCCCTGAGGAGCTTCAGGTGACCTCAGCCTTGCAAGGCTCAGGTATTCTCAGAAGTGTCAGGGGCTGGAAACCTATTCACTTTGCACTGACTGGTCTGGGAATCTTGAAAGAGTCTGTTTTCTTTCCATCCATGATGCTTCTGGGTGTGCATGTGGTGGGCTGGGGATGGAGTGGAAGATTCTCTGAGATAGTCATTCTCATTGTCCTTTTGGTTCTGATCTATTATATGCACAGAAAATACAGTGGTTCTTTTAAACCGCAGGACTGAGAGCTTGGCAGGGCAATACTAGATTAAAAGTCGGACGAATCATATCCTAGTTGGACTCTACTGCTCCCCGACCACAAGAACTCAAAAAAATCTCCTGAACTTTCTGAGCTGATTTCCTCATTTGGATAATGGAGCAAATAATACCTGCCCTTTACACTTTATAAAATGGTTTTGAAGGAGCTTTGTGGACTGAAAAGTACTTTGGGAATGTAAGGACCTCCTGGACAAGACATTTTCACAAAAAAGCTATGATTACAGAAGTACTTTCAGCATATTTTATTTTCTCATGGTAGATCAAGGATGTGTCTTTCAAGGGTGTGTCTTTAGATAGTTTAAATCTTCACAGATTCTTACCTTTGAAAGTATAGGACAGTAAGATCCTAGGCTTTTTTTACGTCTGCATCATAACAAAATAAGAAACACCGGCCCTCTGTAATTGGTTAGAAATGCAACTTCCTTGAAAGTCTGTTCTTGCTGGATATTCTTAGCTCAAATGCTTCCCAGTCTGGTTAGATAAAAAAATTAGTATGACCTTCTTTTGTGTTGTTTATTGGCCAATATGTTTCATGCTTCATTTGCCCTTAAATTCGTATTTTTATTCATCAGAGTATTTGCTCTGCCTCTGTGTGTGTGTGTGTGTGTGCATGTGTGCATTTGCTGCACAGCCAAAGAAAAACCTTTGCATGTTAAACACTGGCCACGTGATAGAGTATTTATTTTTTATTTTGCAGGCTACATGATTTCTATACATTGTTTTAAAACCAAGAGCAAAGGAAAAACATTATGAATTGTGCTTCAAACGAGCAGCCTCTGACATGCCTAAGATGGTGAGGGTCAGTTTCTATTCCATGCAAACCTTTTAATTACATGCAGTCTGAATCCGGGCAGCCGTCTCTGACCTGGAGTCTCATACCAACTATCATGCACGCTGATGGGTGCCGTCCGCTAGTCCCCATCCTTCATGTGAGTCAGTAATTCTGTCATGCCCTCCCAGCAGGCAAGAGGGCCGGAGCGAGGCTGGTTTCCTTGCAATTAATGAACAGCAATAGCACATAATTATGAAATTCCTAAGGAGGCCTCCCCTTTTAGCAAAAGGAGAGTTCATCTTTTCTCCCTTCTGTTGCCAATTCCCTCACCTAAGTCACAACTTACCAGGTTTAGGGATTTTAGAATTTTTATTAAGCCATCTTCATTGACTATTTTTATTTATTTATTTTTATTTTTAAGGCAGAGTCTTGCTCTGTCACCCAGGCTGAAGTACAGTGGGATGTTCACAGCTTACTGCAACCTCCACCTCTCAGGTTCAAGTGAGCCTCCCACCGCAGCCTCCTGAGTAGTTGAGACTACAGGTATGCACTACCATGCCCAGCTAATTTTTTTTTTTTTTCTGTATAGATGGGTTTTTTTATGTTGCACAGGCTGGTCTTGAACTCCAGAGCTCAAGTGATCCTCCTGCCTTAGCCCCCAAAGTGTTGGGATTACAGGCGTCAGCTGCCATGCCTAGCTGACTACATGTTTGTTAACTGTTATACACTTACCTTAAAATGTTTAACCCCAGGAGCAGACAGTTAAGTTAATGACCCTTGTAATCTTATTTGTTCCTTTGTTCCTCATTCCTCTTCCCTTGCATGCCCTCACAGGTAACCATTTCAATGTATTTACTGTAGACTGTGTGTGTGTGTGTGTGTGTGTGTGTGTGAGAGAGAGAGAGACAGAGAGAGAGAGAGAGAGAGAGAGACAGAGAGAGAGAGAGAGAGAGAGACTGTGTTCTTCTAAATGGCCATGAGTTTTCATCATTGATTTTTCCTCTGCACCAACTCTTAGGAGGTTTCAGTTCACCTTGGATGTGTTTTTGTTTCATGGCAAGTGAATCACATATGTATACACTCGAGTCTACCATTTTCACCTGGAAATGTGGCTGGAGTTATTAGGAATTCTGTCTCAGTGAGTCTTTTTATTTGTCTCTTCTGAGACCTAACCCACCTGACAGAGCGTATGAATCTTAAGCTTTGGAAAGTGTTTCCTGAGACTCTGCAGTCATTGAGGAAGAGAAAACTGATGGGAAGATGCAATGAAACTGGGGTGTGGGGAAACTGAGTAACAGTAGATGTCACTGGAAATATAGACACCTGGGTCAGTCACTAGGCATGAACCCTTGAGCAATTTATATAAGCCACCCAAAGCCTCGGTTTTCTTACCTATAACATGGACTTAGTACCTGAACCATAGGTTTGAGTTGCAGTTAAATGAAATAATATATTGTCTGGCAATAAGCTCAGTGCCCAGCATATACATGGTGCTCAGTAGGTGTTGGTTGAATCAGGGCGTCTTTGTGGAGTGGTTTGAAATTTCCTGCTGAGTTTAGGTACAGGGGAAGAGCCCTTTACATGGAAGGACAGCAAAAGACAGGTGCGAGTTGCTGCTAAGGGCTCATTATATTTGCATCAAGAAGAAGGCAGAGATGCAGGAACAACAATGAACCTTCTTAGAGCTACTTAGAGCTACAACAATAGGACCTACTTGGAGCTACTACTTCTTAGGCGGTTGTGCAGGAGAACTGGGGCAACATTGAGATATCTACATTTGGCTATTTTTTCTTTTCAATGTTGCTTCTTTAATTGTTCAACTACAGAAACAGTGACTATCTACGAAGTGAGAGTTGGGAGCTTGAATCTAAGAGTCAACTGTGGGCCTTGGTTTCCTCAAGAGGGGTTGACATTTCTCAGTAGGGCCGTGCAATTCTTCACTGCATGGGACAGATCCAGGACTGCAAAACAACAGCACCTCAGTCATTGTCACAACCAGCCTCTCGCCCCATTCCACATGCCCCTTAGGGTGAGTGCCTGGATCTCTAAGGCTTCTTCCAGTGCTTGCTTTCAAGGTGTAAACAGTGGGTGAGAAAGCACTATCATATTGGTAGTGATAAATGATCATTTCCCGTTACTTCCAAATTATCTTTGAGAGAGAGGGCAGATTCATTGAAAGAAAATACAGCCTGGTGTAACAGTGACCAGGGAAGACTGAATTCTCTTTGGGAGCCCAACTTCATTCTCTGCATGTAAGACAAAACCACCCCACCTCACACAATTCTTGTAGGACTGAATCATGATGACATTCACTAAAGGAGAAATATAGACCTTCACTTTGGCTGTGTGTTCAATATATTTTTTAAAAGATGATTGTTTCTGTGGTTACCAGGAACCAAATATGACAACTTTTTGGATAACAGAGAGCACAGGCCAGGAACGGTGGTTCACACCTGTAATCCCAGCAGTTTGGGAGGCCGAGGCGGGTGGATCATCTGAGGTCAGAAGTTCGAGACCAACCTGGCCAACATGGTTAAACCTTGTCTCTACTAAAAATACAAAATTAGCTGGGCATGGTGGCACATGCCTGTAATTCCAGCTACTTGGGAGGCTGAGGCAGGAGAATCGCTTGAACCTGGGAGGCAGAGGTTACAGCAAGCCGAGATCACACCATTGCACTCCAGCCTGGGCAGCAAGAGGGAAACTCCATCTTAAAAACAAGCAAACAAAAAACCAGACAGCATAGATGTCTATGTGTCAAGAACTCAAATGTATATATAACATATATACATCATATCTCTTATATCATGTTTCTTGCATATCATATAGAGAATGTTGACTTCTCTGTATGACATGGAAAGTGGGCACAATCTCATCTCTCTGCCTCCAACTCTGTCTTAGCACACCTCAATGATGAAGGTTTTTCAGGCTCAATGATCTCCCCAGACTTCTTAGGGTCGGGGAGAGGTTCCTTGCATATACTGTGCAACAAGAAAAGGGAATGGAATCAGGTTGGAAGATCCCTGAGGGAAGCTATTTGGAGCTTTAGTTTACCATCTCCTGGAAACCTTTTCCTCATTCCTTTGCTAGATCAAATGCAAAATAAAGTTGTTAAATGGAACAGGAAAAGGTCCTCACGATTGTTGAAGGCTGTGATATGTATCTTCAGATTGGACAAAAGGAAGGCCATCTCTTCAGCTGCTAATTGAGGTAGTGCTAGAGGGACAGTGGGCAGATGTCTTTGACATTTAGAGAACTAGACCAGATGCTTTTAGCAAGTTAAAATCAGATTTTGGATTTATATTTATATAGGTAAATACTCTCCTTTTGCCTTCTAGTGTTGTTCTCTGTATTTATATAGCTGCATTGTGCTTTGGATACAATCAGTGTGATTACCAATGTTTATTTAAAATTAGGAAATATTTATTTTTCTGTGAATTCATTTCCCCCCTATTTTCAGATGTGGTAAAGTCAAATGTCTTCATGATGAAGAAGGCCCAGGAAGGGAGTTTAGCCAAATAGCTCTTATTCATTTGAGTCAGACTAAGTTTTCTGTCACCGCTTCAAAAGGGAAACTTCCGAGGCTGGGCGCGGTGGCTCACGCCTGTAATCCCAGCACTTTGGGAGGCTGAGACGGGCGGATCACGAGGTCAGGAGATCGAGACCATCCTGGCTAACATGGTGAAACCCTGTCTCTACTAAAAATACAAAAATTAGCCAGGCGTGGTGGCGGGCGCCTGTAGTCCCAGCTACATGGGAGGCTGAGGCAGGAGAATGGCGTGAACCTGGGAGGCAGAGCTTGCAGTGAGTGGAGATTGCGCCACTGCACTCCAGCCTGGGTGACAGAGCAAGACTCCGTCTCTAAAAAAAAAAAAAAAAAAAAATAGGGAAACTTCCCACTTACTAGGATTTTTATCTTCAGGTCTAGAGTGACGCTTTCTCCCTGCTTCCAGGAAGGGAGTTTAACCATTTGGTTAAACTATTTGGTTAAACTGATTTGGTTAACTATTTGGTTAAACTTATTTACTCATTTGAGTCAGACTATGTTTTCTGTCACTATTGTATTCTGTCACTATTTCAAAAGGGAAACTTCTCACTTGCTAGGATTTGTATCTTCAGGTCTAGAGTGACCCTTTCTGCCTGCTCCATCTTTCACATAGGGCAAGGAGGACGGTGATCAACTGAACCTCAAAATCTCAGAAACTCCATCATGGGAGAGGTGGGACTTCTCCTTCTGGTTCACTCATTTTGATGAAAGAATTTCAAGAAAGGTCTTTCCCCTGCAATGGGAACATCTTGGCTTCCTGCTGCCTTTCCAGGATCAGACCACCACTTTACGTCTCATCTACAGGAGTGACATGTTAGGATGAAATATTCACTGGGTGGCTTTTGGATGACTTTTTAATCACCTCTGGCTCTACATCTTAAAAATGGAAAAATGAGGAATTTCTTTTCAAGTTGGCTGTTTATATTCCTGCCAAACTATTATGTTTCTGCTTCTAGCTTTCACTAATAGTAGGTCTTGATGTAAAATGTCCACGGACAGCCTGGGGCATGAGAATGGCCTCTCCCAACTCTAACGGGGCTTCCCCGAGGCCCTCTGTGTCCTCTCTGGGACCCAGGTACAGGGCTCCCTTTACGCTTCTTTCCTTTGGGGGAATGGTTAGGTATGTAATTTAATCAATTTGGGCTGCTTGCCTAAGGTTGTTAAGCAGCAGGTGTTGATCATAGGAGTAATTACTAAGGGCTGCATACCCCAAAATGATTTATAACCTGCAATCTAAAGCAAAAAAAAAAAAAAAATTCTCACTTGTCAGATCTCCTTCTTCCCTCACCCTGCCCCAAATGTGCTGACGATAATTAATCCACTTCTGAGCACCTCGCCCGCCATGAGGTGTCTCCTCCTGCCCGTGCTGGAAGATACCTCTACAGATGTACACATAGAGCGGGCTCCATGTACTAAATCCACACAAAGGGCCATCCCGCCCTTCTCAGCTCACATTTTATAACGCTCAGTCTGAAATGACCTTTAAAAAGCCAGATAATATTTTATTTACCTTTTTTCTCCCATTTACTGTTAAATGTTAATGAAGGTAAGAGATTCAAATTCCTGCTAATAAAACATTTTAATTGACTCAAGTGTAACCATAACTGTAAATTGGCTACTTTATATGAACGACCTTAGAGCTTCCCTGCCCCCAACGCTATGGCCTGTGCAATTTTGGAAGTTGGCAGCAAACATCTTTGTTCTTCCTGGGCTTCATGTACAGTGTGTCGGCCTTCAGCTCCAGGACAGGCAACCAAAGGTGACTTTGGATCCCTCTCCTCAACAGAATTGACTACCCTTCATCCCTCCCACAGCCTCTTTCTATTGAAACTCTTCGACTTCAGGGCCTATTCTAAGCATGGCCTCCTCCGGGAAGCCCCCCCACCACCCATCTCCACTTCCCTCTCATACTCCTCCAAATGACCATTGCATTTTGATATTTTCCTTGGGATACCTCCCTCTTTACCTTCTGTCAGAGTAGCTTCTGTGGCTGTGTTATCTCTTTTCTCACATTAGAAACCCTAGGCATACCCAGTGGTCAATAAGTATCTATTACACTGAATTAGCTGATTCAAGTGAGAGGAAGAAAACAGCAATTTTATTGGTCTATGCCATATCAATTCTCTAGGGCATTCTGAAAAACATGTATTAAATGCCCTTTGTTTGACTTCCTTAGGCCAGGCCACTCAGGATTCACAACTTGTAGTAACTTACTGCTTTAGAGAGAAAGTTTTAAAAAAGAATGGTGTAATTCACACCCCTATAAAAATTTTTTAAAAGCAGGGGTGACCACTCTACAGTTTTTATGTAGGATGAGATTAGGTGGCTAAAGAAAATGACTGAGCCATGGGTGCTTTTCTCTTGCTGAAGCTCTGGTGGATCATAGGCCATAGTTGATTGGGTCTAGGCTCCTGAGAGCTGCTGGGTTTAGATGGTAGATAGGTCAGTTTCTTGAGAACAGCATCTATCACCAGTGAGCTGTGGGCTGCTGGTGGAAGAGGTGGCTTCTGCTGAAGACCATACCTGAAAAGAGGCAGAAGAGAGGTTAAGACACTAACCATTTAGTTTCTGTGTGATCTTGAGCAAGTTATTTTACCTGTCTGTAACTCAGTTTCCTCCACTGTAAAATGGGGGTAATTGCAATATCTACCTCATAAAGATAGGTTGACAATTAGGTGTTTTAAGTGCAAAGGATTTAAGTGAAAAGTTCTTGGGGCCAGGTGCGGTGGCTCATGCCTGTAATCCCAGCACTTTGGGAGGCTGAGGCAGGCAGATGGCTGGACGTCAGGAGTTTGAGACACCAGCCTGGCCAACATAGTGAAACTTTGTCTCTTCCCAAAATACAAAAAATTAGCCAGCCCTGGTGGCATGCGCCTGTAATCCCAGTTACTCAGGAGGCTGAGGCAGGAGAATCCCTTGAACCCAGAAGGTGGAGGTTGCAGTAAGCTGAGCTTGCACAACTGTACTCCAGGCTGGGCAACAAGAGCGAAACTCTGTCTAAAACAAA
>NW_012106731.1:1844674-1846864 GCF_000951045.1 Mandrillus leucophaeus
TTTTCTCTTGCTGAAGCTCTGGTGGATCATAGGCCATAGTTGATTGGGTCTAGGCTCCTGAGAGCTGCTGGGTTTAGATGATAGATAGGTCAGTTTCTTGAGAACAGCATCTATCACCAGTGAGCTGTGGGCTGCTGGTGGAAGAGGTGGCTTCTGCTGAAGACCATACCTGAAAAGAGGCAGAAGAGAGGTTAAGACACTAACCATTTAGTTTCTGTGTGATCTTGAGCAAGTTATTTTACCTGTCTGTAACTCAGTTTCCTCCACTGTAAAATGGGGGTAATTGCAATATCTACCTCATAAAGATAGGTTGACAATTAGGTGTTTTAAGTGCAAAGGATTTAAGTGAAAAGTTCTTGGGGCCAGGTGCGGTGGCTCATGCCTGTAATCCCAGCACTTTGGGAGGCTGAGGCAGGCAGATGGCTGGACGTCAGGAGTTTGAGACACCAGCCTGGCCAACATAGTGAAACTTTGTCTCTTCCCAAAATACAAAAAATTAGCCAGCCCTGGTGGCATGCGCCTGTAATCCCAGTTACTCAGGAGGCTGAGGCAGGAGAATCCCTTGAACCCAGAAGGTGGAGGTTGCAGTAAGCTGAGCTTGCACAACTGTACTCCAGGCTGGGCAACAAGAGCGAAACTCTGTCTAAAACAAACAAACAAACCTGATTTTAAACAAAGTTGTTGCAATAATGTCTGGCACACAGTGAATACTCAGTAAATATTAGCTTTTATTACCTTTTCTATTCTGGAAGCAGAAAAAGCATGGTAAAAAGATGAAATACTTTTTCTCCTTTCCATTAGAAAGTCCTTGAACTTTAGAAAAGGGATACCTTAATTATATCTAACTAGCTCCCTTCACCTAACCCACAGTTGCTCTCTGGGAATCTTTTCACTCCAGGCCCATTTCAAGAATCACCTCTTCCGGGAAGTCTTCCCTGATGCCTGACCTCTCCTCTTCCTCCTCCGCATTTCTACAGCATTTTGATACCTGCCACGGAACACTTCTGAATATGGCCAATACCTACTTTCCAGTTTCTGGGAGTCTCTTTCCAATCAGCTAAGTCAATGGATCTAAACTACCTTCCTGTGGAATATATTGATCCTAGAGCTAAACAAAGATGCTTTGCTGCTGAGATTAAATAATGGCATTTAGTTCTCCATTTGCAGAAAAATAGAAATTAAAGGATGTTTTTCTCCATTATAGATTTTCCTTCCATAAATTCTGCCCCTTCTGTCAAGACCTACTTCCACTTCATTATCTACAAGTCCAGCCCTCAACCATGGCTCACATGGGGAGCATTAACAAGTACCATTGCTTGGGCTCTACCCCTAGCCAATTAAAACAGAAATTCTGGATGCGGGGCCTGGGCATCTAGATTTTTAAAGTTCTTCTGAATGATTCTAATGTTCAGCTCAGGGATGAGAGCCCCCAGTTCAGCAATGATCTTGTCTAAGAGAAAGCAGATCGACAACGATCAAATGTATGTTAAATATATTAGTGGGGAATTTTAGAAATAGATAATCAGGCTTAGCTTCATAGTTCAATTAAAATGTACTCGTGGCTATACATCTACGTAGAAAACATCTAGCAGTCCTGTTTTGGGTTATGTTGTCTTGTGGTTATTTTATTTTGTGCTATTTTGTTTCATGGCATGTTCTAATGTTTTACTTCCTGAAATTGCCTGGCCTAAGCAAACATGTCTTCTGGTCAACACTCAAGCCAGTAAAGATTTGGAAATCATAGGCCACTGTTAGTGTGGCCTAGTTACTTTTATTCTCTTTCTGTAGCTGTAGAAGTCTTCACTTACACAGCCTGAGTTTATCAGTGTAGCCTGTTGGCCACAAGAGGGACAAAGAGAAACAGTGTGAATGGCTTTGCACAAACACTAGAAAAAAAGTAGAAAGCACACCCTCCCACCACGATGGGAGAGCGCCAACATCTTTGTACAGGATAAACAAAGGTGTAATCTTTGTCTCGAGTGATTGTACAGAAAATACTTTTACATACAAAGAAGTTGAGAAGTCAGGGATAAGTCCCGAGTTGGATCATCATCCAAACCCTAATATTCCTGCTAAAATAGCCTGCAGTTCTCATCAATTACACTGGAACTACACACAATGGATTTACACATCAATTACACTGGAACTACACATCTTCATGGATTTCCATGTGATGATTCGGGTAAGTTC
>NW_012106731.1:1847419-1893301 GCF_000951045.1 Mandrillus leucophaeus
GTTCTTGCTCCAAGGATGACAAAGAGGCTCAATCAAGAGCCAGGCCTGATTGTTAATCCAAAAATATAGAAGGCCTCTGCTTAGCCTTCTCATAATGTGCCCATTTACTTTGCTGACACAGGCTCAAAAACCTATTTTTCCATCTTGGAAAATGATGAAAAAGTTTGCATGGATCTGACTGCGGATCTTGGTCCGCGAGAGATGCAGACAGCAGGGGGACTGTGGCAGGTGGCCTCAGTGCAAGCCTCGTCATAACTTGCTGGCTTGTTTCTCTGTGCTGCTTCCTCATTGCCCCCACAATGCTTTCATGCCTCTGTGAGAGAAAACCACCCATGAGTCAGGGAAACAAGGCCTGGGAATGCTTTTGTGTGGTCTTATCTGCCTTTAGTCTCCCCCTTACTACCTGCAGCTTAAACATGACAAGAACAACCCAATAAAATTAGCTTCGTGGGATGAGACAGGAAGAAAAATGTCAAGAAGTCAGTTCTTCTCCTCACCCGCTTCTCAATCTGTGTGAACACACCCCGGCTTCAGGAGTTTTTAGCCCACTAGACAAAATGCTCTTGGGCTCTTACTGGTTTAATGAACAAACCAAACTCTTGAGGACAAAAAAAGAGAAACCTGCCCACTGAAAATTCTGTGACTTGGGCTCTTTTAAGGCTTGTGTTCGGCCAGGGGAATAGCGCTTCCTGGATTGACTACACTGAGTGTGTTCCTCATCACCTCCTGTCTACACGACTCTCAGAGCCTGTGTGACCAAGTGTTTATTGTCGGCAGCCACCCAGGGATGCAGAATCAGCTAGTGCCTTGTTAGGAAAACATTTTACAGGTTTGGTAAGATGACTCTGGGAAGTGGCTTTGAGGAGCAATGTATCTGAGGTTAACGCTTTCTGGACTTTAGAGATATGGGGTTTTTTCAAAAGGATTTTTGCCTTCGAATATGGAAAACAGGCTCTTTGTGGTGAGTGTGCTTTTCCTAGTACAAAGACTGAATTTGTAAACATCTGTTTATGAAAAAGTTGCATTTCTCAACATCATGGCATGATCTTCTAAACCGATCCATAAATGAATCTTCAGTGCACATGGAAATCTTTTTGCATTTGAATATAAAAATCTATTGAGGGATAGAGAAGGGAGAGAAAGAAATGGGTAAATAAATACAAAAACTCTTAAGAGCTTCTGGGCTGGTTTCAAGAATGCCCCACAAAACAGGTTTTCATGGTTGTATGGGGTGATGTGATCCTATTCAAGTTTCTTTCCTTTCTTTAGAATTTCTGAAGAAGCTGTTGAAAATGGCTTCAGGGGCTGTTCCTAAAATAGATTTTAGAAATGAAAAAATGAGAGAATGCACATACAATCTGAGACAAATGAACAGCTCTGATACTGAAGCAGAGATTGTAAGATGACTGCTGTGCCTTGCAAGAAATGAATATTCAGGATGCCCCTGCTGGGTGCCTTTCCCTATTTGAACCAAATACTGTTTGGGCCACGATTCACTTGTTACCAAATTAAACACTCTTTGCACACAGCAGAGCAACTTTACGAAGTCGGATTTTGAAGTGCAAACATCTTTTCTGCTCTGGCCACGGAACCTGTCACAATCTTCATCGGGAACTGAATTAAGTTTAAAATATCATCAGAGGGTGTTGATCTCTCCTGGGCCTGGAGCTGTCCTCTGTACATCCGGCATTTTTCTGTTGACACTGCATATCACTTAGCAACGGGCCTGAAAAGCCCTATATGCATTGATTGCACGCCATTGTCTTTAAGGGGTGGAAGTGTTAACTGAATAAACCTCCCGGGTGACCAGACGGTCATTCCTCTCATGTTGATCATCTGTTTACATCAAAATATTGTTTATTCCATTCTCTGATCTCCTGATTTTACATCTCTGACTGAAGGAATAAAGTTAATTCCCTACATGGTGGAGAACCCCAATTTACTTTCCTGACATGGTGTGATGAGAACAGTTTTGTCCTTAGTTCTCCTGATAAAGCATTAAATGCATTTGACAGTTAACTGCAGATGATAATGCCCACTTTCTTCTATGGTTTTCAGAGGAAGGAGAAGTTACAAGCCTGCAGTGGCCCCATAGAGAGAAAATATTCCCTTCGGTCTGTGAATTGTTTTTGAAATAAACAGCAGAGTGTGTTATATGGTTGTGAAGAGGTTAAGTCTTTAAAGTGGCTGGCAGGCTCTGACATCAACTGAATGAAAAGGAAATATGGCCTAACCAAGGGGTGTTTTCAGAATGAATGAAATTTCAAAGTGGAAATTCTTGCCTGAGAGGCAGCAGTAGAGTTCATTTCTGCATCAATAGCCATGGCTGAAGCAATAGACCGGACTGGTGGGTCAAACAGGCATTCTACCTCACACCTCTCCCTGTTACAATGATCTGTTTCAGAGGGCTTCCACGGACGCAGCTTTTTCACAAACACCCCAGACAATGAGAATATTTCAGCTACGGGATTTTACATGTAGGCAAGGACCAGATCAGTGGGTTACATGCCCACCTTCATCAAACCATGTACTGGAAACAAAATAGAAATTCTGGGCTTGCTGCCCTACAATGTCTAGTTTTGAGAAATCTGTTTTGCTCCATTGTGAGTTTATATCCTACTACACCCAGCTTTAAAGAGAAGAACTACTTATTAATGTCTTGAGAAATATTGCTTATTCAACAAGATAAGCAATTCCAAAATCAACCTACTAATGATCTTGGTATGGTGTTGCTTTTGTCTGGTATAAGGGAACCGGAATAAAAATGATAGCGCCATAAGATTTACTGGTGCCTTTTAAAGTTTTCTCTCTCCACAGTCCTCTTCATCAAATAGGAATGCTGTTTAAAAGAACCACATTGTATGAATAGGGGAATGCTTCCCCTTTGAGGAAAGCCTTGGGCCTTTACTCTGTGCTTTCCTAAGAGGAAAATTGTGATTACAAAGTTTTGAACATAGTTATCTATGAGTGGGATAGGAGAACAACAGCAGGAAAAAATGGAGATCATCATTCTATGCAGTGAGTCCAAAGGGGTATGTAGGTATGTATTCATGTTTAACCATGAGGAGATGCGAGGATATCTTCATTTTCAGAAGTAAAACTGTTTTAAACCAGTCAACAGTTTTTTAAGCGACAGTCATCTCTTGCTGTGCCCTTTCCCTCAAAAACCTCTCTACAGTCTCTCTTCACATGAATCCTGTGGTGTCCTCTTGGCCTGGCTTAACTGCTAAGTGAATGCTTCTTCTATAAACATTTCACTGCTACAAGTTGGATTTTTCACAGCATTAACTTTAACTACATGGGTGTTTGTAATGGAATAAAACTTCAAATTGATGTTTTGCCATATTGCTGGTTAAAGAAGTGGGCCTCAAATGGAGATAGATGCACGCTTTATTTCATGGGAAAATCGTCATCTCATCGGTCAAGTTTAAGTTGTAGGCAGCCGTAGCTTCACCAAGAAAGTCTTAAAGAAAAAATACACACCGACCAAACCCCTACTTTTTACACCAAGTCCCTCAGCAAATTTTAACCACATATTAATTTAAAATTTATTTTAAACAGGCACAAACTTAAATCAATTGAGTAGAAAATAATGGGTTTCAACACAAACATCTGTACAGACCTCACTCTGGAGAAATTATTTTGTGTGGAACCCAAGAAATTAGTTGGAAGAATTTGTTCACTGTCTCTTTCAAGGTATCGGCCACTTCCTTTACTGAAATGCATTTAAGGACAAAGTTACTAGTTTCTGCTTAGGAATCAAAGGCTTTCTTTATAAGAAGCAGATTATTTAATTGCGGTTTGTTTATCCCACAAATGACACAGTCATCTACTTTGAACTCAGTTGAGTGGGTGGCGGTTGTTTGTAAAAATCATCATTGCCATTACCCGACTGCTAGATTTCAACAAGCGGGTTAGGTGCAAACATCTCTTGAATTGCAATGTGTTCTGGCCTAAACGACCCATGCCTCCACATAAAACATTTTTCTTTGTCTCAAAATTTTATCCCGTCTAGGTCTAACAATGTTGATCTTAAAATAATAAAAGAGAGAAGGCTGGAAGACTGGGCCCCTTTTTATAGTTAAATGTTATCTGCTTAGACTAATATTGCAGTTGCCACCCACTGACATAATTTGTTTCACAGTCACAGCTTGGCAGCATGAATCAAATGTTGACATTCTAATTTCATGCACACATGGGCGTTTGGCTGAGCAGGCCCGCAGCCTCCAGACCATTCTCTCTGTACCTGTGTAAATCAGGCAGACAAGGCTTCCTCTCAACAGCCTGCCAGCAAAGTTGCTCGCTTCTGTTGAGAGAACTTCCTGGCTTCTTCCCCTTCATGTGTTTGTGTGTTTATGCCCCCGACCTTGCAGACTGTAACACAAATACTCTTTTATTCTTTCTGGAAAGGTGATTTCTTTTTTATGTTTTCTCCCTTTTAATCGCAGTTTTAACAGCTTTACTTAAGAACTCAACTAGCAGATGATTTTTTTCCATTGCTTTCTAAATCAATCACAAATGTCTCTTTGAGAAAAGACCAGTGAAAATTAAGTAGTAGTAAGAAGAGACACACCAGTGATTGCAAAGTGGAGAGGCTGGTTTCCCTCTGTTATGAACTGGATTCTCTACCCTCAAATTCTTAGGTAAGCCCTAATTCTCATTGTGATAGTATTTGGAAATAGGGCCTTGAAGGAGATAATTGAGGTCAAAGAAAATCATAAAGGTGGAGCCCTAAACCAATATGACTAGTGTCCTCATAAGAAGAGGAAGAGACACCAGGGATGTGCACACCCAGAGAAAAGACCATGGGAGGGCACAGCAAAAAGGTGGCCATCTGCAAGCCAAGGAGTAGAGGCCTCAGGAGAAACCAAACCTGCCAACCCCTTGATCTTGGACTTCCAGCCACCAGAACTGTGAGAAAATAAATGTCTGTAGTTTAAAACTACATGGTCTGTGCTATTTTGTTATGACAGCCCTAGCACACTAATACAGCCTCCAAGTTAAGAGCCAAACTTCCTATGAGTGCCCTGCCATTGACCAAGTGGCTTCTAGAACCACTTCAGCCCATGACTCCTCCACCAGACATTGTCAGTGTGAAGAGAGTTTTAGGGCCACAGCCATGAACAGCTTGAATGAAACCAGCAGAGCGTTGCAGGGCAGCCTCTGTTTGACCTTCCACTCGGGAAGGATTAATGGCCAGCCCTTTGTGTTAGGAGAGGATGCTCTGGCCACATGCAGCCAGACATGGGGGAGTGTTGTTTCCCAGTTTCAGTGATAGGTTGGCCTACGCCGGTCTCATGCTCACACTTGGTTCTCCTAGGTCACAAGTTAGCAGGGAGTAAGCAGGGGGTCAGGGTAGGGCTATTGTTGGTCGAAGGATAGACTAGAGCAATTGATTTGTACAGTATTGGATCCACATCTAACTCTGGAGCCCCAATTGTCTTGACTTTTTTCCAGCTTTGATTTCACTGCCTCTTTGAGAGTCAGTTTTTCCTACTAATGGAACGTTTTCAAAGTGAGCTCAGGCCCATGCTCAGTGGGAAATTCTTCCTTGAAATCATTTGTCACAGAATCGTTTGACCATCTAAGACGTTTATTGTCCTGCTTACTGGCTGTAAGTTTCATAGAGGAGCACAGGATACTCTAGATTTTTGTTCCCCTTAAAAAGCTGATATTCTAGAATCTGTCTGACATGGAAATATTGAAAAAATATAATACTTTCTACCAAAGAGCAAATCATATTATCTGGAAAAGAGGGTCTGGAGTCCAGCTTGAGTGATGTCTTTGGGATTCATCTTTTGACCTTCCCTGGGCTTTGGCGTCTTTACTTGTAGAGCAAGGGTTAATCTCTATGGTCCCTTCTAGTTTAATGATCTGATAATTCTTTTATTTAAAAAAATGAAGTATGTCACCAAAGCCCCTGAGAGCAAGGGAATGAAAATCAGTGATTCAAATTCAGCTCAACTCAACAAAAACATACTGCATACCTGCTATGTGCCAGACATGATGCTAAGTGCCGATATGCAGGAATGAGTAAGATGTAATCCTCAACCTCTAAATATTAATAAAAAGGGGAAATTGAGGTCAAACATCGGGAGAGGAAGAAAGTTTGGGACAACAGAGTTATGGTGCAGTGCTCCATATGTCTGTTTAAGGGCCAATGTTATTTACTAAACTGAACTCAGATTATGGAACAATACTGAGCAATTGTTACCCTGGCCTGGGGAATAAAATGTAGTGGCTACTAACTGTGTGCTGTTGGAGGAGCACAAAACCTTCCTGGGTTAAGGTTGTCCTATTTCCTGAATATGGGGATCGGACTGATGGTTTCTGAGGTATCTTCCATCTCTAACATTCTATAATTATGAGAATATGAACTAGCTATGCATGTAATACTCCCAAGAATTGCAGAAGGCAGAAAAAATGGACTGAATTGCTTGGAAAGCTCTTTTCCCTTATGTTTCTGACGTAACAAGGTATGATACTGTCTTCATGTTACCAAAACATTTGTAAGTCAATATAAAATATCTAAAAGATGCCGGTCGTGGCGGCTCACATCTGTAATCCTGGCACTTTGGGAGGCAGAGGTGGGTGGATTGCTTGAGCCCAGGAGTTCATGACCAGCCTGGACAATGTGGCAAAATGCCACCTCTATAAAAAATACAAAAGTTAGCCAGGCATAGTGGCACATGCCTGTAGTCCCAGCTACTCGGAAGGCTGAGGTATGAGGATCATCTGAACCCAAGAGGTTGAGGCTGCAGTGAGCCATAGTAGCTGAATTATGCCACTGCACAATTCATAATAGCTGAATTATACCACTGCACTCCAGCCTGAGTGACAGAGTGAGACCCTGTCTCAAAAAAAGAAAAAAATATATATATACACACACACACACATATATACACACACACATGCATACACACACACACACATACACACACATACATATATGAAAGGCCAACCTATATGAGTGGTAATCACCAAAGTTCTCTGAAGAAATTTGTCATGGATAAATTTTCCCTTTGCTGTCATCCCAAACTTTGTGTTTTCTTGCCTCTACCATTTTCCAAATTTCTATTTGGCATGATACTGCCACGGCCATCATCTGCAACTATGCCTGCAAGCTCCTTTGACAATATACGAGAACTTGTCAGGTTGATCCCAACTACCTCAAGCTGCTTCAAGGCCCCCAGCAACAAACCCTGGGTTCTCCCTTTCTGATTTAGAATTGCTGCCCTGAAGTAAGAATCTGACCTCAGCAGACCAGAGCTTCCCCCTCCCCGTCACCCACCATCCCTCAAATTTTCCAGTTGCAATGCCCTCTCTCCTTCCCACCCTTCCCAAGAGGTCCCGGTTCAAGACTCCACTTGTTCCATAATTAGTCCCACGAAAGTTTCTTTCTCTCTTTTATTTAACTCAACATTCCTTTATGTAGTTTGACCACCTTACATGTGCTTGTACATTTCCTTTAAGTGCTTCTGTGACTCATCTATTAATCATCAGGAACGTTTGCATCAGCTCGCATGGAAAGTCTTCCAACATAAACACCATGCCTTCCACATTTTGTGTGCCTCCCATGATGTGTGGCATGACACTAAGCACACCGTGATGCTCAATAAATGTTTACGAAGTCTAATTGAGAAAATCAGAAAGCCGTTTTTTAATTTATCTGTAGTCTAGCTGAATCTCTTGTTTTTTGTTGTTGTTGTTTTGTTGTTGTTGTTGTTTTTGAGACCAAGTCTCACTCTGTCGCCCAGGGGGGAGTGCAGTGGCTCAGTCTCTGCTCACTGCAACCTCCACCTCCCAGGTTCAAGCGATTCTCGTGCCTCAGCCTCCTGAGTAGCTGGGATTACAGGCACCCACCAACACGCCCAGCTAATTTTTGTATATTTAGTAGAGACGGGGTTTCACTGTGTTGGCCAGGCTGATCTCAAACTCCTGACCTCAAGTGCTCTGCCCACCGTGGCCTCCCAAAGTGCTGGGATTATAAGCGTGAGCCACTGCGCCCGGCCTGTCTAGCTGAATTTCCACAGTGTTTTCTCACTGCTGTAGCTGTGAAAGCAGCATGACCAGCTAGAACCTGGGATTTAGAGTTAAATCAATCCATGTCCAAGCCCTAGCTCTGCCAGTTTACTCTATCATGAAACATTTATGGAGCAACTGCTGTGTGAAGATGTGGAGCTGGCTGGTAGACAAATGAATAAGTAGAATATTGCTCTTGCCTTTAAGAAGTTTGGGGTCTAGGAAATATATTACTCAATTTCTCTCAGCCTCTATTTCTTCAACTGAAAATGAGAATGATAACTATTTCATTGGATTGTTGTAGCTATTTCAATAATTATTTGGCTTTCTCCTCTTCTCCTCTTGTTATTTCTTAGATTAATAAGTTGAATTCTTAACGGTTCTATATTTTTCTCCTTTAAATGACTCTGTGGTATGTTCATTTTGATGTACAATTAGCCATGAATTTGAATCCACTTGTATTATGTTTACCTTTAGATCACACATGGCCACATAAAAAATAAATCCAAGCACTTATTCTGAGACTGATAATCTTTGATAATCTCACTTGTCAAAGATCAGATTATTTTGGTACATGATCATTTATCTTTTTACCTGACAGCTGGGGGCCCAGCCTCAAGAAGATAACCAAGATTTAGAGAAATAAAAAGTCTGCCTCAAATATGAATGATTCCTTCTTGACTTGGCCAGATTTAAGTTCAGATTCACATTGGTGAGTACAGAAATACAGGAAGACAGGTCTTAACCTAGGGATCAGGTATAGCCCAATAAGTAGTGTGATCATTGAGGCCTCCATTACAATCAGAAAAATCAATCCTGTCTCTGAGTTATTTGACCCTAACACATATTTCTCCCTTGGGAGAGAAGTGCTGAGATTGTATTAGAAAAGAGACTGCCTCTATCTGCCATACAAGCACTTGTTTCCCTCTATCCCAGGGAAGTAGCCACAGAACCAAATGCTCTGCTACTGAGCTTTCTGCTTATGTTGCCAAAGTGCCACACTCAAATTCCTCCAAGGTGCTGGTTTGCTGGAGCAGAAGTTACACTTGTCCAATTAATAATTCAATTTGTAGAATTTGACCCTCAAGATATGCTGAGGATGATGTTTGAACTTTGATCCATGGTGCAATAAAAAGTCCTTAATTTAGACAAACTTGGAAAAAGGACAGACTTAGTGACAAGTCTGAATGGTAGCATACTTATTTTTTTGTTTGTTTTAATTTTTTTTTTTTTTTAAGAGACAATATCTCGCTGTGTTGCACAGGCTGGTTTTGAGCTCCCAGCCTCAAGCAATCCTTACCTTGGCCTCCCAGAGTGCTGGATTATAAGAGTGAGCCACCGTGCCCAGCCTGTAGCATATTAAAAAGTGATACAGTGATTTGGTTTCCCTGCCATGTGTAAGATCAAGGGATTGAAAGGATTCTTCTAGTATTAATCTTCAGTGATCCTGAGAATGGAACGTACGTGAGTAAACGTGCCTCCAAAGTACCTAAAGAACTGGCAGAAATTGATGAACATCTGAAAGGCTGTTTCTTTCATATTTCTGTGACATTAGTACAGTGTTAGCCATAATGCCGCTAAGACATTTGTAGAAATATCAAAATTCCGGTCCTTATTAATTACTCTGATTCTCTGCTAGGTCCCTTGCCCTGTCATGCTGCCAGTTTCTCTCTTTCAAAGGAACATCTTGACGCCACCCTTCCTCTGCCATGTGATAAAGGCTGAATAAATATGAGTTAAATGATGAGTGAGGATTAAGTACGATAATGCATTTAGAATATTTTACGACTGTAAATGCTATATAATTTTTTTTTCATTATTAGCAAACTTCTTCTCTTCATTTAGAAGAGTCATCCTTTAGCTCAGTCATCATTTCCCCAGGGAAGCCTTCCTTGACTGTCTACCCTATGACAAAGCCCCCTATTATGTGCTCTGATGGTACCATACATCCATTATTTGTAGCATGTATTAGCATTGTGCTTTTCCTCTTTTGTTTGGGGGGTTATTTGATTATTGTCCTTTACCCATCTTTGCCCTAAGCTCTCCAGATCAAGTCCCCATCTCTTTCTGCTCACCTCTGTTCTCTGATGAGTAGCTCAAGACCTGCCACTTTGTAGGCATACGACACATACAATATTTATTGAAGGAAGCAGGGAAAAGAAGAAAAAAGAGAAATGAAAATATAAATGTTTTCAGTAACTTGAACTAGAGTGGCTGTGATAGGCAATTTTATGTGTCAACTCGACTGTATCACAGGATGCCCAGGCATCTCGTTAAGCATTTTCTCTGAGTATGTCTGTGAGGGTGTTTCCAGAAGAGATTAGCATTCGGATTGGTGGACTGAGTAAAACAGATGGCCCTCCCCAGTGTGGGTGAGCCTCATCCAATCTGTTGAAGCTCTGAATAGAACAAAAAAATGGAGGAAGGGAAGATTTGCTCGCTCTCTCTGCCAAACTCTTGAGCTGGGACATCACTCTTCTCCTGCACACAGAGTTCCTGGTTTTCATGCCTTCTGTCTTGGACTGGAATCTACATCATCGGCCTACCGGCTCTCAGGCTTTCCAGCTATACTACCAGTTTTTCTGGGTCTTCAGCTCATGGTGGACATACCGTGAGACTTATCCTCCTTCAATGTGTGAGCCAATATCTTATAATAAATTTATCTATTATCTATCTGTCTATCTACTTTATCTATTTATCTACTGTGTTTCTCTGAAGAACCCTGACTCATAAAGTGGCACAACACCGTCAAGCAAAATTACTTTAGGTGGCTTGCCTGGATGAATCAATGAAAAGGACTGTGACTAGCTGGGCGCTTCTTTGTATGTAAATAGAATCCTAAAAGGTATACAAAGTTGTTATTTATTGTTTAGGTTGGATTCTGAGTCCTAGATACTTCCAAAATTATCTGAAACTTTTACAAGTCTCGTGCAAATAAGAACAATATCAAAACAGAGATTATCTAAGGGAAGCACGTCCAGTGGCTGCCCTCCTACCCCTCCCCTGCCCCGCCTCTGCCCCACACCTGGGACAATTGTGTTCTGACAGTTGGGTACTGATTTGGACTTCATGTTTCCTGGCAGCTCAGGCAAAAGAGGAAACATTTCTGCACACAGGTGGTTTTCTTTTCCTGACAAAGAAACCATTCAAATTCATAACAGACACATATATATTGTTCTAGTACCAAACTGAAGCAGAAATTTCTGAGAGGATAGCTTGGTGTTTCTTGTAAGAAGGGTTTGCACTGCAGGAATTAGGATTCTATGACTCCAAGCAAAACTTCCACATTTTGAATTTCGCTTCCAGGCAGTCACTCTAGAGAATACCAAACCAATGTCATCCAAGAGGATGGAACTGTTTTTACTTGGGTTTAATGCCTTAAGTTTACTTGACTTCTCCTGATCTCCCAAAGCCCTCCCAACTCCCTCCAGTCTTCTGTGCAATGAAAATCAGAGGCTAAGAATGGAAGCGCTGCCCTGCAGGCCTTCTTCCACCACATTGTGCCTGCTCCTCTGCTGTTGCTATCTGAATATTTCCTGTGACAACAGCATATACTATCAGTATTTATTAAGCAAAAGCAAGTATGTTTTTCCTCTTTTCTCTGTTATTTATTTATCTACCATCTGGCTGGATCAGAAGATGAAGTCTGGAAGGAAGTTTTTACGTCTTTGGCTAATGAGAATCTGGCAGAGGGGTGGAATGATCCAGGGGCTAGAGGAAAATTTCTAAACCAGGGAGAGGGAATTCTGCCCATCCCTGATGTGGCAGGTCAGCCTCCCAAAGGCAACCTGCACTGTCAACAGATGGTTAGGAGGGCTACATTTGGGATGCTGGGAAGCCTGAACTGTTCAGGCTTTCTACTGCTCTGCAGAATGGTTTGTGGAAGCTGGTGTCTCATTTCCTGCTCGCAGTGGCACAGACGGGGCTTCTGGAGGCATCTGGGCTATCAGTGGCAGCTGGTGGGTATCAAGAGTGAGGAAAGGGAAAGAACAAGCTGTGACATCAAGGCTAGAGATGCAAGAATTCCAAATGAAATCCAGTTGAATCTACTTTCCTCTTTTAAAATGAGTTTTTTCTCAATTGGGTCAAATATAGAGGAAACAGATTATGAAATGCTATCAATTAGGTCCACCTTCTAGGTCAACAGAAACTTCAAGGCTTAGTGCTGCATTTTAATAGCGTAGTGCCTTTTTTTTTTTCCGAATTGTTAGGAATCTTTTCTGTGCTGGCATGCAGAAGACAGGAGAGCAGTTTGAGCAGATGAGAAGGAAATCCATATTGCCAGTAGGAAAAATTAATAAGCCCTTGGTCTCTTTTTAAATTATTTTCTATTGTTTAGGAGGAAAACTGATCTTTGCTCCTGCTAACATTTTTTTTTTTTTTTAACATCTCTTGCCCAAGGTCATGTACAGTGGCCTCCTTGGGAGAGTCTAACTATGAGCCATTTCTTACACACTGGCAAGGCAGAAGTACTTTTTATTTAAGGTTATTTTATTCCCTTTAATTTATCATTTTGAAATCTACCTCTTTGAAATGAAGCCTCAGATCATAAGAAAAATGAACAAACGCTTATTATTGCTATGTGGCTAATTGAGATGGACCCACCCAAATGAACCTACCCTGTCCTTGCCTAAGCAGGGTCCTGTCAGCTGGTGACGGGAAATCAACCACTACCTGTGGAACCTGGTAGCAGCAAAATGAAAAACACACATCCTAGGGAAATCCTACCATGGTGTTCCAGACTTCTCAGGTAGATCCCTGTCATGTTTTCCAACCTGGGGCATGGTCCCTGCCTTGATGCCATTTGAAAGATAATACGGCCGGACGCGGTGGCTCACGCCTTTAATCCCAGCACTTTGGGAGGCCGAGTTGGGCAGATCATGAGGTCAGGAGATCAAGACCTTCCTGGTTAACACGGTGAAACCCCGTCTCTACTAAAAATACAAAAAATTAGCCGGGCATGGTGGCAGGCGCCTGTAGTCCCAGCTACTCGGGAGGCTGAGGCAGGAGAACGGTGTGAACCCGGGAGACAGAGCTTGCAGTGAGCTGAGATTGGGCCACTGCATGAGGCCATTAAGAGTGAGGTGTGTAAGAGAGAAGTTCATTCCTCTATTAAGGCAGATGTCTTCACCTAGAGGCAATTTTGCTCCCCAGGAGATATTTGGCAATATAGAGAGACATTTTTGGTTGTCACAACTGGGAAGAGAGTGCCAGGTATTCTGCTAGGCATCCCACAATGCATAGGAACACCCCCACAGCAAAGAATTATCCAACCGCAAATGAATCTTCCTCTCAGTGTGGGAACATGAGATCCTTCTGTGTCTACAAAGAGACTGTTCTTACCTTAAAAACGTTTTGGAGATATTTTCAGTACCAATTCTCACTCCTCCCTGAACCTTCTAGAGCTCCATGGGGACTTCAGGTGGTTAATGCAGATTCAAATGATTGATTAAGAAACACAGAGAGAGTCTTCCAAACCATTTATCTTGCCCTTGTCCTTAATCTTGATTTGCCCTGTAGGTTACTCATATCATAAAGACAGTATGAATGACTGTCTCAGTGCCTTTCCTCATTAATGTTGCTAGAAATTGATGAGTAGCTCTCTGGAACTGTGGATTTTTTGGCAAGAATTATAGCTCTTATTTATTTTGGAGGACCCGTGCAGCTTTCTAAGCAAATATATGTAGAAAATTCCCCCCAAAATAAACACTACAAGTAATTGCCTGATAGATGAAGTTGACATTTTGGCTTTGTGATTTGCTATGATATGTAAAAATCTAATTTTCTCCATGGAATGATGCCACTGCAAAATTGTGAGTAAATTAGCATCAGTGGTTTACTTAGAATGTGAGTAATAACTTCTGTTATGATGTATCAACATTTATTTACAGTTTCTTAAATCGACCTAAATCCACTTGGCAAAATGTTAACTAGATGAATAAATATGGCAGCAGAGTGATAGGGACTTCAGTTTTTCCTTCCTGGGTTTATGCGTCAAAAATCTCTTTGAGAATGTACTTGATTGAAGTTTTGAGATCTTTTGTGCACATTTGAATTGACAATAAATAAGTTCATCAGGTTTGTAATAAATTCAAAATTTATCTAAATCAAAGGTTCTTAGTGCTTTACCACCTGATCTGTGAGACAAGAAGCTGACAACAGCCTGGAGGAGTGCTTCTTTTAATGATCAATTTCTACATCTTGATATTCCCAATCACCAGGTAAAGAATTAGAATGTCATAGCAAACAGTCAAAGCATTGGAAAAATCTACCTCTTAGAGATACATTTGCAATGAAAAAAAAAAAAAAAAGAGGGGTTCAAACTAGATCTAACAATATCTTCAAATAAAGAGTTAACAAAAAGTTGCTCATTAACTGTCACCATAAAACAGAAAGCAAGGGCCTTTGCATGTTTTGGTAGTCTGCTTAAGCTCTTGTTAACATTTCAAAATTAATTTGAAACATCTAATAGAAGCTAATTTTTTTAATCCATTTTGAGCTTTATAAAAATGGTAATTATAAAGGCCAAGTATCTTGGAGTAATATGCAATCATTTCTATGGGTTGATTTACAAGTGGGATAAGTTATCTTATGTATCAGTATTTCTTTCCTTTAAATTTATTTTAAGGACCATATGTGAATAAATATATGGGGATGCTCATCACAGTACTATACATTATAAACAAAAGATTAGAAATAATACAATGTACAAAATTATGGAACTAAATAAATTTTAGTATACTGTATAATAGAATATCATGTATCCATTAAAAATGATGACTTAAAACAGGACTGAGAGAACAATGATGGATTAGTAAGTGAAAACAAAGTGTTACCAACAGCACGTATAATAATATATAATTTTCGATGTATATAAGTGTGATGGTCAGCCTCTGAGATGGCCTTCTGTGACCCTTACTTCCTTTTCTCCCAACTACCCGTGTCCCCCCGCCCCCTGCCATTGAATAATTTGACCAGTATAACCAACAGCATGTGCAGAAATGATGGATTGTGGCTTCTGAGGCAAAGTATGCATAACATTTTGGCCTTTGAATCGCTATCTTGAGTCACTCTTTCTGGGGAAAGCCAGCTGCCATGTAAACATGACTCAAACAACTATGTGGAAAGGTCCATGTAGCAAGGAACTCAGGCCTCCTGCCAACAACCAGCACCAAACCAGAGTGCCCTATGTTGGAAGCAAATCCTCTAGCCCCAGTGAAGCCTTCTGATGACATCTTGACTGTAACTGCATGAGAAGCCCTGAGTAAGAACCACCTAGGTAAGCCACTCCCAAATTCCTGACACACAGAAGCTATGTGAAATAATAAATATTTATTGTTTGAGCCACTAAGTTTTGGGGTAATTTGTTACATGGCAATAGATAATAATTGTATTTTTGAAAAAACATTGAAAATTGTATCTCAAAACATTAGCAATGAATATATCTAAGTGGTACAGTGAGATTATAGATTTTATACTTTCCTATACTGCCTTTATGTTTTTTATAAACATATATACTGTCCATAGGGGGAAATATGTCATTTTGAAAAATATTCTTCCTTTTGGGGAAAGAGGTGAAACTGGTCTAGAACTTTGTATCCTGATCAAAGGTTCCAAATACTATGGGTGAACAGTAGTGAGATTAGGGAAAGTGGCTATAATTGCCACCTTCTGGCAAATGTGCCAGAGGATGAAGGGCAGGAAGACAGTTTTGTGTCACTGAAATTAAAAAAACAAGTCTAACAAAGGTTTTACACCATCTTCCCGGCAAGTATAGTGACTGGCTAGTTAAGAGAGCTAAAAAACAGCGGATCTACGGAAACAGTAAAATGGCTGCATAGATACACACACATTTTATATGTCGTGAATGAGTTGGAGTCTTGCTCTTGGATTAAGAGAGAGTAAAGCTGGTCTGCCATGAAGGTAAACAGGGAGCCTACACAGTGGTAGTGGGATGCTAGAATTAATTATCTCACTGTCTGTCATACTGTCTGAAATTCCACCATTAAGATTTCAGTGCTTTGAGCCTTGGGTAGTTTTGTAATCACCCAAAACAGTTCTTCTTGCCCACTGCACAGTTAAAGCCAATTCACTGAGATAGCAGCGTTGCAGTAGAGAAACAGTTTACTAGTCACCAGACCAGCCAAGTGCAGGAATGGGAGATGTTGCTCAAATCCACCTCCTCTAAAGCTTGTAGGCTAGGGTTTAAAGGATAATTTGGCAGGCAGGGGGCTAGGAAATGGGTGCTGCTGATTGGTTGGGGATGAAATCATAGGATGGTCCAAACTGTCTTCACGTGCTGAGTCAGTTTCTGGGTGGGAGTCAGTTCCTTGGTATGAACCACGGGTCTGGGTGGAGTCAGTTGGTAGTCAGAATGCAAAGGTCCAAAAATATCTTGCATCCAATCTTAGATTTTGGTAGTAATGATGTTATCTGTAAGAGCAAATAGGAAATTTACAAATCTTATGACCTCCAGAAGTTATCATTCAACTATGCCTACATTTTAACAAAATTCAGGCCCCTCCCATAATCCTAACCTTATGGCCTTTCACTAGTCTTACAAAGGCAGTCTTGGTCCCTGAGCAAGGAGGGGGTTAGTTCCAGGAAGGGACTATTGCTATTTTATTTTAAAGTAAACAAAGGCAGTTAGCTTGTGAGATAGAATTAGAACTCAGTCTCCTACTATGAAGGTTAATTTTATGTGTCAACTTGACTCAAGCAAGATGGAGTCAGGTTAGGTTTCTCTCACTGTTATAATCTGTGCAAAGGCAGTTTCAGTTTTTGGTCCTCAAGGTCACCTGTTTAATGCCAAACACTTCTATCTGGGGTGCATATTATGGAGGACTCTGGCAGCTATGGGAGAGTAAGATACTTCAGGAGTGAGATCAGGGGAGGCACTCAAGGGAAGGTGAGGATAAACGAAAGAGAGAGAAAATAAACACGGGATTGGAATGCTCCCATGATAAATTGTCAGTTGAGCTTTACTTGTTTTGTTGTTGAGATAAGTTTTTCTTTAGAGATTAAATATTTCAAAATTTTCTACTGCAAACCAAAAATAGCCACATATGACTTTTTAACAGTATCTCTAGATCAATAAGGCAATAAAGAAATTTCCAAGTAACATGTAAATAATAGAATGTAACTTTGTTTTTATAAAGGTATTTAAGCTTGATCTCCAATAACCTTATAAAACTCCAAGAAATCAACCTAGTTTCTCTGACCCTGCCTCTATCAGGAGCAGGATTTATCCTTGTATTTCTGTGTGGCTACACTGTACCCTTGAGAGTCCAGTGCTCCCCACACCCAGGAAACAGGTGTCTCTTCAGATGCATTAATGCCATCCCAAATTATAGGGCACACACTAGTTTCTGGTATTTAAATTGATCTGTCACATTCATTCATTTGTATGGTGGTTCCATTTCTCAATGGAACTCCTTCCCTCTAACCAGGATCCTTACATGCCTTTCTCATTTGTCCTCTTTCCACTTTCCCCTGCACTACCTTCCTCCTCACTGATAATGCTCACTAAATTTACTTAGCCCTTTGAGCCAGTGTTGTAATACTTACAGCCATTAAGTGTTAGTGGCAAAGACAGAATTGTAACCCAGTCTCCTGCGATCAAGGTTAATTTTATGTGTCAACTTGACTAGGTTAAGGGATGCTAGATAGTTGGTAACACTATTTCTGGATGTGTCTGTGTGGGTGTTTCTGGAAGAGATCAGCACTTGAATCAGTGGACTATGTAAAGAAGATCACCCTCACCAATGTGGACAGGCACCATCCAATCTGTTGAGGGCCCACATGGAACAAAAAGGCTGAGGAAAGGTGAATTCCCTTTCTGTCTTCTAGAGCTTGAGCATCCCTCTTCTCCTGTCCTCAGACATCAGGGCTTAAGGTTCTCAGGCCTTCAGACTCCAGAAATTAGACTGGTGGCCTCCCAAGTTGTGAAGCCTTAGAATTCAGACTGAGTTACCTCACTGGCTTCCCTGGTTCTCCAGCTTGCAGATAGCATGTTGTGGGACGTCTCAGCCTTCATCATCACATGGGCTAATTCCCGTAATAAATCTCTATCTGTCTATCTATCTTTTTTTTTTTTTTTTGAGACAGAGTCTTGCTCTGCCACCCAGGCTGGAGGTGCAGTGGCACGATCTCGGCTCACTGCAAGCTCTGCCTTCCGGGTTCCCGCCATTCTCCTGCCTCAGCCTCCCGAGTAGCTGGGACTACAGGCGCCCACCACCACATCCAGCTAATTTATTTGTATTTTTAGTAGAAGTGGGGTTTCACCGTGTTAGCCAGGATGGTCTTGATCCGCTGACCTCGTGATCCGCCTGCCTCGGCCTCCCAAAGGGCTGGGATTACAGGCATGAGCCACTGCGCCCAGTCATATCTATCTATCTGTCTGTCTGTCTATCTATCTCTCTGTGTCTATACATCTATTCATCCATCTTATTAATTCTGCTTCTCTTGTGATCTCTGACCTCCTGCCTCCCTCAGCCCAGGGCTGTTTTCTCTTATTTAGTCTGCAATTCTTATGCTCTGCCTGAGTTTATAAAAGCTGGATCGAGGAGTTATATTCTTTTAACTGTGTTTTATCATATGCTCAGGCCTCCCGCAAGCCACTTACCCTCAATTTATTCTCCATCTTGCTGCAAGAATGATCTTTCCACACATAAATTTGTCTGTATCAATACCCTGCTGGAAGCTGCTTCATGGATTCCTTGCCCATAGGATGAAGTCCTAGCTCAACAGCAAGTTATAAAAGGCTTTCCACATCCTAGCCCCAGCCCAAGTATATTGGTTATTGCTGTGTTAACAAACTACCTTAAAAATCATGGCTTAAACAAACAACCATTAATTATTATAGCTCAAGTGTCTCTATGTCAGCTAGGGGCTCTAACCTGGGCTTGGCTGGACCACCTTAGCAGGGGCAACTCTGCTTCTCATGTTCCCCATCCTTCTGGAAGGAGTGGACTAGCCCAGGCATGTCCTTTACCTGGCAATGGAAGAAACACAAGAGGGAAAAAGGATGTGTACAAATCCTCTGGAGACCTAGATTTGGATCTGACACATTATCACTTCTGCCTTATTCTGTTGGTCAAAGCAAGTCCCATAGCCAAGCCCAGAGCCAGAGAAGGAGGGCTTAGTCAAATTCCATGGCAAAGGATATAGATTCAGAGAAGGATAAAGAATTGAAGCCATAAATGCAATTTGCCATATCAGTTCTGCAATCTTGTCTCCTAACATTTCCTACCTGGAAGATTATAGGATATATGTTCCTACTATAGTCATTTGCTTTTAGCCCCACAAATTACACTGTTATCATACTTTTCTCATCTGCATGCTTTTGTCCAGTGTTTTTGTTCCAATCTGATAGCTCCTTACACTTCTGTGTACACTGCACCCTAGACAATTAATACCGTCTTATTATTTATTTATTTATTTATTTTTGAGACGGAGTCTCGCTCTGTCGCCCAGGCTGGAGTGCAGTGGCGCCATCTGGGCTCACTGCAAGCTCCACCTCCCAGGACTACAGGCACCTGCCACCTCGCCCAGCTAGTTTTTTGTATTTTTTTTTAGTAGAGATGGAGTTTCACCGTGTTAGCCAGGATGGTCTCGATCTCCGGACCTCGTGATCCACCCGTCTAGGCCTCCTGAAGTGGTGGAATTACAGGCTTGAGCCACCGCGCCTGACCTATTTATTTATTTTTGAGACAGAGTCTTGCTCTGTCACCCAGGCTGGAGTGCAATGGCACGATCTCGGCTCACTGCAATCTCCGTCTCCTGGATTCTGTAAGAATTCTCCTGCCTCGGCCTCCTGAGTAGCTAGAATTACAGGCGCCCACCACCATGCCCAGCTAACTTTTGTATTTTCAGTAGAGATGGGGTTTCGCCATGTTGACCAGGCTGGTCTTGAGCTCCTGACCTCAGGTGATCCACCCGCCTCAGCCTCCCAACATGCTGGGATTACAAGCATAAGCCACCATGCCCTGCTTACCTTCTTATTTTTTAAGACTCAAGTCAGAGTCATCTCCAGAAAAACCTCTGTGGAGTGCTAAAGTCAGTTTATATGGGCTTGGAAGAGCTAAGGGTTAGCATCTCTCCTCAACTCCTTGTTCAGTGATGACATATTGGAACACTGGAATCAGCACCCATGGGAATATTTACACCACAGAAATTGGCAACTACGAATCAGAGCTTTTTCTCTCTTTCTGAAGATTGTGCTGTTAAAGACTTAGCAGCAGAACACTGAAGCCTCTCTTAACACACTCACCTTTTCAGTCTGTCTTTCTGTCACCCTAAATACGTAGATTCCTTGTGTCATCCTAAATTTCTTCATGTCTTTCCCAACTAGATGGTAAGTCCCAGCAGTCAATTAATGTGTCTTATTGGTCTCAGGATCCCCAGCACTGTGCACGTCAGCACTCAGTGGATATTCAATAAATCTGCATAAAATGAAAGACATAAACGACCAGCTGTTATCTGGGCTGAGAAGATGGCCATGAGATATGAGGGTGTCACAAAAAGGTTTGCCTAGGAAAAACAAACAAAAAAAAGGAAACATATCTTTTCACCTCCAGCCTACCACGACTTGTTACATCAAATCTCTAGCAAGTCCCGGAGGGTAATATTCATCCTCTTGAAAGGGTACTGGTGAGTCCTTTAGTATCTGTTGCTACATTGGTGTGGAATCATTTCTTGAAAGATTCAGAAGGTATAACAGAGGGTTTCTTTACAGCACGGTTTGGGAGGTGCATTTTGAGGGAGCAGAGGCAGTGGTGTAGTCTGTTGTAACCAGCCTTCCCATACAGAGGAGACTGAGAGTGTAAAATTGGAATTGCAGGCTTCCACTGAAGTGACACAAAAATGATGGACACATCAGAAACGCTGCACTTAATATGGTGAGTCATGGGCACTTCTGCTTGGGACTAGACTGAATAAGAGACATTGAGTTAAAGGCACTTATTGTGGGAGGATAGATTCATAAGTAACCTTTTGGAAGTGCCTTGACCTATTTTTGCTTTTTAAGCTGCACACAGCCTAATTCTAATTTTGAAGAAGAGTTTCTAAAATTTCTACAGTGTAAGATTAATCCTCAGGGTCTGTGGCATTTTTATGACAGCTTTGACTTTTAAAGTGGCACCAAATTTCATTTGGAAAATGAGCCAACCAAGCATGTCTCTGATAACAAATTGAGCCTTGGTGCTGTTGTTCTGTCACTCCCACTTCTAAGGGAAATGCACATCAGTAATTTGAGATGTGCGAAGGCCTGGTGTCCAGAGCTAGCATGGGGTGAAGTGGGGGACTGTGGGGATGGTGGTGTCTACTGGAGGAAAAGCAGATTGCTTTTTTTTTTTTTTTTGAGACGGAGTCTCGCTGTGTCACCCAGACTGGAGTGCAGTGGAGCGATCTCGGCTTACTGCAACCTCTGCCTCCCGGGTTCAAGCAATTCTCCTGCCTCAGCCTCCCAATTAGCTGGGATTACAGGCATGCGCCACCAAGCCCAGCTAACAGATTGTTTTACAGATCACATGACATCAGTAAATCAGGAGACTGATGTCTAAATACAGGCTGGTAAGTTTGGGGGATGGTGGAGATGTGCTAGTCACTAGGAGTGGAAGGAGCTCTTAGCATTGGCTACTTTTAGTGACTGAGCTTGTTAGAGAGGAGTCTTACACTTTAGAAATTGCAGTTAGAGGCTGAGAAGTCCAGAGTCAGCCTCCGAGTGTCACTGCCCCTAACCTGCTCATGGGCTTTGCCAGCAGTCTCTGGCTGTAATATATGGGATTGGTGATTGCACTGCCGAACTCTGACAAAACACTCTTAGGTCTTGCCATTTGCTTAGGAAAAGAGTCTGTTTTTTTGTTTTTTTGTTTTTTCAAAAATAGTTGATAATGTACGTGTTTCCTCTCAATTATAGATGGTTTTTCTGTGTTTCTGTTTTAAAGTTGGGGTAGAATGAGGGTGGAAAATATAAATCTGTTGCATGAGGAAATGAGTGGGATCTTAAAGAAAGGCATGCATTCCTCTATCCAACAGGGCATTTTTTTAAAAAAAGTTAAGCACCTTGGTAACTAAAGCCTTTAAAATAGCTAAAAAGGTTATATATTGACTGAATTACTTTAAAGGCTTGGGTTTATTTCTGTGGGCCTGAATTGGTAAGAATTAGAGTATAGAAGTGAGGCTGATCTTTTAGAGTAATATACATCATAATTATAAGTAAATATGTAAAGGCTTAACAACAAGAACAATGACAAAAGACTCAGCAAATAGAAAGATGTTGGATTAATGAGAATAAATTGAGCACATATATATAACTGTGCATCCTCCAAAAATTATTAAATATATATTTAATTTATGATATTAAATACATAAGAAAAATAAACCAGCCTGGCCAACATGGCAAAACCCCGTCTCTACTAAAAACACAAAAATTAGCCAGGTGTGGGGGCACATGCCTGTGAGCCCAGCTACTCAGGAGGCTGAGGCAGGAGAATCAATTGAACCCGGTGGGGTGAAGGTTGCGGTGAACCGATTGCACCACTACACTCCAGCCTGGATGACAGAGTGAGACCTTGTCTGAAAGAAAAAAAAAAAAAGAAGAAGAAGAAACCACAAGGACAATGCATATGGGAAAGGAGATGATTGTAGCAACGTGTTGAAGGCTTAAAAGCAGAAGGGCAGTGGTAAATATATTGGATATCTTTCGTACATCAAGGACAAGACAGCTGAATGATATCCATCTGAGGCACTCAATGCACTACAGAGGCTCTCCAACACCTGGGGACAGAAAAGAAAGGCAGAAAGGAGTCTTCTGAGAAGCAAAAGGCTGGAAGTTGAACTGGAGAGCAAAGAGAGCTGTCCAGCAACCCAAAAGGTTGGCAGCCTGCTTTAAAGCACATATAAATCTCCCATAGCTAAAACATGAGGGCTGGGCAATAAAGCACAAAGAGATCTTTAGAGTCCAGTGCTCATATCCCAAGCCCAGTTGGAGGGAAAGTCCTAATCCCTTCCTCAAAATACTTGTAGCCAAGGTGAGTGAATCTAGCTAAAGCTGCAACCAAGTCCAACTACAGATTAAATTGACTCAGCCTGCTACACTCATGACCCAAAAGAGGTGTGCCCTTTTCTGGAGGTAAATATTAGCACTTAAAATTTTTTTTCCTTTTTTTTTTTTCATAGAGATGGGGTCTCACTATGTTGCCCAGGCTGGTCTTGAACGCCTAGGCTCAAATGATCCTCCCACCTCAGCCTCCCAAAGTGTTAGGATTATAGATGCAAGCTACCATGCCTGGCCAATGTTAGCACTTTTTAAGCTACTGTTCTTTAATACACAATTACTAGCATAAAATTAAAATTAAAGAGATATGTGAAGAAGCGAGAAGATATGACCTATGGTTAAGAGAGGTCAGTAGAAGCCAACCCAGAGATGATTTTAATGTTGGAATTATCAGACATGGACTTTAAAATAAGTAGAAAAAATATGTTAAAGTATCTAGTGAAAAACGTGTGAATAGAGAGGGAATATAAGCAGATAGCTAAAAGCTATTAAAAAGAACCAAATGAATATCTTACAAATAAAAAAAATGATATTGGAAGCGAATAATTTATATAATGTGTTTAACAGCAAACTAGACACAGCAAAGGAAAAGAGGGTCAGCAGAAGCACAATACCTGTAGAAGTGCAAAACATACTGAATATTGCCAAGAGAAATAAAAAAGATCTAAATAATAAAGATTATCCACACACACACACACACACACAAACACACTTTTTTTTTTTTTTTTTTTTTAGTAGAGACGAGGTTTCACCGCGTTAACCAGGATGGTCTCGATCTGCTGACCTTGTGATCCGCCCACCTCGACCTCCCAAAGTGCTGGGATTACAGACGTGAGCCACTGTGTCCGACCACAAACATTTTTAATGCATTATACAACTCAATATTGTTGAGATGTTCATTCTTCTTTACCTAATCTATAGATTAATGATAGATTCAGCACAAATCCAACAAATCCTCTAAGTCTCACCTCTTGTCCCAGCCATAACTGTAGAGGCCAGTTTTGAGCATGCTTCTAACACCTGCATAGAAATCTAAACAGACAATGCCTCTCTTAGGCTTCTTTGATGTCAAGTGGTGGGATACCTGGAGGAATCTGGTTGACAACTCACATACAAGTGCCCCGAAGCTGTGGCCAACAATATAATGCATTCTTCTATATCTCTCCTTTCTTGACTCACCCCCATTCCTAAGTCTCAGGATCATACCCACACGTAAACATTTTGTGCATCGGCCTTTGTCTCAGGATCTGCTTTTGAGGAATCCAGACAAGACAATAACTGGTTCAGCAGACTTGAAAAAGTTGAATCTTATGCCAGCAGTGGAAAAATCCAAGAAGAAACTTGTAGCATGGAAATGCCAAAGGGCTCAGAAGTTAATGACACTGGGTACCTCTGGAAGTAAGGTGAAGAAAGGATAAAAACAGAAAGACTTAAAAAAAAACAGTTAGATTTGGAATCTCCTTACCAATTCCATTTATTAAAATGATAGCCTTAGTATCACCGTAGCAGAATTTTTGAGTTTTGTTCTCTCTAGTAAGAGGACTGAGGGCTATGAGACTTTAGGACAATTGAGGATAGAGACTTAGTGAAAATGTACATGCTGAATTTTAAAACTTCTCCTCTCCCTCTTCAGCCCTTTCACTTATTTTGTTTCTAGAATGCTGGCAGTCAGCTTTAGATCCTCTAGGCAAGAGATTAGAAGACTCTACGCTAAGAAATCCAACTAGCCAGCATGCACAACTGATTTCCCCACACATGAAGTCCTGCAGCCCAGGTCTTGACCTGAATCAGGATGAGGGGGTGGTGGGTCGAGGTGGGGCTGTTGAAAGTGCTCCTGCTTGCCACATACCTGCACATCCCACATGCTCAGCTCTCCCTTGCCCTTCACTCATGGAAGTCTTCAGGCAAGTTTTTCACTTACAAGGGACAGCCTATCTTCTACTGAGACTCTGTGGATGTGGTTGGAAGTCCAGAGATAGTTGTGCTTTTACACGGTTTTCCAGCATCCAGCTACGATTGGTACAAGATTTGGGAAGGTCTGACCTTGAGGTTTCATCGGGTGATTGCCCTTGATTTCCTAGGCTTTGGCTTCAGTGACAAACTGAGACCATATCACTCACTATTCCATATTTGAGTAGACCAGCATCCTGGAAGCACTTTTGTGGCATCTGTCTATCAAATGGAGGTATCTTTCCTGAGACTCACTGTCTACTCCTTCTCCAAAAGCTGCGCAAAGATGGAGTTGTGCTGTCACCCATCCTCATGCAGCTGATGAACTCCTTTGTATTCTCTCGAGGTTTCACGCCAGTCTTTGGGCCATATACTCAGCCGTCTGAGAGTGAGCTGTGGGACATGTGGGCCGGGGTCCTCAACAATGACAAGAATTCATCACTGACAGTGTCTTAGAGTACATCAATCAGAGGAAGCAGATTAGAAAGCGCTGGGTGGGACCTCTTGCCTCTGAAAGTATCTCCATTTATTGTATCTGTGGGTCATTGGATCCTGTAAATCCCTATCCAGAGTTTTTGGAGCTGTACAGGAAAATGCTTCTGCAATCCACAGTGTCGATTCTGGATGACCGCATTAGCCACTATCCACAGGTAGAGAATCCCACGGGCTTCTTGAATGCATATATGGGCATCACCAACTCCTTCTGAGCTGGAAAGAGTGACTTCCCTCTATTATTTCCCCTATTCCCTTATACACTTTCTTCCTAAGTGTATTCCACTTAGGAGAAACGCCCAAAAGACATCCTAGCCATCAAACACTATTCTCTCACAAAGTCCACTTTACTCAAATTGGTGAACAGTATGTAGGAAGAAGCCAGCATGAGCTCTAACTAAGGCTGACATAATAGTCTGTCTCCCATTTTTTTGACATCTGATCAAATGTAAAGACTTGCCTTTGTTTTCGTGTTATTAGGAAATTCTGATGAGCACTACTACTCACTGATGCAGAAAGACGTTCTTTTGCCTGGAAGGCTTTTTAACACTTTGGACTTTTCTGAAATATTTAGAAGTGCTAATTTCTGGTCCAGCCCCAATAGGAATTCTACAATGAGAAGTGGGCTTCTTTACCTATCCTTGAATGGCTTTTTAAAAGTTCTTTTAGAAGCAACACAGAGCTGAGTCTCCTTTGTCATACCTTTGGCTGTAGTTTCATCAGCTGTTTTTAATTATAAACATTTTGTTAAAAGAGATATTGGTTTAAATAATGTAGTGTTCTAAGTATGATTTAGGACCATTATTTACCTATACATTACATATATTTTATAAGGATGCTAAACCAAAATATCCTTACTCTGTCAGAGTAGTGAACTTAATTAAACATGTTTCATTTCTGAATAAATTGAACTGAATCCAAACTATTTACAGAATTTCCTAAAATCACAGGACATTAAGGACCAATAGCACCTGTGCCAGAGATTTACTATTACTAGCTGGGAAGACCAATTCTAACAGCAAATAACAATCTGAGACTCCTCATACCTCAGTGCTTAGAAGCATGTCTCTCTTGAGCTACCGTAGAAGGGAAGAGACTGTTTTGTAGTCCAAATCACACAGAATATACATCGATTCCTTTATGATGACTGCTTAACTTCCCATTGCCTGTGCCAGAGAGGCTTTCTCATGTAGCTGATTAATTCCTGTACTTTGCAGACAGGAAAGTTCCAGAAACATTAAGAACAAATTCTGAACGATCTATGAGCAAATGGTGCTGAATACTTTTTTTTTAAGCCACATTTTATTGTCTTAGTCAAAGCAGGATTATTGTGATTATTTAAAATTCATATTTTTAAAATGACAACTTCAAGTATAACAACTTTGAAACTGGAATAAGTGTTTATTTTCTATCAATAAAAATGAATTGTGACAAAAAAAAAATCCAACTAGTCTGAGAGAAAAAAGTCCTAAAGATACTGGCATCGGGCCTGGTGCAGTGGCTCATGCCTGTAATTCCAGCACTTTGGGAGGCTGAAGTGGGCAGATCAGTTGAACATCCCAAAACCCTGTCTCTACTAAAAATACAAAAATTAGCCAGGCATGGTAGCAAACACCTATAATCCCAGCTACTTGGGAGGCTAAGGTAAGAGAATCGCTTGAACCCAGGAGACAAGAGGTTGCAGTGAGCCGGGATCACACCACTGCACTCCAGCCTGAGTGATAGAGCAATACTCTGTCAAAAAAAAAAAAAGATACTGGCATCAAGGTTTTCCCACATGAATGACTCAGTCAGCATACCACAGTCAGCAGGTCTCACCCATTTAGACAAATTTTCCAATCTTTTTTTAATCCCATTTTTAAATATGAATAAACAGCTATGAACTAGTAAACACCTAAGGAAGCCTATAACATGACAGAAATCAAAACAACTAATAGAAAACAACAAAACTTGGAAGAAGTAGAGACAAAGCAGGAAGATGAAACTTCAGAACTTTAGAAAGAAAAAAGAAACTATTATTAATAGCCTCTGAAATAAAAGGATTCATGAAATGAGAAGAAAAGTGAAAAAAAAAAAAAAAAGAACAAGGAACACTTGTCTTGGTTGTTTGTGCTGCTATAATGGAATATTGAGATTGAGTAATTTACTAAAGAATAGAAATATATTCTCTCATAGTTCTGGTGGCTGGGAAGTCCAAGCTCAAGGTGCTAACAGGCTTGGTGTCTTGGGAGGGCCTGGTCTCCAATTCCAAGATGGGGCCTTGGAGTCTTCATTCTCCAGAGGGGAAGAATGCTGTTCCTCAAATAGCAGAAGAGAGGTGACTCACTCTCAGAAGCTCTTTTTACTCTTTTTATAGAGTAATTAATCCATTCATGAGTGCTCTGCCCATTTGGCCCCATCTCCCAACACTGTTACATTGAGAATTAATTTTCAGCATGAGTTTTGGAGGGGACAAAAACATTCCAATCATGACATAACTTTTGAAAATTAAAAGTATAGTGTATAAATAAAATTCAATAGAAGGCTCATAAAGTTGAGAAAATCTTTCTTAAAATAAAGCAAAAAAAACTTTAAAAACGAAGATGAAATAAATGAGAGAAAATACTAGATAATTATGTTACTTCTCCCTTATTAGATACTACATTTGGATAATATGAATTCCAGAAAACAGTGGAGGACATGCAGTATATCATTGTGAAATTTCAGAACATAGGATAAAGAAAAAATAATTTACAAGCTTTCAGAGAGGAGAGAAAGAAAAATAAAACAAGCCACATATGAAGAATCAAGGATCAGATTTCACACCACCACCAGATGCTAGAAAACAATCGAGCAATATCTTTTAAAATCCTGAGCAAATATATTTTCCCACTAGATTTCTATACCCAACTAAACTATCAATAAAGAAAGGCTCTAGACCAAAGAAAATTTGGGTTTTCAGGAGCTCACAAAAATTACATCTCATGTACCTTTTCCCAGGAAACTAGCTAGTAGATAATGTGCTGCACAAAAATAAAAGCATGAAGACATTGGATCCAAGAAGAAAGAAGTCAAAGAAATTCTCAACACTTTGGTGAAATGAATTCCCAGGAATAGAGTGTGAAGTAGGCCTAGAGTGGGGCAGATCAGAAGATGCCAGGAGAGATTAATCCAGGTAAAGAAAACAATAGAGCACCCTGGTGTGTCTGAATACAGAGAGGAAATATTTGAGGTTATTAGGGGAAAATAGAGGCTGAATTAGTAACGAATAGAAAACTAAACAAAAAAGAGGAAAGCATTACTTTAGGAAAAATAAAATTGTGCAAGAAAGGAAAAGTAAAGATAGTATACTATATCGTTCGTATCTATAGGTTCAATGCTATGAATAACATTGAAATTGTCATACTAATTTAAACACGGTATTAATCTAAACAGAAGTATGATATAATTATATTGAAGGGATCATGGGACAGAGAGTTTGTGTGAATGTGGGTGGTAGTAATGGTGGTGTGGTGGTCTGTGATAAAGGAGTGGGAGATGATGAATAAGAGCTAAATCCTTATTTTCCCTACATGATACCTAAAATTGAAAATTCAGAAGGTAGGAAATACAAGGCTGTTATTTTTATATATGGAGGTAAGTAACAAAGAAACAGCTAAAATAAATGAAAGTGGTTGCTGTTGAAAAAGAGAAGACGTGGTGGTCAAGAGTTGAATAGTAGGATGATTTTTTTTGGAATAAGTCTCATAGAATTGTTAGATTCTATAAATTATGTGAAAATCTAATTTTGAAGAAAACAAAAACAAAACTTGAAAATAATTACAGAATTATGGTATACTTATTTTAAAAAAGCAAATGGGTAAATATGGAGTGAGGTTAAATTGGGACAACAGGACTTGTCCTTTTCACCCAGGAAATCACAGACTCAGATGGAACACTATGAAGAAGAAATCTCGGAGCCTTTGAGGTGGTGGAAGAGGTAGCCCTATATGTGGCATAGTGTTCGTACCTACAGATTCCCACTGTCCAATTTAAATCTAAGTCAGTTCACATACACAATTTAATTTTTGGAAGCAGCATTAAAGTAAGTAAAAAGGAAATAAGAAAATTAATTTTAGTATTGTATTTGATTTAACCCAATATATCCTAGCTATGATCATCTCAACATCTGATAAGTATAAAAATTATTAATGAGATATTTTACATTATTTTCTTCATAGTAAGTGTTGGAACTCCACTGTCTGTTTTATACTTGGATACATCTCAATTCAAATGTTAAATTTTCATCAGAAATACCTGATCGATATTTAGATTTTATAAAACTTACAATTGAAAAAGTAGATTCACCTATTCAAGTTGTTCCAAATGTACTTAAAAATTTCCCAATAACTGAATCTTGTACCAAAACATTTTTCCCTTAGTGTTTGCATCTTTATTTCTAAAACTGGTTCATGTTTTCCCTTCAAAGAATCAATTTGACTCTGAGGCAAAACCATACCAATTTTGAAACTACATCTGTCCAAGTTAAATAAATTCATTAACTCTTATATCAACTCAGTAATATTAACATTGATTTCAAAAGAGTACTGCATAAGTTGAAAAGCAATTCTAAATTTATCAATATAAACATAGAGATGCTCACGTTTTTCTTGTAATTTTTGCCGCCAATTTACCTAACAGTTGATTACAATTAAAATATGCATCTCAATTTATGCTTTAAAAAAATGTGTAAAAACATCACTAATTTGCTTTATGAACAATTTATATTTCAATATAAATTATTTTTGCCTTCTGTAGTACTTAAGTTTAGATCATTCATGTGCAATCTGATATAGTTGAGAAACCATAAATCATGCAGCCATTTTTTTTTACTTTAATCATTCTTTCAGTTTCAAGAAAATCTTGAACTGGGGTTGCTAGTATTGTAAATCTTTATAAAACTCTCCCACAACTCGTAAGCAGTCAACATTAGTAAAGAGCACACAATCATCAAATACATCATTTTCTATTTCTTTCAATAGTTCCGTACACTCGTGGTTTACAACATGTACATACTGAATGATTTTAACAGCTGTATCCATGATACTTTTCATTAAAAAAAAATTAGCACAAATATTTTCAGTGTGTGTCACACAATGGAGTGAAGCAATAAGGGAAAAATCAGTCTCTTGTTTTAAAATTCTGATAAATCTAGATTTTTGACCTAACATAGCTGGGCCATCATCTGTCTTGTTGATAAAACTAGTTTTTTTTTCTTACCCAGTTCAAACTCTTCTTTGACATATCTAAAATATTCAAAGCCATCTACACATTGAGTTGGTTTTTTTCTTTAGGTCACAGACAACATTTCTAAGTAAATTTGAAAGTGTTTTTAAACACAAATGCAACCAAATGTGTCCAGTATTAACTGGGTACAGTCTCTTGTTCTATACGGCATGTCTAAAGCTTAAAAAAGGGCCTTCTCATTTTTCACATTTTGAATCAATTGATCATTGACATTGTTAGTCTTACATTCTACAATCACTTGTTTGATGGCTTACTTCAAATTTTGCTTTTGTGAAATTTCTTTTAGTCTTTTCCTCATAATTTTCTAACAAAATTTCCACAACTGAAATGATTTCTTTCACCATCTCTCCATCTAAACATGTGGGTTTGGGTTTGGTTTAGTTTGGATTTTTGTGAAAGAATTCAAGCCATTTTATATCTGACCAGTTACAAGATCAGAACGTGTCAAAAATTGCTTAAGACATGTTTGTTGGACATTTAATACTGATTGCAAGTGACTAATTTCTTCAATCCTTTTTTAGTTGTTGAGAGAAACTTCTTATCAAATTCAATGTGTGTTTGCTTTAAACAGCTTTTAATATTGTCCACGTTATTATCCTTTTTTTTTTTCTTAACAGCTTTTTTGTTTGACTCTGTGGCAGCCAACTGCAATTGCCATATGTTGTGAGATTTGGAACACACCTTCTTCCAGTCTCTTTTATTCTTTACTGTTCGGGTCTTGGGACTAGTTTCTGCATTGCCACTCAATTCCATATCCGTAGGACGCCTTCATTTTAAATTTGAAAATTTGCCCATACTTATTTTTTCTAACTAGAAGCATAATTTAATTATATTATAATTAAAATAAGTATTTCGATTTAATTATCAATTACAGTTTACATAGAAATTGCTATAACTGGAGCTGTCTGCATGAAATATCCAAATGAATGCATTATAATGTTACATTAGTGCATAGAAGAAAATCATTTGAAGGGAGTCAATCTGTCCACTGACTGCATCAGTGATGTGTTTGTGGATAATACTAGAAACAATGCTGGTGTCCCATACATGCACTACAACATCATAACGATGCCTTACGCAATGCAATGGGTAAGGTGAAATGCTGTCTTATCAAAATAGGATAAAATGGTATTGAAGAGGAAAATAATTTTCACAATTCTTCAGTGTTTAAATTTAATTAAAATTAAATACAATTAAAATTGTAATTCCTCAGCCGCGGTAGTCTCATTCAGGTGCTCCATAGCCACATGTGTCTAGTGGCCACTTTATTGGATGCCAAAACTTGGACTGTAGGAGAATGAGAACCGATTGTTAGGGTGCCAGGCGTTTTGTTAGATAGTTGGATCTCAAAGAAAGGATCTCAATTATTCCTCAGAACAGTCCTGTCTATCGTTACCCACATTGTACATGAAAAACCGAGACTCAGTGAGATTTAGTGACTTGTCCAAGGCCATACAGTAAATTAGTGAAGCAGCTGGAATGCAGCTGTTAGTCTGAACCCGAAGCCCATGCTGTGTGTGCTGTGATGGTGTGGGGCCCCTTGCTTTGGTGTAATCGTATACATAACTGAACCAAAAAACAGGATGCTTTTCCCTTATCTCCCTCACGCCTGGATCCCTTTTGAAATTCACAAGTCTCTAGTTGTTTTAACAATCTTGTATGAGTGAAAGTTGGAACAATCAACAAATATATATTGTCTCCTATGGGTCAGGCACTACTCTAGTGAACAAGAAACAAGAGCCTCTGCCTTCATGCAGTTTACGGTCTTAAGCAAAAGGAACAGAAAATGACAAAAAAACACTGTCGGTGAGATACTTCTCTAAGAAGTAAGCATTGTGAGTTTGTGAGTTTGCTTACAGTGATGCTTTTTCTTTTTCTTTGAGACAGAGTCTCACTCTGTCCTCCAGGCTGGAGTGCAGTGGTGCGATCTTGGCTCACTGCAAACTCCGCCTCCCAGGTTCACGCCATTCTCCTGCCTCAGCCTCCCGAATAGCTGGGACTACGGGCCTCCGCTACCATGCCCGGCTAATCTTCTGTATTTTTAGTAGAGACGGGGTTTCACCGTGTTAGCCAGGATGGTCTCGATCTCCTGACCTCGTGATCTGCCCGCCTTGGCCTCCCAAAGTTCTGGGATTACAAGTGTGAGACACCACACCCGGCCACAGTGATGCTCTTTTTTTTTTTTTTTTTTTTTGAGGTGGAGTTTCACTCTTGTTCCTAGGCTGGAGTGCAATGGCGCAATCTCGGCTCACTGCAACCTCCGCCTCCCAGGTTCAACCAATTCTCCTGCCTCAGCCTCCCGAGTAGCTGGGATTAGAGGCGTGCACCACCATGCCCAGCTAATTTCGTATTTTTAGTAGAGACAGGGTTTATCCATGTTGAGGCTGATCTCGAACTCCTGATCTCAGGTGATCTGCCCGCCTCGGTCTCCCAAAGTGCTGGGATTACAGGCGTGAGCCACCGCGCCCGGCCCACAGCGATGATCTTTATGGTGACACTGCTTTTTGTGATCTTAGGATGGGATAAAATCATCTCAGCATGCAGTAACTCTGCCAAGTGTGGTTGTGCAAATAGGTCCTTAGTAGGCGCTTTTGCTATTGAACATGAAGTTATCATCTCCAATTTTGGGTAATTATTTTCATTCCTGTCCATTTGTCCGTTATTATCCTTGGGGGGCTAACATGTTCTAGTCTCTAAGGAGAAATGGGCAACAGGTCAAAGGGACAAATGGTAAAACTAGAAGGGCAATGTCAGGCTGGGCACGGTGGCTTACACCTGTAATCCCAGCATTTTGGGAGGCCGAGGAGGGCAGATCGCCTCAGGTTGGGAGTTTGAGACCAGCCTGGCCAACATGGTGAAACCCCGTCTCTACTCAAAATAGAAAAATTAGCCAGGCATGGTGGTAAGTGCCTGTAATTCCAGCTACTTAGGAGGCTGAGGCAGGAGAATCACTTGAACCTGGGAGGCGGAGGTTGCAACTGCATTCCGGCCTGGGTGACAAGAGCGAAACTCTGTCTGGAAAAAAAAAAAAAAAAAAAAAGAGCAATGTCCTCAGATGAAGAACGTCAGATGGATTAGGAGACTTATTGTTTCCTAATAAGGGAAACACATTCAGAGCACCCCATACTAAGGTACTGATGTGATCAGTAAAACTATGATCTGTAAAAGCAACGTTTCAGACCTATGGTTTCTTTTCGGGCTACTGCAAATGCTACACGAAGTTTCCTTTGGGTGGTGCAATCAGCTCTATAAAACTCTACCACCTGTGGTTTAGGATGCAGCTGAGGAGCACCGGGGGCGGCTGGATCTTCCAGGGTAGAGATTTACACATACAAAAGTTTTTGGTTTTTGTTTTTGTTTGTTTGTTTGTGTTTTTCCACTGAGTAAAGTCTCAGGGGAGATAACCCTTGTAGAATATTTCAGAGTTCAACCAGATCGTTGTACAGATGGGGAAACCTAAAGTTCAGAGAGTTTAAGTGATTAATCTAAAGCCACCCAGCACATTCATTCAGTGAGACTAGGACGTCTACATTTGCTTTCCAGCTAATGAGTTGTGGGTGAGGAGAGGAGGTGGGAGGGAGAATCAGAAGAAGCTAGAGACTGTGTGGAAAGCTCAGTAAGGCTAGGGTTTAAAGTCTGCTCCTGTATTGTCCGCTCTCATGTTAGCCAGGTTTCTTCATTCTGCTGAGCTTCAGAATCTCGGCTGTGAAATGGGGATGACATAAACTTCCTAAGGTTTTGGTAAAGACTTGATGAAACGACGGGCTAATGTGCAAACACCTTGACCTCTTCAAGGTGAGACCTTTCCTTTACTCACTATCTGCAAAGTAGGACTTCCTTTTGTTGGGCTTCAAACCATCTATTTCAAACTTCGAGCTCTCCAGGCTCCAGTATTAAGTTTTCTGGATGGGTAGATCAAATTCTACTGCCCTCCATCTGCTGGCCCTAACCTCCCCAGTGACTCTTTGTGTACCAAGATGTCCCCAGTTCTCCCCAGCATCCTGTTTCTGTGATCATACCCTGTACCCATCTCTCCTTTGTCACCTCTCAGAATCTTGCCCATCCTAGCTGGAGCTCCACCTAACAATTAGAAGCCTTTACAAGTGTTTGGAGAGTGTGACAGGCTTTCAAATGCTTTCAGGGACCTTCTCCCCTTTGATCCTCACAACAGCTCTGTGGGGGAGTCAGGGCAGCTGTTATCATCCAAATTTTACCACTAAGGAAGCTGAAGCTACAGGGGCTAAATGACTTGCCCAAGGCCACAAGCTAGAAAACCCCAGGCTTTGAGGTCAGAAAGTCCTATGTTCACATCTCAGCTTTGCCACTTGCTAGCATCGCGGCCTCAGGTAAGTTTCAGAGCTTTCCTGAGCCTCAGTTCCTCCATCTATAAAATGGAGATATTTGTTGTGTATCTGCAAGATTGCATATTCTGAATGCGCAGACTTTGTAGACAGCAAGTATTCAGCAAGCTAGACCAGAATCCAGTGCATCTTGCCATTTCTCTACACTATTCCTCAACACCACTCCAACTATTATGTTAATAAGGAAGGGCTTCCATTTCTGAACTTAGGGAGCATTCATTGTCTTTATTAGGAGTCTTTGATTTCATGCCTCAGGAACTAACTCTGGCTGACAAACAGCAAATAGGATTTTGCCAAGACACTGTTAAGATCACAAAAGAGAAAAGCTGAAAAATCACTTTTTGGGAAGGAACCATGGCAGCCCCAGGAATCGCAGCAGCTCCTTGGGGGCGGCCATTGGGTGACAGTGCCAACTGTCTCCCTTAACCTTGTCTGTCTCTTTTCACTCAAGATCCAAGTTTACAGAAGATCTGATTGAGCTAGCCTGGGCCAGGTGCCCACCATGTGAGCAGATGGGCGGGGGTGGTTGGCAGCCCACTGGAACGATATGGAATGGAGGAAAGGCAGTTCTACAATGTAGAAATGCTCTCCAATAAATGGAGTTCATTACTTAGTGCTCATGTAACTCTGTGTGGCTGTTTGTATTCCCTTGTGCTTCTGTCTTAGCATATCTTGGAAGGTCAGGGTGAGAGCAAGGGAAGAACACCTCTGTCCTATGCTTAAATTTAATATGGAAGCCCAGAGACGAACCCATTGCCTTGCCCATAATTGGTGCTCAATAAGTATCAGATGATTTTATTACAGCCTTCAGTCTTTGCAATACAAATTAAGTTAGATCTTTCCTTACTTATCCCAGCTTCTAAACCTCAGCACTCTTACCTACATGCAGCCACCAATAAAGCAATCAATCAACAACAATTCACCTAATTAGCTTGCTCACATGAACCAATAAGTTCCTCAGGCCTGGCTGTTTCCCATCACAACCACTGTGTGGGGTGCCAGGTGTCTTGTCAAAGGACTTGATTAATAAGTCGTTATAATTGAAGCTGAATACAATTAATTGCATAATTTTGAACTCTTCAAGTTTAATTCCATGAAAATTACATCACAGAATTGGGGCATGATAAAGTATTTCTAACCAAAGGAATAGAGGGAACTTGCATAACCACTGGTTCATATTTGTGACATGTTATGCCCATGCCAGGCATGGACGTTCTCCATTGTTGTTAACAAAAACTCATGTAGCTCAAATACTTAAATGATTTCTCAAATATGTGGCTCACAATTGAAAAAAACGTGGACGTTCTCCTAGTTGGTCCCAACATTTTGATAACGTTAATGATGTCCTGAAATCTGTCCTGGTTTTGTTTTTTGTCTGTAAGCACAGATCACAGATCTGCTCCTATATTGGGGTTTGTTTGGGTTGGTTTGATTTGGTCATATTTTCTCTCTCTTTGCAGTTCCCTTACATTTGTTGTTTCAAATGGTTACTAACTTGCTGGAGGACAGGGTAGAAAATAGCTGATGAATAAAAATATTGCTGTCTGCCTTTGACAAAACTTTTACCCAATTGAGCCAGCAAGATTTTCATGAAGAAAATCTGAGAAATTAATTAATTAACTGTAACTGAATTTCACCTCTTTAACCTTAACTCGTGAGCAAACCTGAGCTAAATAAACATCTGACCATTCAATCTCTTTCACTTAAGGTTAACTTGAGTTTATTATTCAGGCTACTGCCCTTGTGTATTAGGCAACGCATAAATTACGCATACTAATTACCCTGGATGGGGCACCACTTTAATGAATTCTTTTAATTAAACTGCAACACAGTGGTTTTGCACAGGATGGTCTATATTTCATCCTTAAAGTATGTTAACCTTCATCTTTGTCTGGGCGGCTCACACGTCCAACCGGAGAAGGTCTGAGTTTAATTCATCTAAGTATATACATTCCACAACCCCCACTCCTTGACTATCATAGAAAAATTTGAAAGATGTTTCTATTCTGCTTTGAGGTTAAGAAATTAGATGCCTCTGTGAAAAGTTATGATTCTGCTGGGGATACTGAGATGGAAAAGAAAAAGATAAAACAAAGAAAAACTGAAATGACAGAATCAACCAGCACAGCCCTGCAGTCTTTAACGTAGAAATAATAAAAGGAATTAACAATGTTCTTATTAATATGTAAACTAAGCAAAGAGCATCCTTCACTTTGCAATCTGTATATTCCTGAGTTTACGGCAAATAATCTTTACCATGAGTCCAGTTTTCAAGGATACAATCAGTTCTCTATTATCTGGAACACTTGGTGGATACAGCAGTAGAGAAGATTGAAACCAGTGCATATTTTAGCCATGAGTATACATCTTCTCTTGTCTTTTTACTAAGCTCCTGCTTCTAGGCAGGAAAATTGACTGCCTTGAGTTTTACCTCCCTGGTATCTGATTGGGGGTTGTGGGGAGAGGAAACAGTTGAGCTACTATCTAGATCCCAGGAAGCTTCACTCCCTTGGGTAGTTCAGCTGGGAGAGCAGAGGCCCCAGTTCAAGTCAATATGTTAATTGAGCACCTATTGTAGTTTTAGCCCTGTGTCTGAGACAGAATATCATGATGATTGAGAATTGTTCTATTTGTGTTATTTTTTAAAGAAAAAGGAATACATTTGTGTATTTATATTTCTACTTATGTAGATGAATTCAGGAAGGTGCACAAAAAACTCTTGAGAGGGTTTGCTTCTGAGAAATATTAAAGGTCTTTGTTGGGAGGGAAAAGCACTTATTCTGTATCTTTCTCCTTATCCTCTGCCCTCTTTTTTTTTTTTTTTTTTTTTTTACCATGAGCATGTAATCCTTTTTCATTTAAAACTTTGAAACAATAAAAATAACTAGGGAGTTCATAGTTCAGTCAGGGAGAAAAGCACATACAATGTAATATATTAATGGCAAGTGCTGTGAAACGTGAACACACAAACTCTTCTGCAAACACAGAGGTGGGATCATCTAATAGTGTCTGGTGGAGTCAGGGAAGACTCCTCAGAGGAGGTGGCATGTAAATTGGGTTTTGAAACATGAGTATGAGAGTTTTTCAGGTTAAGACTCAGCCATTGAGTAATGGGAAGAGGAAGATAGCATGAGATGATTCCACTCACCTAAGATTGTTCTCTCTTAGAAATCCTGTTAGTAGATATGCTACTCTAGGGCTTTCCTGGTGACATGTAGAAATAGTGTTTGAATGGTACAAAAAAGTTAGAAAGAATGAATAAGAATTACTGTATCATAGTACAACAGGGTGACTATAGTCAATAATAATGTAACTTTACATTTTCAAATAACAAAGAGTGTAACTGGATTGTTTGCAACTCAGTGGATAAATGCTTGAGGGGATGGATACCCCATTCTCCGTGATGTACTGATCTACTTATTTTACATTGCATGCCTGTATCAACACATCTCGTGTACCCCATAAATAGATATACCTACTATGGACCCACAAATATTCAAAATAAAATAAATAAAACTAGCATTTGAATCATTCTGATTTCTGATAAGAAGGTGATTGGGAATGATACATTGTAGATAATCTCAAAAATTTTGTTCACTCTGGGAAATAATTGGACATGCCTGAAATCCAAACTTCAGAGTTTTCCAAAAGTTCCTGAAAAATTTTCACCAAGCCCTAACTTAACCTAAAATGTGTACAAAAGCAACTGACCTGGAGGTAGGATGTAACTGATCTTCATTTTGCTGAGAAAGATAAAGAAAATATGGCGTTTTTAAAATCAGCAAAGCCTAGCTATTAAAACCTTTCATTACATTTGGAAATGGTATCCCCGCCTTCACTTCGTAGCCACAATAGAGGAAGAATAGGGAAAGTAAAGACCATTGTGGTCTCAAATTCCATATTTTGCCGTTGATGGAGTTCTTTGGGGCACCAAATTTCCTTATGATGAGGCTATTAAGGATCCCCTGATATAAACTGGGTGGCTCCAAGTCAGGCAAAGGAACCCAGCCTCCCAAACACAGAGCAACAAGTCCTAGAAAGAGGGATTTGGTAGAACTTCGCTTGGCTCTCCTGGCCTCTTAGAGACCCCATGTGCGTATGCAACAACCAGGGGAAGAGGCAAGGTGATTTATCTCATCTCTACCCTGATGCTGGTATGATCAATACCTTTCAGTTATTTACTGAGCCAGGGCTGTGTGCCAGATGCAGAAAATGCAAAGATGGATGTCGCATGGTTCCTGCTCTCCAATAGCTCACAGAGAAAAAAGAGTCACGGACAATCCACTGTAATACAGAGGAATGAATGTATTTCTCTATTCAAAGCGAAACACAGAACTGGGAACCAGGACTCTTCCCCATGAAACTGGGAAGATTTCTCAGAGAGCCTGAAGACTCCTGAGTACAGTGCAAATATACCTTTAAAATGGAATCTATTCAAAGGCTTAACTGACGTTTTCATTATTTTAGACCAAAGAAGCAGAAGAAAGGCCGATATGCATAGGTAGAATATAATGTAAAGGCAGAGTTCTACAATGGATAGATGGCTAAACCCAAAGAAAAATGTTTCTCTCCCCCAACACTCAGCAAATTCAGGAAGCTCCACAGTTTGTTAAATAATCTATGACAAAAACTAGGCTCCAGAGTGAATTTTTTATGATGACAACAGTGGCTCCTGAGACAGACAACTCAGGTCGCCTTTGGATATGCTTTGTGACATTGGATAAGTCATGTAGCGTCTCTGATTCTCAGCTTCCTCATCTGTAAAACTTGAACAATAATAGGACCTACATCACAGGGTTGTTGATAGGGATTATATGAGATAGTGGATGTAAGGTGCTTAGCAAAGTGATAGGCCTCAAGTGAGTAATCAGTAAGTGTTAACTGTCATAATAATTAGTATGAGTAAGGCAACTACATCCTAGAATGCTAAACAAGAGCATTTCTTTTTTTTTTTTTTTTTTTTTTTTTTTGAGACGAAGCCTCGCTCTGTCGCCCAGGCTGGAGTGCAGTGGCGCCATCTCAGCTCACTGCAAGCTCCGCCTCCTGGGTTTACGCCATTCTCCTGCCTCAGCCTCCCAAGTAGCTGGGACTACAGGTGTCCGCCACCTCGCCCAGCTAGTTTTTTGTGTTTTTTTAGTAGAGATGGGGTTTCACTGTGTTAGCCAGGATGGTTTCCATTTACATGGGCATGTGAAACTGCAAAAACTACACACACACACACACGCCACACACACACACACACACTCACACACACTTATTTCGGTTTAGAAACCACATTACTATTACTGAGGACCTACATGAAAGACCTGGGATGAATCCTTAAACAACCAAATGCTACTTTTATTGACTTACTTAAAAGCAGAGAGTGTCAGTCCTTTCTGCCCCTTTCCTCAGAAATGACGTGTATTTCACACAGAAGGTGAGTGCATGCTTGTGTTCAGGTGTGCCCGTGAGTAGAGGGTATATCTCAAATAGCAAGAGCACCAGCACTGGAGAAAAAGGCCCAGGAAGGCCCTGTGGAGGCAGCCACCTGGGGCTGTCCACTCCCCTGGAGTGACTCCAGCACTCAGCGCCAGTGCACTCTGCTTTGATCCTTTTGTGTTCCCAGGGCTTCCCAGGTGGCGTTTCTGCCCCAGGCTTTCTACACACAGAGTGTCTTCAGGCTGTCCTCTGCAGGAACATATGCTGTGACTTACCATCTGGCCTTTATGCAGCTCTCCAGTGGCCGTGGTATGAAAACCTGCCTGTTTGGCAGCTACAAGTGCCCGCAGTCTCTTTGGTCTCTTTCTTGGTCTGAGTGTTTTTCAACATCAATGGATGTAATTAAGAAGAACTCAATCAAGCATATGGACTTAGGAGTCCATTATGACCAGGAAGGGAGCTCTACCTTGGAAAAGGAACTGCTTGGGGCGGGCCCAGCCTTGGGCTCCAGGGCAAATGGAGTGCCTGTGGCAGTGGGCCTGGGACGCTCGTTTACAGCTAAACACAGTGGCCATTGCACAGGCTCAAGGCTCAGCTCTAGATGGAAGCTTGGAGCATTGTCACGCTCACTGACAGCCAGAGCCTGGCTGAGGGGAGCACAGGCAGCTTGCTGATGAGTGTGTGTGTGTGTGTGTGTGTGTGTGTGTGTGTCTTGGCTCTACGCAATGGGCAGAACACCAGAACTGCTCAAATCCAGGTGTCAGCATTATTTATGTTGTTGCTCTTTGAACAGAGAAAGAATGACCAGTTGCTGCATGGCAGTTATTTCCAGAAGGTATGAAGGGAGACGCCAAAATCCATCTCCAGAGAGTGGAAACTAAAAGATGAAATTTGAATGTATAAATCACTGAATATACATTCAATAGAATTCTAGGCAGTTAAAGAAAAGGCTGGGGAAATTCTTTACTTACTGATATGGAAAGAACCGTAAAATGGGTTAAATGAAATAAATAAATAAATAAATAAATAAATAAACGTCTTCTGCTATTTGCATAATAAGGTTGATAAGGTTGGGGGTGAGATGGTTATGTTTGTACTGGCTCATATATGGATAAGAGTGGAAGGATATACGAATAGCTAATAACAGTGGTTATCTATGTTGGGAAGAGAGGAAGAACGTGAGCAGATGGGGAATTGCATGGGAATTTTTACTGTATACGTTTATATACAGTCATGCATTGCTTAATGACAAAGATGCCTTCTGAGAAAGGTGTTGCTAGGGTATTTGGCTGTGCAAACATCATAGAGTGAACTTATACAAACCTAGATGGCATAGCCTACTACACACCTGGGCTATACAGTATAGCCTACTGCTTTTAGGCTACAAACCTCTATAGCATGTTACCTCTATAGCCGCTACCAGTCCATGGCCTCTTAGGAACTGGGCTGCACAACAGGAGGTACCTGGATAGGGCACTTATCATGAATGAAGCTTGCAAGAGTGGAAGTTGTGGCTGGGCGCAGTGGCTCACGCCTGTAATCCCAGCACTTTGGGAGGTTGAGGTGGGCAGACCACGAAGTCAAGAGATCAAGACCATCCTGGCCAACATGGTGAAACCCTGTCTCTACTAAAAATTCAAAAATTAGCTGGGCGTGGTGGTGTGTGCCTGTAGTCCCAGCTGACTGAGACTGGAGAATCACTTGAACCTGGGAGATGGAGGCTGCAGTGAGCCAAGATGATGCCATTGCACTCCAGCCTGGCAACAGAGAGAGACTCTGTCTCAAGAGTGGAAATTGCTCTGGGTGAGTCAATGAGTAAATAGTGGGTGAACGTGAAGGCCTAGGACATTACTGTACATTACTGTAGACTCTATAAACACTGTACACTTAGGCTACACTACATTTACTAAAAATATTTTTTCAATCATAAATTGATTTTAGCCTACTAAAGGTTTTTACTTTATAAACTTTACCCCAACTACTCAGGAGGCTGAAACAGAAGGATCACCTGAGTCCAAAGGAAGATCACTTGAATCCAGGAGTTCGAGTCCATCCTGCACAACATGGCAAGACCCATCTCTAAAAAACAAAACAAAACAAGCCACTCAGTTGTTTTAAACTTTCTGACTCTTTTGTAACAACATTTAGCTTAAAACACAAACACTTTGTATAGCTGTACAAAGTATTTTCTTTTTTTCGATCCTTGTTCTATAAACTTTTTTACTATGTTTAAAAATTTCTTAATTTTTACTTTGTAAACTTTTTTAGGAAAAACAAAGACACAAACATACACATTAGACTAGGCCTACACCAGTTCAGGATCATCAGTATCACCATCTTCCACCTCTACATCTTGTCACACTAGAAGGTCTTCGGGACAATAACACACATGGAGCTGTCCTCTCCTGTTATGACAATGCCTTCTTCTGGAACACCTCCAAAAGGACCTGCCTGAGCTGTTTTACAGTTAAACTTTTTAATATGTAAGTAGAAGGAGTGTATTCTAAAGTGACAATAGAAACTACAGGAAATATATAAACCAGTATCATAGTCATTTATTAGCACTATAAGGTACTATGTGTTGTACATAATTGTGTGTGCTATATGTTTATTCAATTGGCAGTATAGTCAGTGTGTTTACACAAGCTTTGCTACAAACACATGAGTAATGCATTGTGCTATGAGGTTATGACGGCTACAGCATCACTAGGCAAAGGGAATTTGTCAGCTCCATTATAATCTCATGGGACCACTGTCTTACACGTGATCCAACATTGACCAAAAGATGGTTATGCTTGGCCGGGCGCGGTGGCTCAAGCCTGTAATCCCAGCACTTTGGGAGGCCGAGACGGGCGGATCACGAGGTCAGGAGATCGAGACCATCCTGGCTAACACAGTGAAACCCTGTCTCTACTAAAAAAATACAAAAAACTAGCCGGGCGAGGTGGCGGGCGCCTGTAGTCCCAGCTACTCGGGAGGCTAAGGCAGGAAAATGGCATAAACCCAGGAGGCGGAGCTTGCAGTGAGCTGAGATCCGGCCACTGCACTCCAGCCTGGGCGACAGAGTGAGACTCCATCTCAAAAAAAAAAAAAAAAAAAAAAAAAAAAGATGGTTATGCTGTGCATTACTATAATTTAACCTAATTTTAAAATGTATTGTCCCTTTTAAAATTAAATAAATTTTAATGTGTTTAAAAGTTTTCAAGGTGACATTGTAAAATATTGACAAGCCAGTGGAGATTGCATACTAGTAGATTTAGAAATACATTTTTATTAGTTTCTGCGCACATCTCTCCACATGATTAAAGCCATTTGATTGCTAATAATATTCTCCATAACTTATTATCTTATGATAGAGTAACTCACACATTGCATTTTCACACTGAGCATTTTTATGTTAGGAAACTAAATATGAGTTGCATTAATTAACAAATTGCAGGTTTAAAAGTAGTTATGTGCTAATAACTAGAAGGCAGCAGTAAGCCTTTGTCCTTTTTTCTTTGAATCAACTAACATTTCTTGAACAAGTGTCCTGTGCTGTTGATAATTTGCTCTAGAATCCAGTTTTCACTGTGTGAAACTCTGTATGTGTAGGATAATGCATGGTATATCCAGACAGCAATAGGTTTGGTTCAGAAACTTTTCTGACAGATTATTTACTTCTCTGGTTTGTCCAGAAAGAATATCATTTGGTGCCTGCATGTTAAACTGTTTTTGCTTTTCTAACAATACACAGGGGCATGAGGACAACGATCAAGATGCTGCTATTTACGAACTAGTAGAATCACAGATATTCATGTTCTCTCTCTTTCTGTCTCTCTCTCATACACACACAAAATACACACATTTAACCATAGAGTTTCTTGTGATAAATTCATTTCCACTTCTCTAAGAAATATGAAAATCTTTACTGTAGTGGCATTGCACTGTGTAAATGTAACTAAACCAAAACTCATTTCCCAGGATTCCTTTCCCTATAGGGCTGTAGGTTTGCATGAGCCACAAGAGAAACTTGCCTGAAATTTGGAGGCAGCAGTGAGGCAGCACTAATTTTCAGTCTTTGAGGGTTGGTTTAGGGTGCCATGCACTGTAGTGACTTGCACAAGTTGTCACTGATCTGCTGGCTCACCTTGTGGGTGTGGATGTGGGTTGTAATTGGACTCACAGCTCCTCTGGCTCCCACCAGATTTCATCTCTCAATTTTTCCATGTCCTGGGCCAGGTATGTGTGTAACTCCATGGCAAAATATACTAGCTTTCCCTGCAAGTCACCCACATTATGGAGGATGGAGGTCCAGCAAGACAGATACAGGCTCCAATACATCTTCCTGGGTTCCAACTTGCCCTTTTCTCCTCTACTTCATACCAAGACTTCTTTCCCAATTGCCAACCTAGCTGAGTATGCCAGCTTCAGACCCAACATCATAGTGGTCGCAATCTTGAATAGACTTCTGTACTTGCTCCTACAATTGCATGAGGTCTAATCCCCATAATCAATACTTTATTCTATAGATCCCATAGTGTTTCCATTTCTCTAGTTTAATTCTGTTTGATATACTTCCCCAAAATGTCCAGAGACATGTCTTAGTCTTATCATTGCTAAGAGCACAGAATACCTAGGCATCAGTATCTCCACTTTGTAAGTAAGAAAGTGAGTTCTACAAAGAAAGTAAGCATCAAGGCTGAGAATCTCTCTGTATTAGTCCATTCTCACACTGCTATAAAAAAAATACTTAAGACTGGATAATTTATAAAGAAAAGAGGTTTAATTGGCTCATGGCTCTGCAGGCTAGCTCCTGCTCAGCTTCTGGGGAGGCCTCAGGAAACATACAGTCATGGCAGAAGGCAAAGGGGAAGCAGGCATATCTTGCATAGCCCGAGCAGAAGGAAGAGAGAGCAAGAGGGCAGGTGCCACACACTTTTAAACAACCAGATCTCCTGAGAACTCTATCATGAGAACAGCACCAAAGAGATGGTGCTAAACCATTCATGAAGGATCCACCCACATGATCCAATTACCTCCCACCAGGCCCCACCTCCAACAATGGGGATTCCAAATGAACATGAGATTTGGGTGGAGACACAGATCCAAACCATGTCACAATCTAACTGCAAAACCTGTACTCTTTCTGCCAATACAATATTGCGTTGGCTTCCAAAGTAAGAGGGGAGCTTACAGCAAAAGAACATTGTCATAATATTTGAAAAATCAGCCATCAGAATAGATTACAGAAAACATCCCCAGCTCCTAACTGAGAGCACTGGCGCTCAAGATGGCATTTTCATTGTGATAAAAGACAAACATTAAGAATAA
>NW_012106731.1:1893351-1900972 GCF_000951045.1 Mandrillus leucophaeus
TCCAATACATCTTCCTGGGTTCCAACTTGCCCTTTTCTCCTCTACTTCATACCAAGACTTCTTTCCCAATTGCCAACCTAGCTGAGTATGCCAGCTTCAGACCCAACATCATAGTGGTCACAATCTTGAATAGACTTCTGTACTTGCTCCTACAATTGCATGAGGTCTAATCCCCATAATCAATACTTTATTCTATAGATCCCATAGTGTTTCCATTTCTCTAGTTTAATTCTGTTTGATATACTTCCCCAAAATGTCCAGAGACATGTCTTAGTCTTATCATTGCTAAGAGCACAGAATACCTAGGCATCAGTATCTCCACTTTGTAAGTAAGAAAGTGAGTTCTACAAAGAAAGTAAGCATCAAGGCTGAGAATCTCTCTGTATTAGTCCATTCTCACACTGCTATAAAAAAAATACTTAAGACTGGATAATTTATAAAGAAAAGAGGTTTAATTGGCTCATGGCTCTGCAGGCTAGCTCCTGCTCAGCTTCTGGGGAGGCCTCAGGAAACATACAGTCATGGCAGAAGGCAAAGGGGAAGCAGGCATATCTTGCATAGCCCGAGCAGAAGGAAGAGAGAGCAAGAGGGCAGGTGCCACACACTTTTAAACAACCAGATCTCCTGAGAACTCTATCATGAGAACAGCACCAAAGAGATGGTGCTAAACCATTCATGAAGGATCCACCCACATGATCCAATTACCTCCCACCAGGCCCCACCTCCAACAATGGGGATTCCAAATGAACATGAGATTTGGGTGGAGACACAGATCCAAACCATGTCACAATCTAACTTCAAAACCTGTACTCTTTCTGCCAATACAATATTGCGTTGGCTTCCAAAGTAAGAGGGGAGCTTACAGCAAAAGAACATTGTCATAATATTTGAAAAATCAGCCATCAGAATAGATTAAAGAAAACATCCCCAGCTCCTAACTGAGAGCACTGGCGCTCAAGATGGCATTTTCATTGTGATAAAAGACAAACATTAAGAATAAAAATTCTTTGCACATTCTGGGGAGATGGGGGACATTAGCCTTATAACATTTTAGTGATTTTGAATGAATGCAAGGATGAGTATCAGCCATATGTTGTTCGATATCATGAACTAAAATTTGGATTAATTCTATGTAATGCCAAAAAGTCATCTTCTTCTTCTTTTATTTTATTTTATTTTATTTTTTGAGATAGAGTCTCGCTCTGTCACCCAGGCTGGAGTGCAGTGGCACAATTTCGGCTCACTGCAACCTCTGCCTCCTGAATTCAAGCCATTCTCCTGCCTCAGCCTTCTGAGTATCTGAGATTATAGATGCATACCACCATGCACAACTAATTTTTGTATTTTTTAGTATAGACAGAGTTTTGCCGTGTAGGCCAGGTTGGTCTCGAACTCCTGACCTCAAGTGATCTGCCCCCTTCAGCCTCCCAAAGTGCTGGGATTACAGGCGTGAGCCACCAGGCCCCGCCAAAAAGTCTTCTATAACGATATTCATAAATATCCCCAAAGACTGTTTTAGAATGTGATGGTTAATTTAATAGTGTCGACTTGACTGTGCAGCAAGATGCTTAGATTCAACAGTATTTCTGAGTGTGTCTGTGAGGTTGTTTCCAAATACAATTAGCATTTGAATTGGTAGACTCAATAAAGTAGATAGCCCTCCCCAAGGTGGGCTGGCATCATCCAATCCATGGAAGGACCGAGTAGGACAAAAAAGTGGAGGAACAAGGAATGTTACTCCCCCACCCTTTTTTCTTCTCTCTACCTGCATGAGCTGGGATGTCGGTCTTCTACCACCCTTGAACTGGGACTTTACACTATGAGTTCCCCGGGTTCTTTGACCTTCTTAATCTGACTGGAATTAGACCACCAGGCTTCCTGGGTCTCCAGTTTGCAGATAGCAGGTAGCACATCATGGAATTTCTCAGCCTCCATAATCGCGTGAACTAATTCCTCCTTGTAAATCTGTCTCCCTCTCTCTCTCTCTCTCTCCCTCTCTCTCTCGCCACACACACACACACACACAAAAGGAGAGATTATATATATATGTGTATGTGTGTGTGTGTGTGTGTATGTGTATATCCTGTTGAATCTGTTTCTTTGGAGAACCCTAACTAATACAGAGAGTATTATGTGACGTCAGGAAATGCAGATTGTGGACAGCCTTTTGCTGGTTCCAGCTTTCCTTCCTGGGCATACATACACAGAGGTAATGCCTACACTCTCCATTGGGTTACTCTAAAAATTTCCACTATCCAAAATTGCTAGAAAATGTTATTTTCAAATCTAAATGATGGCTATAGAAAATGAAAGTCGCTGACAACTGAAAGTATACAGCAGAAGGAGAAATTCTCAATGTCATGTATTAGTTGAAAGGTAGCAGGGAAAGTACTAAGAGAGAGCGGGTCAGTTTGGGAATGAGAAATTTCTGGAAAGCCCTAGGCTAATTCACATCTTGGGACAGAAGAGGCTGTAAATCAATATAGCAGAGAATTTTAGGTTGGACCTATTTGGGACAAAGTGTGCCATCGTTGTCTTAGTCTGCTCAGGCTACTATAGCAAAATACCACAGGCAGGGTGGCTTGAACAACAGATACTTACTTTCGTACAGTTCTGACTGGAAGCCTGTGATCAAGGTGATAGCCTATTCAGTTGTTAGAGAGGGCTCTCTTCCTGGCTTGTAGACAGCCACCTTCTCTCTGTGTGCTCACACGGCCTTTCCTCAATATGTGTGTCTGGAAAGTGAGAGAAAGAGCCAGCTCTCTGATGTCTCTTTTTATAAGGACACTAATCCTATCAGATCAGGGCCCCATCGTTATGATCTCATTTCACCTTAATTACTTCCGCAGAGGGAGGATTCAACCTTGACTGTAGATCACCAGTAAACAAGAGTAAATGAAAAGACCTTCAGATTTCAGCTTTGTGCTTGAAATTCTTTTATTTTGTCTTTCACAGCAGCATCTCAAAATTTGCCAGCATGCTCAGGTTGTAATCCTTCTGATTAAGGAAATAAGTCCTGCTTTACCTTAATAGGCAATTAGCTTTGACAATCAAATAATTGTTCTTCCTGATGTGCACACTAATACAAGCAGAATGTTGAGAATTCTCAGGAACATTCATTCTTTGAGTTTGCCATGCTTTATCATTGTGGATCCAAAGCTGAGAGAGGCACAAACTCAGCCCCGCAGGAGAGCAGAATCTAGTACAAAAAAGAATGTGAACAGATATACTGCAACAAGGTAGCGATCTTGTCAGTTTTCCTGAAGTTTGGCACAGCATCGACATAATGTACACCTTGGCCAGTTAATTACCAATGACCCCAGCAGGATGGCAAGCAAGAAAACATGTGGGAAAGATTCAGAATGGGTAGCATGACAGTATTCAAGGATGTTGTCAAAGCTGAGCAAAATGTTAACCATGCAAACCAAGTAGAAGCCAGAACTTTACTCTAAAAGAAACTAGAACAGTGTTCCCAATTGTTGAGTTCATTGTTTTTGTATAAAGAAATCCTACCTGTTCTTTAGGAGCCGACTCCTCCATTAAGTATCTTCTGATTCTGGCAGCTGGAAGTGGTCATTTGCCCTTAGAATACTCCAGAACTCTGTTTCCCTCACCTGTAGTTTGTTATTCGATGCCTTCTTACATACCTAAAAGCTATATGTCAGAACTGTAGGATGTCAGACTAGAAAGCTCTCAGAGAGATCCTGTGGTTTTGCTTCCTCCATTTACAGATGGGGAAACTGAGGCCCATTCAAGGAACATTCAGTGAGAGATTAGGCCTTTCTGAAGTGGTGACAATTAACCACAGACTTAAAGGAGGTAGAGGGAGTTAGCGCAATGCTCAGAGAGGACTTGTACCTGCATAGTCTGAGAAGGCTTCATATCTAGGAGGCTCTGGTAGCTGCAGCAAAGTGTAAGGAGAGTGACCAGGGATAAGGTCAGAGAGAGGGTGGTGGTGGGTTCAGATCCTGCAGGGCCTGTTGGCTTGCACAGAGTCATTCACGCGGAGGGAAATGCGAACCATTGCAAGGATTGTTTAAAAATCAGCTTTACTAAGGTGTAATTTACATAGAGTAAAATTCACCAGTTTAAAGTGAATAATTTGACAGATTTTAACGACTGCATTGAATTGAGTGACCATCACCACCACAATCAAGATATAGAACACCCACATCACCTTCAAAAGTTCCCAAGGGCCCCTTTGAGGTCATCCCTGTCTCCACTTCCAGCTCTTGGCAACTACTGATCTGATTTCTGTTCCTATATTTGCCTTTCACAAAATGTCATATAAATGAAATCACAGACATGTAACCTTTTGTAGCTGGTTTCTGTTACTTAGAAAGAAGCTTTTAAGACTCATCCAAGTGTTGCATATATCAGTAGTTCATTTTTTTTTTTTTTTATTGCTGAGAAGTATTCTGTTTAAAAGCTGTACCAATTTATTTACCCATTCACTAGTTGAAGAACATTTGGACTATTTCCAGTTTGGGACCATTATAAATAAAGCTGCTATAAACACTTATGTATGGGATATTATACAGTTATTATTTTTCTTGGGTAAATTCCAAAGAGTGGAATTTTCAGTCATTTGGTAAGGGTATATTAAACTTCTTAAGAAACTACCCAATTATTTTACAAAATGGATGTCCATTATTTTTTGAGACAGAGTTTCGCTCTTGTTACCCAGGCTGGAGTGCAATGGCACGATCTCGGCTCACTGCAACCTCTGTCTCCTGGGTTCAAGTGATTCTCCTGCCTCAGCCTCTCAAGTAGCTGGGATTACAGGCATGCGCCACCGTTCCCGACTAACTTTGTATTTTTAGTAGAGACAGGGTTTCACCATGTTGGTCAGGCTGGTCTCGAACTCCTGACCTCAGGTGATCTGCCTGCCTTGGCCTCCCAAAGTGCTGGGGTTACAAGCGTGAACCACCGCGCCCAGTCAGTGGATGTCCATTTCCTATTCCCATCAGCACTGTATGAGAGTTCCAGTAGTCCTGTATCCTCATCAATACTTGGTATTGTCAGATTTTAGCCATGTTAATTAATGTGGCTTAATGGTAAATCTTGAAATCAAGCAATTTCTAATTTGCATTTCCCTAATGGGTAATGTTTTTTAGCACATGTCTTTTAAGTGCTTATTTGCCATTCACAATATTTTCCTTAATGAAGCGTCTGTTCAAATCTTCTGCTCATTTTTTTAGTCTCTTATTATTGAGTTGTAAAAGTTCTTTATATATGTTTTGGTATAAGTCCTTTATCAGATATACAGAGTGACAAGTCTTGTGGCTTGTCATTTTTCTTAATTCCAGCATATCCATTAATTTTTTTTTTTTTTAATGGCTCAAGCTTTTGTATCCTCTCTAAGAAATCTCTACCAAACCCAAGGACACAAAGATTTTTTTTCCTGCTTTTACTCCTGGACGTTTTAGAGTTTTAGGCTTTTGATTTAAGTCTATGATCCAATTTGTTAGTCTTGTGAATGGTATAGGATAGCAGTTAAGATTTTTGTCATAAAAGTATTCAGTTTTTCTAGCATTCTTTGCTGAACAGACTTCTTTTAGCCATTGAATTACCTAGGCATCTTTGTTGAAAGGCAAGTAACCATACATATATGGGTCTATTTCTGATTTATGTCTATCTTTATGCCAACACCACATATCTTGGTTAATACAGCTTACTGGTAAGACTTGAAATCAGATAGTGTAAGTGCTCCAATTGGGTTCTTCTTTTCCAAAATTGTTTTGTGTATTTTAGGTCTTTTAGAGTTCCACAACAGTTTTATAACCAACTTATCAATTACAACAAAACCCTTTAGAGAGTTTTGAGTAGAAGAATAGCATGAACTGAGCCGGGCACAGTGGTTCAGGCCTGTCATGCCAGCATTTTGGGAGGCCAACGCGGGCGGATCACAAGGTCAGGAGATCGAGACCATCCTGGCTAACACAGTGAAACCCCTTCTCTACTAAAAACACACAAAAAAATTAGCCGAGCATGGTGGCGGGCGCCTGTAGTCCCAGGTGCTTGGGAGGCTGAGGCAGGAGAATGACATGAACCTGGGAGGCAGGGCTTGCAGTGAGCCGAGATCGCACCACTGCATTCTAGCCTGGGCGACAGAGCGAGACTCTGTCTCAAAAACAAACAAAAAAAAGAATAGCATGAACTGACTTAAATTTTAAAAGGATCACTCTGGTGGCTGTGACTTGCTCAATATCAAAGCTACTGGGTAGACTAGACTTGACTATCCATTATATAAGGATATCTCAATCCAGTGGGTCAAATGAAAAGTAAACAAGCGTCATCTTATTAGCAAGGGTTCTCAAATAAATTTCAACATACTGTGTCACCGAAAGATATTTCACAGAAAATTTAAGAATATTAGAATGTTAAATACATTTGGACTAGGTCCAGCAGATGAAACTGACTTATGACTGCCTTTGACAAATTATTTAATGCTGCAGGGAGTATTACCGAACCCAGGGAACACTTCCCCAAAATAAAAGACGCTGAAGACTGGGTGTAGTGGTGCACACCTATACTCCCAGCACTTTGAGAGCCTGAGGCAGAAGGATCCCTTGAGCCCAGAAGTTTGAGGATAGCCTGGGCAACATCGCGAGATTCTGTCTTTGTTTACAAAACAACAACAATAAAACTCTGGAAGTCATGTGAATGTGTTTTACAGGGTTGCAAGAAGCTGTGGATGTTATTTGATTACTAACTAGGTTACTTTGGGCAAATACTTAAACCTGAGTTCCATATTTTCCAGCAAAACAGAGATACCGCCGTTAACTACCCTATCTATCATAAGACTTGTGAGAATCAAATGTGAAATGTGTGTAATGACATTGTATGGACTCTGGAGCCCAGTGTATAAACCTTGGTCACTAGAATTGCAAAAAATAGATAGGGCTGACTTTGTGGATCTGCTTATATATATTTTTTTTTATTATGTTTCCTGCTTACATATTTTTTAAAATGTATTTAACTAAGCCCGCATTTATCGGATAGCTACAACATAGTACATAGTATTATGAGGTAGAAAAAAACTATAGTTAACCCAGGAGATTATAATTTTAGCAGGGAGACAAGTCTTGTACATGTAAAATAATGAGATACCAACAATAGTTCATATTTGGAAGCACTTTTCTACTTTGTTTGTTTTTGTTTTGTTTTGTTTGAGACAGGGTCTTGCTGTGTCACCCAGGTTGGAGTACACTGGCACAATCATGGCTCACGGCAGCCTTGACTTTCTGGGCTCCCGTGATCCTCCCACCTCAGCCTCCAAGTAGCTGGGACTACAAGTGCATGCCACCACACCTGGCTAATTTTTTTATTTTTTTTTGTGGAAATCACAGTGTTGCCCAGGCTGATCTCAAACTCCTGGGCTCAAGTGATCCTCCCACATTGGCCTCCCAAAGTGCTGGGATTACAAGGGTGAGTCACTGCACCCAGCCTTGAAAGCACTTTTCAATTTGCTGATTTCTCTTACACACTTTATCTCATTTCATTCTTACAAACAACTCTATGTAGTGTGTGTAGCACGGATATTTTTTGTTCTCATTTTACAAATGAGAAACTCTAGGCCCAGGAAGCTCAGAGATTTCTTCAAAATTATAAAGCTCAT
>NW_012106731.1:1901417-1903918 GCF_000951045.1 Mandrillus leucophaeus
TCGTGATCCGCCCGTCTCGGCCTCCCAAAGTGCTGGGATTACAGGCTTGAGCCACCGCACCCGGCACCAATTTATTTTTCTGGTGCAGAACATAAAAAGCAGAAGCAGAGAGTTACTACACTTCTGTATAACTGGCATGCAGAGTAGAGTGGTTATGAACACAAATTCTGGAGCCACCTTACCTGCTTTTAAATTCTGCTTTCATCACTTGCTAATTGGGCAAATTATGTAACCACCCTGTGCCTCAGTTTCCCTGTCTATACAACAGGGATAATACTAGTATCTACCATACAGGCCTATGATGAAGATGAAATGAGTAATTATTTGTAAAGTAATTAGAGCAGTGCCTGGCACACAGCAAGCTTTGTGCTTGTGAGAAGGAACCCATAGAAATATGAAGGATGAGGAAGAACAGCCCTTCTGAGATGCAGAGGCCTCATTCGTCCCCCTAAACAATCTCCTTTCCCTCCCCTCATACTCACCCTTCTGATATTGCAGGTATCCATTGGCATCAGGTCCCGGGGAGGCTGACTGTAGCCAGTTATCTCTGCTTGCAAACAAAGTGGAAGGTTCCGACGGGCTCTCCGGCCCTAAGTCGACTTTGTTGCTTTATCGCATTTAAACCCACATTCTCTGCTAAAGAAAATAAACCAACACAGTAAAGCTTGCTGATAGCCACTCCATCTGTATTATGGCACACAATGATGGCTGGAAGTTAAAGGTTTGATATATAGGTCTATTTTTTTATTGCCAGTCCCTGCCCCTGAAGAAAGTATTAAAATTTCCAGATGAGTAACCAAACAATAAATAGATGAGACAGTTGCCGTGAATATCTGATTTTTTGCATAATAATGAGATATTGCTGGATAATGCACTCTGCCATCCCCAGTTTGTCTAAATTATCATTTTGATTGGTCAAATGCATAAGAAAGATATACCAATAAAGTCATGTCAAGTGCTCTGTTGTAAATTGATGCCGGATGGAGGTTCTTTAGGGTTGAGGTGAGGTGGGGGCAGGGAGAACTGATTCTTCAGTAAGTAACTTTAGGTAGATGTTTTCTTCAGCTGATTCATAATCAAAGGCATCTGAAATTCTTGCTTCTCCAGGGCCGCATGCATAAACATGAAGTAGTTTGTGCCTTCTAAGGCCTTGTGTGTTGTTTTTGGAATTGAAAATAAGAACCAGATTTGGAACAGAAGGGTTGTTCTAGGACATCTGAGGTTTGTTTTGTGTGGAGAATTTTCCCCTTGATTTTGCATCCCTGAGACATAACATCAGAGTGTTGATAGAACTTCTGAATCAGAAAGACCATTCATTAGGAAACAGGATGTCAGTAAATCCAAATAGCTCTTTTTCCACCTTAAAAAAAAAATTGGAAGAATTCTACAAGTTCCAAAGTGGGGTGAAAACTAAAATTGCCTGAAGCAGCTTGACTTGCAACTCCTCTTTCTTCTTAGTTATATAACACTTGGTTTAATGTGTTTGGTAATTCATCCTGGATTCTATTTTTCAAATTTTCCTACTGCTGTGTTGAATGATCATTTTTATCCTTTGCTGTTATTTAAGTGTTCCATGGCCCTGCCTTGAGGTCAGGAGCTACATCTTGGCATGATTTGTGTGCCCTGCAGGACTTGCATATAGTCGGTGCTCGAACAGAGCAAAGGCCAAGCACTCAGCAGTCTAGGATGCTAAATAAGCTATCACTTTTTGAAACGTTTTGAAGCAATAACCAAGTATAGAATTGTGTGGCATTTATTATAAATAAATATGGCAGTCATTTATCAGGCACCAATCAGGGGCCAAACACCATGCAGACATTAGCTCCTTTACTACATACATCTCAGCAAAGAGAAAAGTCTTACCCCCATTTTGCAGGGGGAGAAACTAAGAGTCCAAAATGCTCAGTAGTTGGGCCAGGGTGACACACCCAGTAAGTGAACTTGCACCTGTCTGGCTCTAAGACTCGGCTCCTTTCACTAAGCCACACATCCTTTGCCATCACCATTGTTAAACTTCTATTACTCCATTCTTTTTTTGTCTCATGGATATCCCAGTCAATACTGAGCTGACACCACCCCACCCCAAGCATTTGAGTCTTTTGCAGTTTGGCATCTAAGCTGGCCCAGCCATGACAGCTGGAAACCGGCATCCCCTAAAATCCCATACGTCCAAGGGGTTATTGGCAAAGTGGAACTAATAAAAACTCTTTCAAGTGACAAAGCTGAAGATTTCCTGGAAGTCAGCTTTCTGACGCAGAAGGCTGCATATTCTAGTAAATGGATACTCTAGTAAAAGTTTAAAAAGTAATAAAACTAGGAAAATTTCCCTCTGCCGCCAAGGCCGGAGTGCAGCGGTGCGATCTTGGCACACTGCAACCTCCACCTCCCGAGTTTGAGTGATTCTCCTGCCTCAGCCTCCTGAGTAGCTGGGACTACAGGCATGTGCCACTAGAGCCAGCTAATTTTTTTGTATTTTTAGTAGAGATGGGCTTTCACTGTGT
>NW_012106731.1:1905033-1908024 GCF_000951045.1 Mandrillus leucophaeus
TGAAGTGGATTTTGAGAATTGGCAGAAGCCCAAGATTGCAGCAGATTAAAGTAAATGATCTCTTTGAGCCTGCTTTTCTCCGGAGCAGTAGTGGATGAATAAAGCTTCCTGTGTTGTGTGAAAATAACAATAACAACAATAATAATAATATTCGGGTTTTGTCCCTGGTTCCTGACACAGAGTTCCTAAAACACTTGGAATTTACTGTCTTTTGTATGCTAACAAAGTGACTTAGGGGACGGTGGGCGGGCTATACAGCTTCTGGAGGGAAGCTGATCGCCAGAAAACGAAGTGATTACAAGGTTAGAACTTTCAGCCTCACCTCCTGACCTCTGCGGAAGGAAGAGGGGCTGGAGATCACATTCAGTCACCCATGACCAATGGTTTACTCAATTTGCCTATTGCCTCCATTAAAACCCCTAATGAACTCGTGGATGCACTGTGAAGGTGGCATGTCCAAAGAAGGCATGGAAGCCCTGCACCCCCACCCCCCACCTCCAAATATGTTGCCCTGTGCATCCTTTCTATTTGACTATCCTGAGCTGTGTCCTTTATAATAAACTGGGCAGTTGTTCTAGTGAATTACAGAATGGGGGCAAGGAGACTCTGAATTTGCAGTCAGCCAGTAACAAGTGCAGGTAACCTGAGGAACTCATTTGTGGCTGGTGTCTGAAGTGGGGCAGTCTTGTGGGACTGATCCCTTGACATGTGGGTTCTACACTACCTCTGGGTAATATTAGAGTTGGTGTAGGAAAATGTAAGAATTGGTTGTGTCAGAGGCATTTGAACTGGAGTGACACCATCTTGAGTAGGGGCTGGGTAAAATAAGGCCGAGACCTACTAGGGCTGCATTCCCTGTAGGTTAGGCATTCTTAGTCACACTGGCAGGACTGGTATCATAAGATACAGGTTCTAAAGACCCTGCTGATAAAACAGGATGTGGTGAAGAAGCTGGCCCAGACCCACCAAAGCCAAGATGACAATGAAAGTGACCTCTGGTGGTCCTCACTGCTCATTACATGCTAGTTATAATGCATTAGCATGCTAAAAGACACTCCCACCAGTGCCCTGACAGTTGCAAATGTCATGGTAGCTTTGGGAAGTTACCCTATATGGTCTAAAAAGAGGAGGAGCCCTTATTTCTGGGAAATCTCTGCCCCTTTTCTGGAAAACTCGTGAATAATCCACCCCTTGTTGAGCATATAATCAAGAAATAAGCATAAAAATAACCAACCAGCCGGGCACGGTGGCTCACGCCTGTAATCCCAGCACTTTGGAAGGCCGAGACGGGCGGATCACGAGGTCAGGAAATTGAGACCATCCTGGCTAACATGGTGAAACCCCGTCTCTACTAAAAAATACAAAAAACTAGCCGGGCGAGGTGGTGGGAGCCTGTAGTCCCAGCTACTCGGGAGGCTGAGGCAGGAGAATAGCGTAAACCTGAGAGGCGGAGCTTGCAGTGAGCTGAGATCCGGCCACTGCACTCCAGCCTGGGCGACAGAGCGAGACTGAGACTCCGTCTCAAAAAAAATAAATAAATAAATAAAATTAAAAAAACCAACTAGCAGTCCTCAGTGCTGCTCTGCCTATGGAGTAGCCATTCTTTGATTTCTTTACTTTCTTGATAAACTTGCTTTCGCTTTACTCTATGGAGTCATCCCAAATTCTTTCTTGTGAGGGATCCAAGAACCCTCTCTTGGGGTCTGGATCAGGACTCATATCCGGTAACAGTTGTGGTTGTTGTTTGGAAAAGACTAACATTTGGGGTCAGAAACACACACACACACACACACACACACACACACACCATTTTATGAATGAATGAATAAATCAAAGAATCTTTGTTACCTGATGTGTTTTAGCCACATGTAAATGAAAATCCAATTCAAACTAGGAGAGTAAAGGGCACTTACTGGTTCATGACACTTCAAATGTTCAAGGCAGAACTTGATATACATCAGGTAGCACCCTAGAAAGTGATTCAATAATGTCCCAAGCATTTTTTTTTTCTCCATTTGTTTCTTTTTCTCTCCACTGTTGCTTCTGCAATGCCAGCTTCATCTTAGCAGTTTATCTGGGGTTCCTACGAGGGCAGCCAGCCACTCCCATCCACTCCTCACTCAATTCTATCAGGAAAGAACGACTGACTTTGAAGAATTTCTGGCACATTTTTTTTTTGTGGGGGGGAGGGGGGAACGGAGTCTCGCTCTGTCACCCAGGCTTCAGTGCTCACTGCAAGCTTCGCTTCCTGGGTTCACGCCATTCTCCTGCCTCAGCCTCCCGAGTAACTGGGACGACAGGCGCCCGCCACCACGCCCGGCTAATTTTTGGTATTTTTTGGTAGAGACGGGGTTTCACCGTGTTAGCCAGGGTGGTCTCGATCTCCTGACCTCGTGATCCGCCCGCCTCAGCCTCCCAAAGTTCTGGGATTACAGGCGTGAGCCACTGCACCCGGCCCTGGCACATTTCTTATAATCACTCTGATAGGATCAACTAAGGACCACATATCTGTCTGACCAGTCATGGTGCCTGAGAATGGACCGCTTGTCTTAGTATAGGTTTCTTGGTAGAAGCAGCTTTCTTATTACTTCATGCACTCCCAAACTGAAACTGCAGGTTTTAGAAAGGTGAGAATGATGCTGGGAAGGCATCCAGCTAATCTTCATTCTACCTGGGATGTGCTTATTTGATCTAACAAGTAATGTGTTTCTTAAATTGATCCATTTGTTTGTATGCTAGCATATTATGACATATTTTAACCAACCAATCCCTAGCAAATGTTATATTCAGGAGAAGTCAGGTCTTATCATAAGATAACTATGAAGTGTTTAACATATTGGCTCAAACCAATGGCGTGTTTGATAGTACTTTGTAAACTACACAGTCTGTAAAAATATGAGATGGTCCCATGAGCAACTAGAGAAATATAAGGATAGGCCGGGTGCAGTGGCTCAAGCCTGTAATCCCAGCACTTTGGGAGGCCGAGACGGG
>NW_012106731.1:1908234-1911305 GCF_000951045.1 Mandrillus leucophaeus
GCAGAAGGCTGCATATTCTAGTAAATGGATACTCTAGTAAAAGTTTAAAAAGTAATAAAACTAGGAAAATTTCCCTCTGCCGCCAAGGCCGGAGTGCAGCGGTGCGATCTTGGCACACTGCAACCTCCACCTCCCGAGTTTGAGTGATTCTCCTGCCTCAGCCTCCTGAGTAGCTGGGACTACAGGCATGTGCCACTAGAGCCAGCTAATTTTTTTGTATTTTTAGTAGAGATGGGCTTTCACTGTGTTGGTAAGGCTGATCTCAAACACCTGACCTCAAATGATCTGCCTGCCTTGACCTCCCAAAGCGCTGGGATTACAGGCATGAGCAACTGCACCCTGCAAAACTGAGAAATTTTTTGCTTAAGAAAAAAAATACCTGTAAAGAGATCCCTAGATGCATTGGAGAAATAGAATTTGAGCTTATCTCAAAATCTGTAAAATATACAGTGTGGTAAATTGAGTATTGAAGGGAGACACTACAACCTCAAGAGAAGAATCTTGTTGAACAGATTTGTTGTTATTAATTTATCATTAATTAATGACATCTGAGGATTATGTGAGGAAAGGGATACAAAGTGCAAACTAAAGTCTTTCCCGTATTTGTGAAGTCACTACTGGAAATGACTAAAAGTGTCTAGGACATTAGTTATTCTGACAGATACAATTTACAGCTCATTGCCTCATTGCTTTAAACTCCATGTTTCTGTGCATTGCTCTCCCTCCTCAACCCTGTTCCCTCTCCCCATCCAGTGACTGGTTATTTTTCTGGTTTTGTTTTTTTTTTTTGGAGCAGTCTCACTCTGTCATCAAGGCTGGAGGGCAGTGGTGCAATCTCGGCTCACTACAACCTCTGTTTCCCAGGCTCAAGCGATTCTCCTGCCTCATCCTCCCGAGTAACTGGGATTATAGGCACCCACCACTATGCCCGGCTAATTTTTGGTATTTTTAGTAATGACGGGGTTTCACCATGTTGGCCTGGCTGGTTTTGAACTCCTGACCTCAGTGATTCGCCTGTGTAGGCCTCCCAAAGTGCTAGGATTACAGGCGTGAGGCACCACACCCAGCCCCATGAGTTATTTGAAGGCACAGATTGAGTAGTTTCCAGAGCCGAGCATAACATATGAGCAGGATAAGTGTAGGTAATTTTGGTATAATAAAAAATAGAAAATGGTGCTACCAGTGTAGGTCTCTCTGCCTCCTTGAGTTTGGCTGTTCTTTCAAAAATACCCTGTTCCTCAGCATGGTCTATGGAGCCACAGGCTACTGTTACCTAAAAGAGGAGAAAAGCCGAAAAGGAGAGGAGGAGAGAGGTGGAAGAGAAAAAGAAGCTGGATGAAATGAAGTGGATTTTGAGAATTGGCAGAAGCCCAAGATTGCAGCAGATTAAAGTAAATGATCTCTTTGAGCCTGCTTTTCTCCGGAGCAGTAGTGGATGAATAAAGCTTCCTGTGTTGTGTGAAAATAACAATAACAACAATAATAATAATATTCGGGTTTTGTCCCTGGTTCCTGACACAGAGTTCCTAAAACACTTGGAATTTACTGTCTTTTGTATGCTAACAAAGTGACTTAGGGGACGGTGGGCGGGCTATACAGCTTCTGGAGGGAAGCTGATCGCCAGAAAACGAAGTGATTACAAGGTTAGAACTTTCAGCCTCACCTCCTGACCTCTGCGGAAGGAAGAGGGGCTGGAGATCACATTCAGTCACCCATGACCAATGGTTTACTCAATTTGCCTATTGCCTCCATTAAAACCCCTAATGAACTCGTGGATGCACTGTGAAGGTGGCATGTCCAAAGAAGGCATGGAAGCCCTGCACCCCCACCCCCCACCTCCAAATATGTTGCCCTGTGCATCCTTTCTATTTGACTATCCTGAGCTGTGTCCTTTATAATAAACTGGGCAGTTGTTCTAGTGAATTACAGAATGGGGGCAAGGAGACTCTGAATTTGCAGTCAGCCAGTAACAAGTGCAGGTAACCTGAGGAACTCATTTGTGGCTGGTGTCTGAAGTGGGGCAGTCTTGTGGGACTGATCCCTTGACATGTGGGTTCTACACTACCTCTGGGTAATATTAGAGTTGGTGTAGGAAAATGTAAGAATTGGTTGTGTCAGAGGCATTTGAACTGGAGTGACACCATCTTGAGTAGGGGCTGGGTAAAATAAGGCCGAGACCTACTAGGGCTGCATTCCCTGTAGGTTAGGCATTCTTAGTCACACTGGCAGGACTGGTATCATAAGATACAGGTTCTAAAGACCCTGCTGATAAAACAGGATGTGGTGAAGAAGCTGGCCCAGACCCACCAAAGCCAAGATGACAATGAAAGTGACCTCTGGTGGTCCTCACTGCTCATTACATGCTAGTTATAATGCATTAGCATGCTAAAAGACACTCCCACCAGTGCCCTGACAGTTGCAAATGTCATGGTAGCTTTGGGAAGTTACCCTATATGGTCTAAAAAGAGGAGGAGCCCTTATTTCTGGGAAATCTCTGCCCCTTTTCTGGAAAACTCGTGAATAATCCACCCCTTGTTGAGCATATAATCAAGAAATAAGCATAAAAATAACCAACCAGCCGGGCACGGTGGCTCACGCCTGTAATCCCAGCACTTTGGAAGGCCGAGACGGGCGGATCACGAGGTCAGGAAATTGAGACCATCCTGGCTAACATGGTGAAACCCCGTCTCTACTAAAAAATACAAAAAACTAGCCGGGCGAGGTGGTGGGAGCCTGTAGTCCCAGCTACTCGGGAGGCTGAGGCAGGAGAATAGCGTAAACCTGAGAGGCGGAGCTTGCAGTGAGCTGAGATCCGGCCACTGCACTCCAGCCTGGGCGACAGAGCGAGACTGAGACTCCGTCTCAAAAAAAATAAATAAATAAATAAAATTAAAAAAACCAACTAGCAGTCCTCAGTGCTGCTCTGCCTATGGAGTAGCCATTCTTTGATTTCTTTACTTTCTTGATAAACTTGCTTTCGCTTTACTCTATGGAGTCATCCCAAATTCTTTCTTGTGAGGGATCCAAGAACCCTCTCTTGGGGTCTGGATCAGGACTCATATCCGGTAACA
>NW_012106731.1:1912600-1919081 GCF_000951045.1 Mandrillus leucophaeus
AAAAAAAAAAGAAATATAAGGATATACTAAGAGTTGTGACTAGCTTTTGCTTTCCGATCCAACTTCTGTAACAGGCTATGAATAAATTTATTAATAGCTCCCACATTTACAATCAAATGGATTACTTGATAAAAATCTAGACTTCATCTTGGCTTTTTACCAGATTTGTAGCTCAGTAACCATCCAATAAATATTGGTTGGCCTGTCACAGACCAATTCATACTCCACGTTTCTAGCTCAGATGTTGGCAAGCTTTTTCGCTAAAGAGTCAGATAATAAATATTTTAGGCTTTGCAAGTCATGTGGTCTCTGGCACAACTTAACTCTGCTTTAGTAGCCCAAAACAGCCACAGAAAATAAGTAAATTAACGAATATGCCTATATTCTAATAAAACTTTAGTTATGGTCACTGAAGGTTGAATATCATATAATTTTCATGTGTCACAAACTATTATTCCTTTGACTTATTTCAAGCATTTAGAAATGTAAAAACTAGACCTGGCACAGTGGCTCACGCCTGTAATCCCAGTATTTTGGAAGGCCGAGGCCGGCAGATCACGAGGTCAGGAGACCGAGACCAGCCTGGCCAACGTGGTGAAACTCTGTCTCTACTAAAGATACAAAAAATTAGCTACTCAGGAGGCTGGGGCAGGAGAATCACTTGAACCTAGGAGGCAGGGGTTGCAGTGAGCCGAGGTAGCGTCATTACACTCCAGCCTGGGCGACAGGGCGAGACTTTATCTCAAAATAAAATAAAATAAAAATCATTCTTAGTACACAGGCTGTACAGCAAGCTGAATTTGGCTCATGGGCTGAAATTTGTCAACTCCTGTTTTTGCTCAATGCCACAAACCCATAAAGTTTATGGAGAGGGGATGAAAATGGTATTACCTGAACCAATAATTTGTGCATTCACAAAGAAAAAATCTCACTCTACTTTGCATGTAGGTTCTATAAGTTCATTCATTATTTTTTGTCCCTTTCACTCTACTTTTGAAATCAATGGATGGTCCAAAATTTCTAGAATTCACACTTTTACCTTAAAAGGTAAAAAGATTTAAAGTTTTTGAGAAAACGTGAGAGTGATTTCAGGTTACAGCTGGACACCTACCAGATTGGGCTACATCTTTGTTGGAGCTGGTGCAAGCTCAGCACGTCCTCACCCAAACTCAACATTTTCTCCCAAAGCCACTTGCTCCCCACCGTTGCTATTTTCCATCCACGGTACCTCATTTCTAGTTAACCAGCCTTGAAAATTAGTGTTACTGTATAGTGAGCATTCCAAAGGAATCCTGCTCAGCCTCAGGACTTCTGTGTAGTGGACCTGCCTCCCTAGGTCCCAGGGATGGAACTTGACCCATATGTGGCCAATCAGAGAACTTTATCTCTTTAGCTACAGTGATGATCCAGAGAGAAAGAATCAGACTCCTTCATGGGACTTTTGCTAGAACTATCAGGTTGAGTTGAGTTTCTGTTACTTGCAATCAAGTAGTGCTGACTAAATGAATTGTCATTCAATTATTTTAATCTTTACCTCTCCTGCCCAGTATCTTTTCCCCCACTCTCTAGTCAGTTACCATGTCCTCTGATTTGTGGGATATGTCTTCCAAATTCATCCATTTCCTTCAATTCTTAATTACTTCACCATTACCTCCTTCTATTTGTCACATTAGCCTCAATGGTATCCTATTAAATAGATACTTTTTGAAGGACATGCTGCTGTATGTTACAATGGCAGTGGACTAAACTGGCAAGAGCACTGGATTTAGAGTCAGGTAGAATCTGGGTTTGAATCTCAGTCAGCCCCTCATCAGGAAATGTATTGGCTTCTTTAGGTATTAGTTTCCCCGTGTGTGTCATAGGGGTAGCTTTTAGGGTTGATATGAGGATTAAAAAAGAATGACATATGAATCAGACCATATACATACACAGTGGGCATCTAAGAAATTAGAGTTCTTAGTACTGGATGAAAGGAACTGTGAAAGCCCCAACTCTCATCCTTGCAGAACATTCAGGTGTCCTTCTCATGGGGCTTGCACCTCTCTATCCATCTTCTCATTACTTCTTATCTTCCTGCTATGTGAGGCCATTTCTGTATGCAGCCTCATTGCTCATAAATCTCCTAAGGCCTACACTGGCTCCACAGACTCTTCACTCTGGCCTCCAGAACATCCATTTGCTCTCTTCACCTGAAATTATCCCTATAAACATTATAAAAATTAACCAAGGAAGAAGGGGGGAGAAATGAAAATACACCATGCTTGTAGCACATTCAACATTAATCATTAGGTCAGCTTACACTCTGACTTGCTTCCTTATAATTCTTTGCCTGCTGCCCTAGAATCACATAGACCCTAGATTATACTTCCCCTTAACTGCTCTACAGATGACAGCTTGAGCATTGTGAAATGTTAAGTTTTCCATTTGAGATATTCTTTCAGATCCTGCATGCCAATGAAACTACTGATGTCAGCTGATCTGAAGCACCCCAAGAGAAGATGACTCACTAAAGAATGTGGTTTCTACATCCTGATAATTTTATCACCTACCCTGTCCAATCAACAACCCAATTTTCCAGCCCCTTGTACTCCATGAGCCCCTTAAAAACTCAGCCCAGAGCTCCTTGGGGAGATGGATTTGAGTGTCTTCTCTTATCCCTCTTATCTCCTTGCTTGGCCACCCCGAAATTATTAAATTCCTTCTCTGCTACAACCCTTGCTGTCTCTGCGTATTAGCCTATTGCTACACAGCAGGCATATGAATCTGTTGGTACTGTAACACACTCAATCTGACCTCCCTCTGTCTCAACCATCAGGTCTCTTTCCACCAAGTGGGAAAAGTCACTATCTGCCAGATATGCCACCCAAAGTCCTTATGCTAGTAAACTTGAATTTGAAATATTAGTCTTCAGCCAGTCCTAAACCCCAAATCCTCTCAAGGCCTTCTGTTCCTCCTGTTTCTCTTCTTCCTTCTCAGAATTTTCAAAGAACCGATTCTTTTATTGAGGCATACTCTCCATGTGTGTCTTCTTTACTAGATGGTAAGTTCCTGGAAATCAGGATTTGTTGGGTATGTATTCGTAACTATATCCCTGTTGCCAATTCCTAGCACAGTAGAGCATCCGTGTCCATTGTTCAGTATGCATCAGTTGAGTAGACTTTATGGTGCTGAAGGATTAAGTGATCCAGGCTCATAAACACTCTATTAGTCAGGATTCAGCTGGGAAAACAGAACTAACACTAGATATTTTATTTTTAAATTTATTTACTTATATTTTTAAGAGGCAGGGTCTCTTTGTTGCCCAAGCTAGAGTGCAGCGGAATGATCCTAGCTCACTGCAGCCTCAAAGTCCTGGACTTCAAGTGATTCTCCCACCTCAGCCTCCCTAGTAGCTGGAAATACTGGCATGCACTGCTGTGACCAGATATTTTTATATTTGTAGGCCGGCCACAGTGGCTCATGCCTATAATCCCAGCACTTTGAGAGGCCAAGGCAGATGGAACACCTGAGGTCAGGAGTTCGAGATCAGCCTAGTCAACATGGTGGAACCTTGTCTCTACTAAAAATACAAAAATTAGTTGGGCCTCATGGCGGGCACCTGTAATCCCAGCTCCTTGGGAGGCTGAGGCAGGAGAATTGCTTGAGCCTGGGAGGCAGAGGTTGCAATGAGCTGAGATTGCACCATTGCACTCCAGCCTGGGTGACAACAGGAAAACGCCGCCTAAAAAATTTAAAAAAAACAAAAATTCAGAACAGAATAGGGAGAGAGGGACAACAAGGACCCCAGTCTTTGCAACTGTATACATCTTTAAAAATGGCATGGGGGCTGTAATGACTCCAAAGGCTAAGCTTGGCCACTGGAGTAATAGCTCCAGGACTTCCTGTAGTGAGCAATCATGTGCAGTACCAGGTATAAACCCTTATTTGGCAAGTTCAACCACCAAACCAGCATGAGACAAACAAGAAGCCCGGGTGAACCTCGCTAGCCTTATCCAGCCGAAACACATTTACCAAAGTACAGCTCTATTAGGGAAAGGTTGACAAACTTCCCAGACACACAGCAAACTGGCAGCCCATAACTCGAGTTGGGAGCATAAACTGTTTCTCAGGAGTCACTCAGAACTGAGACCAATGGTCAAAATGGAGGCTAGCGTTGGGACAGTCAACACAAAGACATACAACCTTCTTAAAATGCACGCTTACAAAAACAAATAAATGCCAGCCTTTTGAGAGTTGCATTGAAAAAGCTATGGGAGTGCCCGAGCATACTTTAGAAAGCATACTTTAGAAAGCTGAGCATTAAGAGAAAACACCAAATGCTGATTTCCTCAATATTTGGTTCCATCGACAACAGATGAAATTATATTTACTGAGTTAGAAAGTTACATCATTTCTTCCTTCTTTCCATTTTTCTTCTTTTTAAAATCAAAAGTGCAAAAATGGGCCAGGCGCGGTGGCTCACGCCTGTAATCCCAGCACTTTGAGAGGCCAAGGCGGGTGGATCACAAGGTCCAGAGTTCGAAACCAGCCTGACAAACATGGTGAAACCCTGTCTCCACTAAAAATACAAAAATTAGCCACGCGTGGTGTTGCACGCCTGTAATCCCAGCTACTCAGGAGGCTGAGGCAGGAGAATCGCTTGAACCCAGGAAGCAGAGGTTGCAGTGAGCCGAGATCAGGCCACTGCACTCCAGCCTGGGTGACAGAGTGAGACCCCATCTAAAAAGAAAAAAAAAAAAAAAGTGCAAAAATCGTACTTTTTCCTGCTTCTGATGTGTTTTATGCTCTGATAGAGGCTGTCAGGGAAGAAAAAGGCACTCAGGTTGGTAATTTTCTTCTAACTGTAAGAACGCATTCCTGCTTAGATTTCATGTGGCTGCCCTCAATTCTGGAAGATTTAAGTTAATCATGATGTATGGATCCAGGTTGGTTGGCTATATGCGGAGGTCCATTTTCAAGGATGCGATGGAGATATTTCAGTGTGACTTTTTTGGTACATGATCTGACCGAGATAAAATATCAAAAATTGCTGTAAGCTAGAATACAGGACTATGTTTGGTTATATAGAAGGTTTTCTTTCCCCCAAATAAGTTAAATAGAAGACAGTTTAGGAAGAAAATGCAGTTTAGTGTCAGCGTCTTTATATTAAACCAACTTTTATTGAGTATCCATAGGGTATAGATAATACTTATTAGCTGGGTAACCTTGGGCAAGTTAAATGCTCTGTGCCTCAATATTCCCATCTGTACAATGGGCATAATAAAGAAATACCTATTTCATAAAGCTGTTATTGGGATAAAATGAGTAAATTTTTTTTAAAGAACTTAGAACAGTGGAAATGATCAGCTCAGAAGATGGTGGCTCGTTGTTTGAAGACTATGGAAAAGTAGTTTGTGAAAATATTACTTTGGTTTTATGATTTTGTCTCCCAACGAGAAACATTGATCCCAATTCAGGAGAATGATTTCAATCTCAGTGACTAGTTATAGCATGAGGTGCGGACCTCATGCTTATCCTTCTTTATTCTCTTCTGTCTGTTCCAACTGACAAGCACTGATGGGTGCCAGTGTCATGCCTCACGCACTGTGTAGCCACCTTATCATTATTATTATTATTGTTATTTTTCAAGATGAAGTCTTTCTCTGTCATCCAGGCTGAGTGCAGTGGCGCAATCTCAGCTCACTGCAACCTCCACCTCCTGGGTTCAAGTAATTCTCCTGCTTCACCTTCCCCAGTAGCTGGGATTACAGGCACTGCAACCTCCACCTCCTGGGTTCAAGTGATTCTCCTGCTTCACCCTCCCCAGTAGCTGGGATTACAGGCACGCACCACCACACCTGACTAATTTTTGTACTCTTAGTAGAGACGGTGTTTCATCATGTTGGCCAGGCTGGTCTCGAACTCTTGACCACGTGATCTGCCCACCTTGGCCTCCCAAAGTGCTGGGATTACAGGCGTGAGCCACCGTGCCCGGCCAAAGTCATCTTATTAAAAACATATAAGGTCTCAAGAACCTGGAATGGGGAAGTCTGACACAAAAGTGTCAGATAAGAAAGGTCAAAACAAAATGCTACAACAAGGAGATGAAGCCTGAAGTTCAGATTCCTTGCCTGCTTTGCCATCCCCTTCCTCTCAATCTCCCATCTTGGGAATTAGTCATTTCAAAGCAGTCAAAGAAACAAATTGGTCAATATCTGTTGTGGGCCTGAACCCTTTGGACTCAAGGCAGTCTGTCTGGAAGACTGTTTGTAATTTGGGGAAGGATATGAGAAACTTAAGAAATGATTCCAATTCAAGGTGGATCTCTTTCTCTTGAGATCCGGTGTTAAGCAATGACCATTCCCTCTAGTCGCTCAAACTGCCCAGTACACCCACTTCAAAAGGGTATGGCGTGCCATGCATCATGAGCTGCCTTGAAATCATGCTCACTCACATGATCAGATAAAGACTTCATTTTGTCAATTTCAATACCTGCAAATAT
>NW_012106731.1:1919336-1927799 GCF_000951045.1 Mandrillus leucophaeus
GAGACGGGGTTTCTCCATGTTGGTCAGGCTGGTCTTGAACTCCCGACCTCAGGTGATCCACCCGCCTCAGCCTCCCAAAGTGCTGGGATTACAGGTGTGAGCCACCGCGCCCGGCCTCCTGCATAATTTTTTATTGTTAGTTGCATTTGTCTGGCATCTGTGGTAGGACTGAAGTTTTCTTCTTTATTTTTAGAACCTGATTCTGGTATTGTTAAGTCATTGGGCTGCAGATAAGATAATGCATCAGAGGGATTCACAAGTAAGTAAAATAAAGATATTGGTTTACCTGGAATCTCTCAGGACCTTTCTAACACTAACATTCAGTGCTTTCATGATTCTAAGTCAAGCCGATATTGCTCTGGGTTCCTGGGTGCAGGGTAAATAGCAATGGAAATATAAGAGCAAAAGTTAAATTACATTATTGAATTTGCAGGAAGCTGCTAAGGAATTCAGTATGCCAAAAGCTAATTTATTTTATATAATTGGAACTAGCATTTAGTTAGGTATAAAATATGTTCACTGCAACATTCTTTGTATTAGCAAAAATAAACAAACAAAACCTAAAAGCATTCTAAATGCCCAAACAGAAGGAATTCACTCAGTGGCATACTATACAACCTTTAAAATCAATGGTTATGCAAAGTGTATAGTTAGATGGGAAAATGTCTGTGGTATGCTGGAGAAAAGCAGGATACAAAAATGTATTATACAGAAATAACTATGGAAAATATTGAAAGAAGAAATGAATGATTTAAAATATGCATATGCAAAATATATAAAATATTCCTATAACAAAGTATTTTTACAGTACCAACTAAATTTCTAAATGAAATAGAATAGAACCTATTACATGTTTAGAAATCAATATAAACCTCTCTCTAAACTGCACCATTTCTCATTGCAGTGAAATTCCAAGTAATTATTTTACATGATTTATTCAGCACCTGTCATTTTAAGAATTGGATAATGTTTGGCTACACAGCAAAGAATAATTAGCACTATAATTAATCAAATTGCTGTTTATATTTCTATGTCAAAGTTAATCATTTTCATTTTCTTGTTTTATGTGAGGGGTTCTCTTTTACTGAAGCCAATAACATCCACAAGTAAACTTAAATGCATTTCACATGTTTTAATTTTACAAACTTAATATCACAGCAGAAACGTAATCTCAGTCAACACTCTTAATTACTGACACCTGGAGCAAAAGCATAGTGTTCTTACCTAAGCTAAACCAATAGGACTATTTTCAGAATGCTCAATCATTCAGTCATCCATTGTTCTGTGTTAGGCACAGGAACCACTGTGTTAAACATAATCTGGACTAATCTGATAGAAGATGTTATCCTTGCCTGTTCTCCCTTATTCTCCCCTGCCCTTCCCCTGTTTACCAACACACAACACAAGAATGGAAACCCAACTTTTCATCTTCTAGGCAGTCATAGAAATACTTGGTTCAGTCTGAAGAATACATTGAATGTGGAGGGTTTTTCTCCAATATGAAATCAAGCTAAGAATCTTGAGATGAACCATTATTTCAGCCTTTTTTTTTTTTTTTTGTAGCTCACCTGGCACCCAGAGTGGTGTGGAACTTGTCAATGATCACTTTATTGTTATACACAGACTTTCAGTCTATCAAACATATGTAAATAAATAAAATATGTGTTGATATTTCCAAGCAAGCCAGACCTTTGCAGCTCTGGTTTTACTGTAGCAGGTTTAGTAGGGAAGTTCAGATGCTCAGAGTTTTCCTGTTATGTGAAACCATTCTTGGCTGTAATGTCTCTCCAAGGAGCTGCTCTAATTAATGCAAAACACTCTAGATATTACTTAATAAATACTAAGCTTCTTCTAAGTGGCACAAAATTAAAATCCTTTGCTGTCTCTATATGCTATCACGTGCTGGAATTACCAATATGTTGTATTTCATGAAGAAGAGAGAAATCTGTAGCAAAAGCAGAGTTTGAAAACAATTATTTCTGCTAACCAACAACTCTTGCGGTACTGTATACTTAGTAAACCCAGTTAACAGGGAACGCTCATGGAGAGAAATTAACTGAGTAAATAAAAATATACAGGCTGCAAAGCATGAATTAGAATCACAATGTCTGCAAACAACAGATACGTAAAGAATGTGTTTTATCTCTGAGCTTAATCTGCTCTAATTAATGCTCCAAGAGTTTGTTCCTTCAAAAGACTGCAACTGATTTGACATCAGTTATTTGCAGACACAGGCAAAAGGAGGCTGCCCCCAAAGAACGCTTTGTCCAAATATTCTTGAAGATGTTCTAGAAGGACAATCTTCCAGGGAAGATTTTAGTTAGCCAACGACAATTTTTCATAGTTAATCTCTGATTAGTTTATTAGTTCCAGTGAGTTTGATAGCCTATGGCTATATGCAACCAACTATGTTTTCAACATTTTTTTTTTTTATAAATATATCTGGAGGTCTGAGCTACTTCCCCTTCAAAGTCCTATTCCCAGCTCCAGGCACAATCCCAAGAATTAAATGAAGAATAGCGTCGAATATGATCTTATAATTCTTAAAGCTAACTGAAAAATGTTAAAGGTACCTGGAAATAATACCAGACAAAATTTAAAAACACAATAGAAAACCCTCCAAATATATTCTCCTTTAGATCAGATCTCATTTTGATTTCAAGTTTGAGAAAAATTGGTTTATTCCTCTGCAATCACATCTTGAAAGCTGATAAGTCTACTTTAGTTTTTCTTACACTGTCTCTAGAAATACCTCTAATAGTCACTGTAACCTTTCTACAATGTTGGCCAATAAAAGTCTACAAAGTTTACCAAAACAAAAACATCAAGCATTGAAGGCAAAAGATAAAAGTATCCCAAAATTGAGCAAGATTATCTCAATTACCCTGATACATGTGGCTTATTTTCCCCACTCCGGGCATGAAAAATGAAAATGTAAGAGAATTCTGACTTGGAAATTCTAACCAAAGGGTATCCTCTCTCCTGATTTTAACATAACCTGTTTAACTATCACAGTGCTCAGATAGGGTAGCTAGCAGAAAGTAGTGTGTGTGTGTGTGTGTGTGTGCGCGCGCATGCATGTGCAAGAGAGATAAGAGAAGAGAAGAGACTAAGAGAGATAGAACAGGTGAGGTTGCAAGCTCAGCTATCTAGCCTGTTATGACACCAAAGACCAGATATATTAGTTGAAAGAAGAAAATTTGATGACCCGGATGTGATTCTGGTTTTTGAAAACAAGCGGTTTATGCGATCCAAGCCTAGCAAAGAGGTAGATTTAGAAATGTGTATGATATAATGATGTTTATATTGACATAGGTAAAGATTTGTCTACCTAGAACATAAAGTATATATAAAAAAGATATGTTTAAATTAAACTTATTATCTCAGACCTGACTGTTGATCACCAAGAGTTCCTTGAGAATCCCAAGTCCCACATTGCCTGCCCCCACTCACTTTCTTCCCCTCCCCCATTTTTTCAGAAGCCAGAGGATGCCTGCTGCATCTTGCACTGTAGTGCAAACAGATTCCCCCAAAGAGAGAGGAAGATAAAATGAATTTAAATTCCAAAGGGGTTCCAGTGCCGGTTTCCTAGTCCCCGAGTCAGCAATGTGTTTGTGAAAATTCAGCCTTTTTGTCTCCCAGTAAAAAGGAGCTAAATCTACATCGGTGGCCCAGTCTCGGATTGCTATTCTTTGCATTTTCTATTCGAGTGAATGAGAGTGAATGAAGTGGCCGGGACCCTTCATTTGATCTACTCAATTGCATAAAGTGACAGAATTCTAATATATTTGTTTAATGCTCTTCAATGGGCTTTCACCTTTTTTTGCTTGCAAATGAAGCATCCGTGGGCAAAGTTTCATCCCCCTTTAACACTGGGACATATTTCATAACTGAGGCCGTGGTTTGAAGTAATCTTGAGAGGAGTTTTAGACTCAAAAAGTGGAAAATAAAGAAACAGATGTGAAGTTATTGTAAATTCCTAGAGTGGGCTCTGGGGCTATTGTGCCTCCACGGCGGGCGGTCCAGGGGCTGTGCCTTTCATGCTGTAATTGAAACATATTAATTAGATAATTTGTTGTTAGTTTAAACGAAACAAATGCATCCCCTTTGAGGCTTCACAGCCGGTGGGTTGGGTGGTTTTTGTTTTGTTTTTGTTTGGGTGTCTCTGTGCATATGTGGCTTTTAGGAGAAAAAAATTAATTGACATTTATATTAAGAATTTAAGAATAGATCCTGATCCTTTCTGTTTCTTAGTTGAATACCTTTTACAAAGGGAATTTTCATTTGTAAAAGTATAAACCCACTCCTCACCCCTACACTCTGCAATCCCCCAGTGCCCCTAGTCTTGCATAAACGAATGTAAATCTTACTGTCTGCAGCACCGGCTTGGACTCTTCCTCCCTCCTACTTCCCACCTCATCCTTCTTGAGCACCTGGCCATATTTATGCTTGCAAGACCCTCAATGTTCTCATCTCTTTAAAGGAATTAAACTCACTGCTATAGTATTTAGGCCATTTTGATGATCATTTACTAGTGCCACTTCTCACTCAGGTTTTTCAAAACTCCCAAATCAGATAATAGAAACAGTGAGAATTTCTGTAGCTTCTCTCTTGAGAAAGTGCATGAAATTCATTCATTGTGTCAGCGCTTCCTCAAATCACAGAGAATCCTGTTTAAAAACTCAGTCAAATGCAGAATCATGTAAAAAACCAAAAGTAACAGAATAGCCAAGTTTTCAAATACAAAATCCGAAACTAAGAAATCAATACTGCTTGAATTTACAAAATAGAAAATATTATCACTTATCTCAGTTCTGAGGACAAACCCCACACAGACACCTTCCCACTCCATGGCGTTGTCTCTTCCAGTTTTATTTTAAAGCTGTGTGTATTGACTTTGGACTTGAGCCAGGTGAAAAGATTTAACATGACAAAGAGAGCCATTGAAGGTATCATAGTTATAAACTTCCTTATTTGTGGGGCACTTCAGCTAAACAGGGCATAAGTCTCAAAGCTGGGCGGGTGAGGCAGGGATGGAGTGGCGTGGAGGCATGTGTGTTTGGACTGCCTTTGGATTTCTGATCAAGGTCAAAATATCATCAATGGATTTTTTTTTTTTACTTTACTCATTCAACTTTGTCTGAGAAAAGATGCCTGCATTTGTGAAAGGAGGGCTCACAATGCCCAAGTTATTTCATTCTTTGCAATACACCATGACGAACTTACCAGCTGAAAAGAGCATTTTCAAATACTGAGTTGAAATCTCTCCTTTGCTAAAAATCAGAAATAGATCTGTATCTTATTTACCTCTAGGTATTAAGTGTGTGTATGTACACATCACTTATCTCTGAATTCTAGTGCCTGTTATAAGAGGAACATTTATCTAAGCTGAAGATTTATAAACTGTTTGAGGCCCATGTTAGGCCTTTATACTTCCTTCATCCCCAGCTTGAATTCAGTGTTACCAAATTCGATGAGATTAGCGTATTCCAGAGATGGCCTTAATTTTCTTTTGCAGGCAACTGAAAACATATTTAATTTTTTTTTTTAAAGTATATGATTTCTTGTTGAGAACAAAGTTTTTAAGAGTTTCCTAGCCCGGGGTGGTTAAGTTTTCCAGGCTTTCTTTAGCTGATCTTGTTGATATAATTGTGAATTGGGCTTGATGAATGAGTTTAGTTGTCCCCTGTTTGACGAGCTTTAGTAGCTTCATGCATTTTAATCAGTCCAATGATTCATTTATTTTCCACCTTTTTTTTTTTTGGCTGTGTGTGGGATCCTTCTTTTTAAAAAATGGTTGGAACAGGATTAATTACCTTTTGCATTAATCCTAAGTTGTTTCTCAGGTAGTCCTCTAAATATATAACGGTTGCAGGTGCTAAGGATCCTCCTATGAAGTACAGTGATTGTGGTTTCTATGTGGGTTTCTCTGTGTTGCACAAGGGTCTCTTGTTTAATCATTTTACACAGTAAAGTGTTAATCACCATTTAAGTTTCTCTTTGCCTTGTAAGTTCATTAGGTGAATACACATCTCATTCCAGAAATATTGTGACCCTTTCAATAAAGTGTCATTTAGCCTTGAGCCATAAATTCTTGGCAAATGTTAATTCTCTGCAAAAATATGAAGAAAAGCAAATACTTCAAGTCAGGCGTTTGAAGTAAATTCATTCATATCTTTAAAATAAGTGCATCAAGCATTATTTTCTCAGAGGAAGGAGTGAAAGAAATCTGTTCAGTTCAAAGTGAACAGGTATCTTGACATGAAGGTGAACCTTTAGGTAATTTCTATTTAAAAAATTTTAACAACTGCAATAATTTAAAGGAGCAAGGAACTGAATACTCACACTAAATAAGATGCATCAGAATATAAGCATTGAGTAAGCAAGTCTGTTTTTACTTTTTAAGTCTCCATATTTTCTACCTGATTTCTACATAAGCGTTATAAGTGCTATATTTCATAAAATGTATATTTTAATATAGACAAAATACATATAAAGTACTTATTGTTTCAAAAACAGGTTTTCTTTCAACACTGCACCTGTGCACCTGATCTGTAATAGAAATAGTCTGTTTCCTTTTTCCCTATACACAAATACCTTCAAAATTCTGTCTGAATAATTTCTCCCACAATCTGCAAGTGCATAAAAGGTTTGGCTGTTTTCACAATATGATATGAAAAAGGCAAATTACTCGGTGTATTGCAGAAAGCATGCTTAGGGGAGCATTACATCCATCTTTTGCAAAATTATTATTTGTAGCAACTCTTCAAAAACACACAAAACTAAAACTTGAATTTACATATTTTAATGAGAAAATATTATTTGGACTAGGTCATAATTTAATGTAGACACCCCCCCCCTTTTTTTTTAATCCTTTGTTTTAAAACAGGCATGCTGGGAACAAGAACATCAATATTTAAAATGCCATGCTAATTCTGTACAGGGAGGGAAAAATGATAGGTAAAAATTTTACAGCTCTGATGACACTACAACTTTTTTTTTTTAACTTAAGCAGGTCACACCAGAACAACAGTTCGTTTTCCAGCCAATTATCTAAGAGTCTAAAGGAATACGACAAACAAAAGTGCATTTTACACAGTGTATAATCATTCCTATTCACAAGTATTTACATCTCTTTGCAGCCCTTTAGCTTCTTGGAAAAGTTCTGGTAGCAAACAGAAAGACTTGTCCGTGGGAGAGCTATCCGGTGACATCCCTTCATGTTATCAGTCAGCTTATCTAAGTTCTTCCCGGGTTGCCCTTGATGCTTTCTTGGTTTGGGCTTATTTCATTTTCTTTCTTTCTTTCTTTTTTTCCAACAATAAAATAAATAGCTAAAAAGGTCTCTAAGTAATCGGAAAGTTAACATCCCAATTAACTTTCCCATCCCCACTTCCCTCCCCTAAACCTGGCCAGAAATGAAGAGTAAACATTCACATTACAACAGGTACTTATAATGTGGGCTTTGCCCATTCGTCCGCCTAGCAAGGCAGATTCAAGTTCATTGTTTACATATTACTGGGCGCTTTGTAAACAATACAAGGTTACTTTTAGTTTTGTTTTGCTGTGTGAGGACAAGCGTCGCCTTCTCAGCTTGGCAGCCTCTTTCCTAACTCCCAGCGCCTGGAGCCTCTGGAAGGAAACAAAACCCCAAACAACAACAACAAAATCTCCGCAGAAGCCCAGGAGGCAGGGCCGCAACCCCGGGAAGTTGTGGTCTGCCCAGCCCCTGCCGGATGGGCGGAGGCGAGTGGGGTAGGAAGATTAGTGGCTCCTTTTTGCTGCAGATTTCCAAGACGTAAAGAGATCCGGCCCTCCCCTGCGCGGTTGCAGCCCTCGCGGGGAGGGGGTGTGGGGGGGATCTGTTCCTGGAAACATCTGAGGCAGTTTCTCTAGTCTCGAAACTGCGCAGAGTTCGGGGCTTCGCCGATCTGGGCGGAGGGAAGACGCGCTTTTCTCGGCGAAGAGAGGGTGACAGGATTTCCCCCGCCAGTCAAATGGGAGGGGGTTTCGGGGCCTCAGGGAGGGGATGGCTCGGCTCAGGTGGCCCCGGCCTTCCCTGACGTGGGGACTAGGACAACTCCTACGCGCCTCCCGGCCCATCTGCAAGTTTGTGTTTTGTCTCCTGGATCCAAAACAAAGTTCTCTTGGGGCAAGACGGGTTGGCCGAAGGCGAAAGGGATAAGTTAGGGTGGCGGTTCCAGGTTGCGGCGGGCAGGGCTGGGAGCCAGGGAAGGCGAGTGAGGTGGTGGGGAGGAGAACTAGAGGGGGGTCGGCTCCTGCGGGTCAGTGCACAGCCACCGAGTGCAAGGCGGAGGCCGGGCTGGTGAGCGTTTCGCTGGGGGTGGCGGGGCTGCTTTGGCTGGTGGCTGTTTGTGAGGACGTTGGGCTGAGCGAGGGCGGCGAGTTCGAGAGCAAGGTGGGGATGGGCGCTGGCAGCGCAGGGAGCGCGGGCACGGCGGC
>NW_012106731.1:1929139-1930381 GCF_000951045.1 Mandrillus leucophaeus
TGGAGCGTCCTGCGGGCGGCCGAGCTCGGCTGAGGACTCCCGGCGCGGATGGTGGCAGCGAAGGTCTTAGGGCTCCGGAGGGCGCTACTGTGGGCTCCGTGTCTCGGCTGAGCTAGGTGGCTGCCTCCATGCCCTTCCTCGAACCATCTGATAGTTTTAAGCGGTGACAGGAGCAGAAAAGACCCCTGTAGCGGCGCTTCATTAATGTGCCACTTCTTAGCTATCATATGACAATCGCCTTGGGAGGAGGAGGAAGAGGAGGGGGAGCGGGGGCTGCAGAGGGAGGGGACTGAGCGAGAAGGGAGAGCCCGGCCAGCTCTGGTTTCTTTCACACCTATTTACATGGACACCTTGGCCAATAGGAATTACTTCCAGCTCAAGACTGGGCGAAGGGGAAGAGCCTCGGCCACTGGCAGCAAGCAGGACGCGCCGGCCGGTGTGCGCCGTGTGAAGGTATGAGGAGGCGGCCGCCGCGGAGCAGGGAGCCAGGCGACCACTCACATTCACAGATGGAGCAGCCGCGCAGATGATGTTTGACATGGAAATTGCTTGGCTGGGGTATTCTGTTTCCTCTGCGTTGTATCCGGTTTGTATCTGTTAGGTAACTTTAGGCACGGCTTTCCCCTGAAACCGACCCTTTTCCTGCGCTTAAGCACTACCCGGGGTTGTTTGCATGGGTTGTAATAATGAAAACACACCCTTGCCCCCTAGTACCCCAGGAGTTAGGTTGAAATTTGACTTGACCTTCCTATGAAGCTGCTTCAGCTCTGTTTAGTTAGGTGTGTAGCTTTGAAAAAGTGATGGAATTTACAAAATACTTTCAAAATGTGATTGGACATCCCCATGTAAGAGCCCATTTTGAATGTAACTGTATTGATCAAATTTTTAAAAATCAGAATAGTGTATCTGGGCGAAAAGTCCAGGTATTTGCTTTAAAAGTCCTCCGGGAATTTGGTTGGACACAGGACGGAGGCTCAGGGGCTGTTGGGGCAAATGTTGTGCGTACCTGGGGAGGGCCTGAGTTTGATACAGTTTATCACCAGGTAAGCCTCAGGGGCTCTCGCTTTTCCCAGGTGGTTTGAAACTTTACAACTCAGGCATATCCTGGAAGTTTTCATTTTACAGCCGAAACTCCCACTAGGTCATAATTTAATGTAGACACCCCCCCCTTTTTTTTTAATCCTTTGTTTTAAAACAGGCATGCTGGGAACAAGAACATCAATATTTAAAATGCCATGCTAA
>NW_012106731.1:1932310-1933514 GCF_000951045.1 Mandrillus leucophaeus
GGCGGGCAGCGTCTGGCCCGCCGCGTGGCACAGCGGCTTCAATGGCACGCCGTAGGCGCTGTAGTCGCCACTCGCCATGGAGATGGGGGTGGCCGAGTCGATCATGCCGGCGGAGCCATACACGTGTGGCCAGCCGGTGCCCAGAGAGCTGCCCATGGTAGTCAACTGGTTGGGGAGCGGGTAGGCAGCGGGCACCGGCTGCATGGCGGAGAAGGCCAGTCCCCCAGGCATCTTGTATTCCCGCGCGATGATGTTCTCAATGGCGAAGGGGTGCTTGAAGCCCGAGGGCTGCGCCACGCCGCCCAAGTTGTAGGCGGCAGCGGGCATCTGTGGCAGGTGCGTGCCCGAGGCCGCCAGCGCGCTGAGCCGCAGCTTGGCCTGCTGCTGCAGGTACTGCGCCGCGTCGGCTGGCTTGCTGGGCGCCAGGTGGTCGGATTTAAGCACCTTGAAGCGCTTGCGGCGCCTCAGGAAGCTGCCGTTCTCGAACATGTCCCCGCAGCTGGGGTGCAGCGCCCAGAAGCTGCCCTTGCCTGGCTGGTCTGGCCGCCGCGGGATCTTGATGAAGCAGTCGTTGAAGGAGAGGTTGTGGCGCAGGCTGTTCTGCCAGCGCTGCGTGTTCTCCCTGTAGTAGGGGAAGCGGTCCATGATGAACTTGTAGATCTCGCTCAGCGGCAGCATCTTCTCGGGAGAGCTCTGGATGGCCATAGCGGTCAGCGAGATGTACGAGTAGGGCGGCTTCTGGTCGCTGTACGTGTTACGGCCGGGCCGAGGCATCTTCTTCCTCGCCCTCTTCTTGCTCTGGATCCGCGCGGGCCGGCGGACTACTCGGATCTGGGAAGGGGGAGGTAATAAGAGGAGGTAGCATGGGTGCACAGAGACACCGGCGGGGTCAGCCAGGCCGAGTAACAGACTTCGGGGGTCAGGGGTGGGGGCTGCGGCGCTCGATCAGCCGGCGCCCGCGCTCTTGAGCCAGCAACTTTGCGGGCTTAGTGGGACCCAGCCAGGGGGCGCAGGAGGGGAAGCGGGCGAACGGCGCTAGGATAGCCGGGAAGTAAGTCCGGCCTGGGGCTAGAACGGGGTGCAGGGACGGAACAGAGAGCTGCTCACCTTAAAGTTGCTTCAAGTTGCGCGTCCGCATCCGGGAGGGCGCCGCAGCGCGCCGCTTCTCTCTCGGCGCGCTCTCCGCGCGCAGCGTCCGTGTCCG
>NW_012106731.1:1935329-1944378 GCF_000951045.1 Mandrillus leucophaeus
CACACACACACACACACACACACACAACTTCATTAAGTATAGTTTCGGAGGCGGTCAATAACTCACCAAAACGTAACTTAAACACGATGAATTTAGGAGATTAAACAATTTCATTAATATTGAAATGGCTCTGGCTCTGGGCTGCCTCGCTTGAGATGCAAGCGCACGTTTTTCAATATTAACAGAAGTGCTTGAAGAAAAGAATAATGTCACCTTCTTAATTCGGAAAAAATAACCGGGAGGAGGAGATGGGTGCGAGGGGCTGGGGGGAGGGATGTTGACCTGTCTCTGGGGGTATGACTCGAGAAGGGCAGATAAATGTATTGCCCTTCTCAGCAGATAAACCACTTGGACTCGGGTGGAACCTCCGCCAAGCTTTGGCCGGAGGCAGCCGTACTCGTCCCAGCTGCTCGCGCTTCAGGTCATAACGAGGTGCGGCGTTTGGGGGGTTACTTGGTGCGGCCAGATTCGAATCGAAGGTCCGGGGGAGGAAGGAGCTGGGAAGTCCAAAGAGCCTGGGAGCCTGGGGGATCCGTGAGGAGGAATAGTGGGCAAGGCTTGTGTTTCCCAGAATGGAAAGGCGCTGGTCCACGGCTTTCCTGCTCGCGAGTACAGCTGGCCTCGGTGCAAAACAGTTACTGTGGGCAAGGCAGGAGCGCTCCTGCGATGGAAGGGTACCAGTGTAGACACCCCCAAGAATTTTTAGGATCCTCTCAGTAAATATGTGTATCTGTTCATACTGATATGTAGACAGATAAAATATCATGGGCGGCTGGATTCGGGATGTAGATAGGAGTGAAAGCTCTCCTCCGTTCGCCCAGTGACAGCCAGAAGATTCTTTTCTATCCGGCATGGGTGCGTGTTGAGGGTGGGGAATAAGGAGAGAGAAGTGTTTTATTTTAACAATTGGCATTTTGTTGCCCTGCAAAGAGGCCATTGTATGCCTGTCGAAATCATTGCTCAGAGTAAACAGGAGATTAACTAAATTCTAAGAGTAAAAACGTTCGGGTTAAAAAAAAAAAAAAAAAAGACCGAAGTTGGAATAAATCTTTGTCTCTCTCCCCGGGAAAGTTGTCACCCCCAAGTTTGGAACATGCGAGGATACAAGTAGGAATTTGTGTCTGATGAATCTTTAAAGTTTGGCTAGTGTGGAGATAGGAGTTTGACGCACATTGCACACGACCAGGGTTACTTAAGTAAACCGAGCCTAATAGCACAAGTTTGCGTTGGATGAGGAGAGAAGTTGTGAGATACACATTTAAAACTTGGGCTTTGCTACAAAGTTTTATCTTGGTTCTGCTGGAGGTCTACAAAGCCCAGGGCGGGGAGGGAGGATTTGCATGTTATTGACAGCATTTTAAGACTGGTATTATGAAAAGGAGGAGGGAAGGAGCACTTTCCAGAAATCTTGAAAAGTGCATCAGAGTCTATTGTGCAGAACCCAAAGCAAACAGGGGGTGGGGGTTGGGGGGAGGCACATCCGACCCGGAGGCTTAGCGAGTTGTTGGGAAAACTGTATAAAATACACATAAGTCAATTATACCCATGTGCAAACCAAATGGAAATCTCTTTCGTGCAATAGCCATTCATCGCCTCCGCAGAGCCCACCACCGACCACCTTTCTGCTTGGAGAGTTCGCAATAGCCTCTTTTCCCACAAGCTGGACCACACACGGCTACAGATTTCGTAATAATTTATGCTAATTTCCCTCCATAAATCCACAATTCGCTTCAGTGGCACCCGGGTTGCTGAGGGAGTAAAAAGGAGACAGAGGGGTGACAAATACAATATTGATTTTGATTCCTTCTGTTGTCAAGCAGGTGTGTGTGTGCGTGAAGGGTGGGGCTGCGGCTTGGGGGGCGGGGGCTCCAGGAGAGGAAATCTGTCCCTAGTCCCCGCCAGCCCCTCCATGCACACTCCAGAAAATAACGCGCTCTGGTTTGTTAATATTTACCAAACATAGACGGGAGGTGGAGGGAAAGTACCCGGCAGCTTCCGAAGGTTTCCTAGGTGCCAAAAACAATACCCGTCGTCCCCACTTGGAAAATGAACTCTGCGCTGCCTGGAGCGTTTCGGCTAAGCCTTCCTTTGCGCGGTCCTCTTCTTTCTCCTTGAGTCTCCCTGAACTCCTTTACGTTTCCTCAATCTGAGTCCCTCCCTCTCCTTCTTTCCCCTCTCCTACAGCACTCCGGTCCTTCACTCCTCTTCGCTACACTTTTCTTCTCTCCCTTCTCCTTTTTGCATCTTCTTTACCAAATTGACAGTGAAATGTGCTGAGGGAGAGGGACGAAGGCTGGTGCGCCGTCGATTTCAGGTTTTAGGGCCTTGAGAGTCTCCCCTGCCCCGCCCCACTTCTCCAGGCCGCCTCCCGAATTTGCCCCAGTGCTGCGCTCGCTCTGGGAACCCGCGCTAACGCATCGCGCCTCTTTGTCCCATCAGTCATTCTTCAAATCTGCACTTTGGTGGCGTGAAACGACTTAGCCTCCCTTTTAAAAGGATTTCATTCCCGGGGTATTCAGCACTAAAACAAACTCGCTCAGCCTGTCAGTGGTCAATTTAAAAAAATTGCCATCCTGAGTGTCCTGGGGGCTGTTTGTCCTCGGTATCTGTGCGCCTCCCTCGCCAACCCCCCAACACCGCAAGGCCTGGCTTTAACTTGCTGGATTTTGGGACCAGAGGGAACTAGCTCAGAAAGTTCTCCTCTCCCAGGTTCACCGGACAACATCGACTTGCAGGTTCGGGTTGGGGGCGGGGGTAGGGGGGGGCAGAGACGAGCACGCGGCGCGTGTCAGGGGAAACCTATCCGCTACGACTCTCCCACGACTGCCCCGGGAGTTTGAGCCCGCTCTTTCAGGCCACTCCGACTGAGTCTGGCGGGAAATCAAACTGCCCAAAGGAAAGAGGCGGGGGAGGGGACACACTTTCCGCTCTGGTGCCAACTGCGGACGGGCAGTGAAAGGACTCCGTACCCACCCACACTCCCTATCCTCGCCAGCGACCCCTGCACTGTGCTGCTGCAGGAGCATACTTTTTCCAAGTAGTGGGGAAGAATATCTGCCGGGGAACTTTGCAGCCAGCTATTTCATCCTTTGGTGATTGAGCTACAGGGGGTTTGGACCTTAACTCATCACAGAGAGGAAAAAACAAAACAAAACAAAAAAACTTTGACAAGTAGTATATTGGCCATAATTAGATCTCCCCTCCGGGCCCAATCTTGCGGGGTTCTAAGACAAGAGTCTCCACCTCCTGTTCACCCTTTACTCCCATCCAAACTGGGGGGCTCAACTTCAAGGGTGTCAATTTTTAGCCGCCACCAGAATAACTTGTCCAGCGGTGAATAGGGCCTCTGGCTGTGGCTGGGGCACCTAGAGTTAAATCTGTGCTTCACTTAGGAGTGAGGTAAAGGGAGAGGCAACACCCCACACATTTTAATAGTATATCCCAAGCAGCTGCTGCAGTTTGGAGAGCATGGAAGACCCAGTTTCCCCTCCACCTCAAGCATAAAATAAAGAGTAGCCAGAATTAGGTGCTGGTGCAGCTTGATCCCCACCCCCAAGAGGTGCCACCCGCTCTCCTCCTCCCCCTCCCCCATCATAGTGAGCAAGCAATTTCAATGCCTGCCTGTGAAAACAACTCTTTCCCTGCTCAGCACAATGCCCTCTCTTTGGAATTGCTTTGCTAAATACCATTTGATGTTTGCTTGGCTGTGATTTGTTCTGAGACTTCAAGGCTTTAAAATCTTTGTTTCCAAATCAAATCCCTCCTTTGCACAAACAGTTGCATAGCTTTAAATTGGGCATTACCATGCACACAAGTGTATTTGTCTAAAAAGTTATTTGCAAAAGGTTGGTGGAAGGCTTTTTGTGTTGTTGCTAAACCCTCCCCATAAGTTTTGCTCTGTACTGTGTGAAACAGAAGAAGCAATTCAAATCTATTATTATTATTGGAGGAAATATTGCTAAAGCCACCTTGGTATTGAAGGGATTAACTTGCTTTTCTCCCAGCCCCTAACTCTGGGGTTAAGACAGCAGTAGATCAACTGTATAATGTGTGCACTGTTCGCTCATTTGTACAAGCAGAACAAAGGTTGGACTAAGCCAAATTGCATTGCACTTGTGAACCGAGTCCCGATGTGAAGTATCTTTTACAGCAGGGGGAATGAGAACAATTTCGTGTATGTCTAAAAGGGAATAACAAAGCCACTTTCTGGAGCATCTCAAAGTGAAGTAGCGAGGCGTGACATTCCCAGGGTGAGAAGGGACAAAAGCAGGGTCAGGGAGATGAAAAAGAGAATCAAACAGCCACTTTCACATGTCTGCCCTCAACTGCTGCACCTCTCCATAATAGGAAACAAATGTTGTAAAAGGGGGGATTGCTCCCATTCATTCAAAATAGCAAATGATAGCTAAACAACATTGTCAAAACTGAATCAACTTCTGTGCAGTACCACCCAGAGAAAGGTATTGTGTTTTGTTTAATAGCGGGGTGGAGCAAAGGGTTTTTTTTTTTTTTTCAAGTGGGGAGGGAGAGAAAAATCATCCTATACTGTTCATATTAATTTTCTTTGTCAAAAATTATTGGTTTGCTCCTTTTTTAAAAAAAAAATGTATTTCTGGCTGGGCACCCACTCTTAAAATGTTAGTTTTGGGGGAGGAATTTTGGAAGAGCTGCAACAGGAAAGTGATTTTTAGCTTTATAAAATGTTTTAAAGCTTCCAATAAGTGGGAAAACGGTTTTAAGCTCCTTTGAATGTACGATTTGGGAAAAATAAGTTACTGATTGAATAGAATATTAACGTAAATCCTGGACAGTAGGCTAAAATGTGGTTTGCTAATAAATTGGAATAAAATCGATTGGGGGGCAACTGCAGATATGTGAAATGAAGAATATTTGGCATCTATAATATATATATTTTTGGTGGATCCCTCTGCTTTAATTTGTTTTGAAACCGGACAACCTATAGATCTTCAGCCTTTAAACCCTGCGCTTCTGCTTTGTTTGTTCAGGCTGACCAGGGAGGAGAGCTTAACCAGGGTAAACGTGTGTAGTATGTGTTTTCTTAATGGCAGAAGCAGGTTTAGCTGAAGACCACAACAGCTTTCAGATGTAATAACTCGCTGTGTTCCTAGGAAGGTTAAAAACTATTTGTTGATCTCTCTGTCTCTCCCTCTCCCTCTCTCCCTCTCTCTTTCTCTCCCTCTCTCCCTCTCTCCCTCTTTCTCTCTGCTTTTTCTTTTCTTGTCTCCATGGGTCCCCCGCTGAGTTGCCACCCACAAAGCTGGTTTGAAAAAGAGAGAAAAGGAAGAAAGCGGCTGATCCGTACTGGCCTCCCCCAGCTAAGAATGGCTAGGGGGCGGGGCTTGGTGGGGCCTGCAGTGCTGCCTGGCGCTCGCCGCCCCGCCGCGGCAGTCCTTCAGCTCATTTCTGGCTCACCTGGGACTAGCGCGCCGCTTCGCGGGTTGGCGCACGGTGCCAAGCCCCTCGCGGTGCACCCTGGCCCTCGCGGCCTCTGCTTGGGGCGCTCTAGCAGCGCGGGTACTGTTGGCTGACTTTTGGTGGGTTGCAGTTAACTGACACAGCTTGTCAGCAGGGGAAAACCAGGTTGCCCCAAGGACTTACCGACGCTCCCAAAATAGATCCCTGCTTCCTGCGTTCCTTTCCCTCCCTCTCCCCCACTTTCTCCCTCCCTCTCCCCACCCCTTCTCGTTCCCGCTAACCTTTCCCTCTCTACCCTCCTTCTCCCACCCTTTTTCTCAGCCCACAGTTTCAATTCCAGCACAGGTATGAACACCAGATTTTAGGTCTGCAAACTGACTCGAGGCATTCCCAGTAGCGCAAGCTTTCCGGGATTGACAGGGCATTTTCTTCTGTGCTCAGCTGGCCTAACCAAAAGAAAGGAGGTAAAGAAGGGAGAAAAAGAAGGAAACAGAAAACAGAGCCCCAGCATCCCTCCTGCAGCGCATCACTGGCACACCTCCGCGGCGTAGCGGTAGGCTACGCCAGGTGGTTGGCAAATGGGGTAAATCATTAACCCGACCTTCAGAGGATCGGCACGGTTTTTCGAAAACGTTACCACTTAGAGTTGTGGCTGACGTCGTTCACTGGCCCAATGCAGGAGACCCTAGTTGGCACCCGCCTCCTCATTTAGTTTTACTTAATATTTTTACTGGGAAAGAATCTTGTAAATATATTGATATACAATATTTATGTACTTAAAATAACCATTAAGTCTGCACTGCTACTTTTCTCTTAAAGTGTCACCTCATCTCCATCTTTTGGATAAATCTAGAACCACGGAGGATTTAATTCCAAGAAGGCTGATCCAGCAAGTGATTTTCTTTGGAGTGGATAACCATTTGTTATAGCCATAGCGATTTGATTGTTGGAGCCGATGGCCTCCCTTAGCCAAGGTAGATTGGCTGTCTTTTCTTCCCGCGCAGGCAGTAAAGGAAACCTCGTCACTTACTTCACCCCTGAAAGCAGTTTGGGTTCACAGTCTTTAAGGAAAACTCCAGAATACCAGGAGTTTGGGGAGGACATTGCTCTTTCCGTTCCGCCCATCCGTTCCCTTTTTACCGATTTTTTTTAATTGCAAGGAAAAAAAAAGTTACACACAAACGGGGTAAAATATATGAACCAAACATAGTGAGACAGTTGTTTCTTTTTCTCCAGGTCTTTTATGGCTTCCCAAAAGGACAGAGGGAACTGTGGGCCTCATAGGTTTCCCAGATTTTCCGTAGTTGTTAGGAACTTAGGTTTTCCTTCGCGTCCGCTTCCCCGCGACCTGTTGATGACTCCGAGTGGCGGAGCGCGAAGCTCTGCGTTGAAGTTGGTTATGTAAACTGCTTGTGTATTTCACATTATCATCGCGCTGTCTGGAGGCAATGTAGATTTTCTAAAGATCTAATGAATAAACAACCAGCAACTGCTGGCGGTGTAATTTACATTGTTAATGCCTACATGTGTATAATAAATATGCATTTGTATGCCTTCAAATAAACTCTTTTCAGTTTCTAACCTGTGGTGATTTTTCCCCCCAAAAAGAAGGGGGTGGGGGACTTGTGTTTCCAAGGGAGGAGAGTTTATTTCTCTTGCATTATCTGGTAAAAATGGCCTTGATGTGGAGCCCAGATGTAGGGTCTGCAGCCTCGCTGCTGTGCTTTCTACCTGCCGAGGTAAGCTCGGCTGGAATGCTCCCTGGCACGGTCACTGGACTGGCCAAGGAAGGGAGAATGTGCCCAGGAATTTAGCTGCGCAGTTTTGAGGACCGCAGCGCTTCCTGAGGGATGTGGGACCTGGATCCCGTCATTTTCAGGATCCAAGCATCCTCCCCGGAGCTGTCGCTCTCCCCCAAAGAGAAGTGTGAGTGACTTCTCTCATGTCGCAAGCTGGGTTGGGAGAGTTGGGGCTGCTGTGGCGTCCACAAATCCTCGAAAAAGTTTCCCTAGGAATTTCCGGACCTATGATGTTTCCCCCAGTGCCTCTGTAGACAGCACTTCAGACCAGCCCCGGGACCATGATCGGGACCAGGACCGCAGGGAGGAAAGAGAGGGCCCTGGGTCAGGGGCCGGGATCCTAGACTGTCCATCGGCCACTTCCTCCATTAGGACAACATCGCGCAGGGTAGCAGGAACACCGAAGCACCTAAGAGCTATGGCCTCCCGAGCCGCCGTGTTTGGACCGAGCGTAGCCGCTGCTTTCTGAAGTTGAACGCCCTCCCTGCGCGTCCCACGCCACTTATTTCAGGCTGGGCGCCGACGTTTGATATCTCTCCCCTCCACCAACCAGGTGCCACTTTCTTAGCGCGCTCGAAGGCAAATGTCTCATCTTTCCCGTCCTGGATCTGGAATACATTATTTTAATTAAGTCTATGGCGATTTACTTTCCTCTGAGATCTATTCCACGGTGCAATTAGGAACGTATTGGTGCTAGCTCATATGAATATTCAGGAGCGTGTCAATTAATTAGCAGACAGAAGAATCTCATTATGGTGCTCAAAACCCTTTTAGTGTTAAGCAGAATTAAGGGGGTATTTGGCAATGCGCTGGATTAGTGAATATTTTACTGTGCACTCATTTAACTTCATTATCATAGCACTTACACTACTCTCTGATTTTATTAATTAAATTGCTCATTAATTTGTCCAAAATGGATAAAAGTTTTAATGTGCCACCCAATAACTTGAAAAGTAGACTTTCGCCCTGCTTAGTCTTCGCCCCATGGAGGCTCGCGCAGCCCGAGATGGAGGCTCGCTTCCCCTCTTGCTCCACCCCTCAGCTTTGGGGAGCTCAGGGACTCGGGCTCCGGGCACTTGGGGATCAGCACGACGTCTGGAAGGAAGGGCCACTACCTCTGAGCAGCCTGCTCGCTTTCTGCCTCCTCCGACTGGCCTGGAAATCCGAGTCATCCTTCAGGGCGCAAATAAATGAATAAATAAATAAACTGTCACTGGCTCCCAGGAGTGAGGGCCACTGGGCGAGGAGCGATTTGTCTAGGGACCCGGGAAATGCCCCAGGGGTAACGATCAGCCAACCCGGGCGCCTCCACCTCCCTGCCCTGAAGGCTCTCTGTTTCCCAAAGGCGAGCAAAATGCACTACGTGGGGTCAGCAACAGTAACGCCCCCTAAGGGCCTGCTGAGCGCAGCGCCTACACTCCCTGCCACTTGGAGCCTCTGCGGGAACACCGCCCCACCACCTGGGCCACCCTCAGGCACCATCCACGCTCGCCCCCACGTGCTGCTCATACCCACCTGCACCTCCCTCACCCTACCCCAAAAGGTTAGAAAGACAAATATTAAAATTACTTGCACAAAGGGAACTGCTAAAGAGATCCCAAATTAATATGCATGTAAAATTAATTAGCTGCATTTCGTGACATCAAAATAAGTACCTGGGAAACAGAACACCTTCTGGGCATTGGGAACATATGCTGGAATTAGAGTTAATTGACTAATTACATAAATTAGGCATTAATTTTGCAACACATCAAGTATAAAAGATATCTCAATTAATTGTGCATAAATTACCAGGTGAAACGGGGCAGCGGTCC
>NW_012106731.1:1944428-1950344 GCF_000951045.1 Mandrillus leucophaeus
CTTATTTCAGGCTGGGCGCCGACGTTTGATATCTCTCCCCTCCACCAACCAGGTGCCACTTTCTTAGCGCGCTCGAAGGCAAATGTCTCATCTTTCCCGTCCTGGATCTGGAATACATTATTTTAATTAAGTCTATGGCGATTTACTTTCCTCTGAGATCTATTCCACGGTGCAATTAGGAACGTATTGGTGCTAGCTCATATGAATATTCAGGAGCGTGTCAATTAATTAGCAGACAGAAGAATCTCATTATGGTGCTCAAAACCCTTTTAGTGTTAAGCAGAATTAAGGGGGTATTTGGCAATGCGCTGGATTAGTGAATATTTTACTGTGCACTCATTTAACTTCATTATCATAGCACTTACACTACTCTCTGATTTTATTAATTAAATTGCTCATTAATTTGTCCAAAATGGATAAAAGTTTTAATGTGCCACCCAATAACTTGAAAAGTAGACTTTCGCCCTGCTTAGTCTTCGCCCCATGGAGGCTCGCGCAGCCCGAGATGGAGGCTCGCTTCCCCTCTTGCTCCACCCCTCAGCTTTGGGGAGCTCAGGGACTCGGGCTCCGGGCACTTGGGGATCAGCACGACGTCTGGAAGGAAGGGCCACTACCTCTGAGCAGCCTGCTCGCTTTCTGCCTCCTCCGACTGGCCTGGAAATCCGAGTCATCCTTCAGGGCGCAAATAAATGAATAAATAAATAAACTGTCACTGGCTCCCAGGAGTGAGGGCCACTGGGCGAGGAGCGATTTGTCTAGGGACCCGGGAAATGCCCCAGGGGTAACGATCAGCCAACCCGGGCGCCTCCACCTCCCTGCCCTGAAGGCTCTCTGTTTCCCAAAGGCGAGCAAAATGCACTACGTGGGGTCAGCAACAGTAACGCCCCCTAAGGGCCTGCTGAGCGCAGCGCCTACACTCCCTGCCACTTGGAGCCTCTGCGGGAACACCGCCCCACCACCTGGGCCACCCTCAGGCACCATCCACGCTCGCCCCCACGTGCTGCTCATACCCACCTGCACCTCCCTCACCCTACCCCAAAAGGTTAGAAAGACAAATATTAAAATTACTTGCACAAAGGGAACTGCTAAAGAGATCCCAAATTAATATGCATGTAAAATTAATTAGCTGCATTTCGTGACATCAAAATAAGTACCTGGGAAACAGAACACCTTCTGGGCATTGGGAACATATGCTGGAATTAGAGTTAATTGACTAATTACATAAATTAGGCATTAATTTTGCAACACATCAAGTATAAAAGATATCTCAATTAATTGTGCATAAATTACCAGGTGAAACGGGGCAGCGGTCCAGACAGGATCCCCGTTCTCAGACCTCTTTGCTCTTTAGGGCCCCAAAGCTAGGCGGTGTGGCTGGCTCACGGGTCGCGCAGGCCGGCCGGCGAAGAAAGACGGAGATCAGCACCCACAGCCGCTGCCTGCGCAAGCTGAGGACCACGGGCAATCGTTAAAACGAAGAACCCCGCCCCCCCTCATTAAAATCAATTATGTGCAGTTAGATTGATTAGCTTTTGTCAGAAAGAGGAGAGAAGCAGACTCTTCACTGGTCCGCCTCCCCCTACCCCGCCAATCCACCTTAGCTGGTAACTGTAGAGATGGGGGGGTCCTGGGGGAGGGGCCTCGCTGAGCGGGTCTCTCTGTCCTGGCCCTCCGTTCCTGTCGCGAAGGATGGCAAGGTTTCTGGATTAGGCGTTAATTCTAGGCCGCTTAGGGTCCATGGGAACGCCGGTCTGGCGGTGCTGGGTGCTTGATATCTCTTGATGGTTTATAATCCTCTCGGGCTCCCCACCACTGATTCCTCACTCAGAAGTCCAACTTTGAGGGAGTGGTGCCAAATTATTTGAATCTCTTCGGTTTTTAAGTGGGTGTAAATTAATCCCGAGGAGATAAAAAGTCTAAGTAAATAATCCATACATTGTCCCTGAGGACTGGTTTGTCAGAGCCCCCACTCAGCTCTCCTTCCCACATGATGTATATGATTTTTCTCCTTTCTTAGGGCTGGAAGAACAGAAATGGGATATAGTATGGATGTTCGGTTTAATTTTCTATGGCTCGCTTCTCCAAGGGGAGCTCCAGGGAACACACCTTAGTAATTCCCCCTCAACAAACCACCAAATGTAACATTTGTTTTGTCTTTATAACAGTTCTATTGTTGTCAAAATATTAATGACCTTGGCACTGACTTTCCCCTACGTTCTATACACATCTTAAATGGGAGGAAAATTCCCAAGGGAAAGCGGGTATTTGAACATTGGATAAAGTCGTGCCACTTTCAAGCCTTAGTGAAATAGCATTAAAACTTACTATGAATTCCTCACACAAATTACCACCAATTATAACAGTTTGGCTCTGTTGATCTCATGGAATGTAACTAATGAGGACATTTGCTGTCCATAGTTGCAGACTTCTGAAGCTGTCTTCATGTGCTTGGTTGTTTGTAAAAATATCCCAAGTCACAGTCCCATCCCTCCCTGTCCGCTGCCCACCCCCCGCCACCTCCTCAGCCCCGTCTTCCAAGAGTCCTTAGCTGAAATTTTCTTCTTCTTCTTCTTTTTTTGTTTGGTTTTTGTTTTTGTTTTTGTTTTTGCCAAAGCAAACAGAGAGAACGAAGGGATATCCTGAAAAACACTTTATCAACTGATGCTATGTATTCTCATCAAGGAGGCTTGGTGACATTTGTTACAATGTAATCCTGACTGCTGATGAAATCCTGAGTTTACTGAAACATTCATTTTGATGTAGAGGTTTCCTGCCGTAGCCAGATGCTGAAGGTACTTGAGGGAGCTGTTGACAAGTGGATAATTGTCAGCAGAACTAAAACAGACACTTTGTTTACAGTCGAGCATGATTAATTGAGAGTAAATAAAACAACAGCACTCTTTATGAAGTCACCATCCAAGTTCAAAAAAGGCTGTAGTCTCTAGGAATAAAAGAAGTGGACTTATTGTACAAAGGCTTGTTTTGCCAAACCCTTGAAGCAGCAGCTGGCAGCGGTGTGGATGAGAAGTAGATATGCTTTATTGCTTTCCAGCTGGTGTCTTTTTTTTTTTTTTTTTTTTTTTTTTTTGCCAAATCTATAGAGCTGGATTAAAAACATTTTTGTCCTAATTAACCGAGTTTTAAATTTCTTTTATTAGATTACTCTTCCTCTTTCCCTTCATTCCCCTTTAAAAAGTAAATCATTTAATGTGAAATAATTTTCAAAATAAGCCAGATGTGATAAACCCAAACCGATGATGTCAAACAAAGCTATCGCGTGCCATTATGTTACTTCGGTTTGCAGGAGAGCATTTCTATTCCCTGGAGCTCTAATGAATTGCAGAGGCCAGACTCCAGTAAACATCTTATGATTGTCCAACATAATAAATTTTAATGAAACAGGACATATGTCTTTCAAGACACAGTGTGGCTTGTGTACAAGAAGTGCTTTGTTTCGTTTTGTTTTTAGGCCTCTATCCTGCTAGACTAGAGGATGAACAGGCCAATATCTTTCTAACAAACTTTGCTAATCATGTTTGTGCAAATTAGAGCTGCAGACATATTGATCAATTGCTTTGGATGGATATCGTGGATGGATTGATTTATAGCAGCCTATAAATGGAAAGTCTGTATATTTTAATATAATGCCCCATAAACCTAAAAGCAATAAGCCTAAGGTAGCTAGAAATACTTTTAGGTCACTAACAACTGAATTAAATTCAGTGCTGTTATACTATTGTATGGATGGATACAGAAACATAAGCCCGATGAATAAGATGCAAACCGAAACTTGTTTCGGCTGCTGGGAAGAGCTTTCTTTTGGGACTACTCACAGTTAAGAACGGTCTCTAGGAGCTTCTAAGACAAAAACAGAGCAGAGTCTGTGGTAAAAGCAAAGTAGTCTGTGAAGGAGACCGAGAGAGAAAGAGAGAGAGAAGGGGTGGGGGAGAGAGAGAGAGCGAGAGAGCGAGAGCTCTCTTTATGTGAGACCTGGTTTTTATGTGAACCAATACTTTTTCTTTTGCCTTAAGCCTGTTTGAGCTAAGTTCTGAAGTGATTATGACTAATATACTTTCCTTAGTGTCATGAGATCCACAGCAACTTTCATGCTGAATCTTTTGCCTACATTAGTTCTCCTCATTATCCATGGGGGATATGGTCCAAGATCATCAGTGGATGCCTGAAACTGTAGATAGTACCAAACCCTATACATACCATGTTTTTGTCCTGTGCATACATACATATGATAAAGTTTAATTTATAATTTAGGCACAGTAACAGATTAACGACAATAATAAAATAGAGCAAGTATGATAATATATGGTAATACACTTATGTGAATGTGGTCTCTCTCAAAATATCTTATGATATCCTACTCACCTATTTGCAGACCTCACTCCGTTGACCACTAGTAACTGAAACTGTGGGTAAAGGGCAATACTATGTTCCTTCCATTTCTTCTCATCAGCAGGAGCAACTCAAATTCATCCCTTACCCTTGAAGGGCCAACTGGGTAGCTCTTGGGCTTTCTTTCTTCCTTTTTTTTTTCCTTTGAGATGGAGTCTTGCTCTGTGGCCCAGGCTGGAGTACAGTGGTGCGATATCGGCTCACTGCCAAGTTCTGCCTCCCAGATTCATGCCATTCTCCTGCCTCAGCCTCCCAAGTAGCTGGGACTACAGGCGCTCACCACCACAGCTGGCTAATTTTTTGTATTTTTAGTAGAGACGGGGTTTCCACCTCGCCCGGCTAGTTTTTTGTATTTTTTAGTAGAGACGGAGTTTCACCATGTTAGCCAGGATGGTCCGGATCTCCTGACTTCGTGATCCGCCCTCCTCGGCATCCCAAAGTGCTGGGATTACAGGCGTGAGTCACCGCGCTCGACCCAGCTCTTGGGCTTTCTGTTCAAAGGAATTGAGTCGTCTTCTGATGGGCACTATATATTGCTTTGGTGATTGTCCATTTGTGAAGATACTTATCAGGGCTTCTAGAGTCTGTGAGTCTTAGGATGAAGTAGCTAAGACATATCTCCATCAGCAGATCCCTAAACATTTTAAGACATCTTAGAATGTCAGACAGCCTTCCTGCATGCCCTCCCTCTCTCCCATCCTTCCTCTTGGAGATTCCTTTCTTCATTTTCTTTCTTTTTCCTTTTCTTTCTTCTATATGCATTTCTGAGGACCAATTCCATTTGAGGTGATAAAATAGCAAAGCAGGGCTCTGATAAATTCATTTCAAGAGTTTAAATTTCAATTGTTGAAAAAATATAAATACTCAAGAATAGCCACCAATGTCTCAGACTGGAGTTTTTCGCATTGTAAGCTTGTCATGATTTCACACTCTTTTAAAAATACATGCTCTCATTTGATCCTCACAGTAACTCATAGGGGAATGGAATCTGTGAATAAAAATGGCTAACAGCCATTGAGAGCTTTGTATTAGGCCAGTAGTTCTGAAAGCATAGTTCTGGGACCTTGGCATTCTTTGATATGAGATAGAGATATAACAGATATGAGAATCCAGTTGTCTTCTATTAAGCCAGACATTAAAGAGACTTGCAAAAATGTAAAACAATGATACTATTCTCATTAAGTTTTTGTTTTGTTTTGGAAAATATAGGCTTTTACAAATTAAAATATGTTATTTGCATTAACAATTTATGAGTTTATATTTTTAAGCGAATTAATATTTTAACATTTATTTATTTTAATACCTAATACATTAAATATCTATAGATACAACTCCAATAAAGAAAAGCCTTAGGAATAGGCTCTGCTGTCATCTTTCTTTTAGAGATAAGGAAACAAAGGCTAAGAGAGAGCTTAGGAAACTCCAAGGTTTCATGATAATAGGCGGTGGAGGCAGGATGAGAGTTCAAAGCTCTCTGCCTGCAGGATTTGAGATTTGACTCCTCCTCCT
>NW_012106731.1:1950689-1953867 GCF_000951045.1 Mandrillus leucophaeus
ACCATGTTGGTCAGGCTGGTCTTGAACTCCTGACCTCAGGTGATCCACCCACCTTGGCCTCCCAAAGTGCTGGGATTACAGGTGTGAGCCATTGCACCCGGCCCTTCCTTAGGTTCTTTATCCCTGGTCAGAACAAAACTGATAATTTTCTTTTAACACTCCCATGATCCTTTGTCCATACCTCTATTTCGCCACTTATGCATCATCTCATAATTGCTCTTAGGTCTGTCACCAAAGCAGTAGAATGTGATAGTTAAATTCTCAACATCTACAGCAGTGCTGTCCAATAGATATATAACGTTAGACACATAGATAATTTTGAATGTTCTCATAGCCACATTTTGAAAAGTAAATTATTGAATTAAGGTAAGTGTAATTCAATAATATATTTCATTTTAACTCAAAATATCTAAAATATTTCAATATATAATCAATATTAAAATTATTAATGTAATATTTTACTTTTTTTAGTAATTCTTTGAACTCTGCGGTACATTTTTATACTTATGTCTCAGTTTATTCTAACTACATTGCAAGTACTCAGGTGGCATGTGTGGCTAGTGGCTACTATATTGGGCAGAGCAGGTATAGAGTCAGTCTCCCTGGGTTCAAATTCCAACTTTATCATTTACCAGCCAGGAAGCTAACCTAGCTTCTCTGTTTCTCAGTTTTTCTCTTCCTCAAATGGAGTTAATAATGCAATTCATATAATAGCATTATTGAAATAATTAAATAAGTTAATATATACAAAGTGCTTAGAATAGCAGTATAAAACATTCACACCATAAATGTTAAACATGATAGTTTTATTTTTAGATTGTAAGATTTCTAAAAACCAAACTGTATTTTATTCTTATTCTACTTGGCTATCTGGCTGCATGGATGGATGAATAAAAGCTGCCTTCCATGACTCACTTTATATGGCATCAAAACTTCAAATGAAATTCTGGATATTTTAGGCAATGGAAAGAGGACACTGTTGATCAATGGCGGGAATAGGATTTGCAGATGTATTTTTAAATAATCTGTTTTGTTGAGGTATAACTAACATAAAATTCACTCAGCCTAAGTGCAGTGAACCCTGGCAAATATGAGTAATCAATATATAGTATAGAACATTGCTAGCACCCAAAAGCTTTTTTTGTGCTTTCTTTGTAGTCAATCCTCTTTCCCCACCCTTAACCTGTAGCCACTATTGATCTGCTATCTTCTACTATAGTTTCACTTTTTCAGAGTTACATATAAGTGAAACCAGAAAGCATGGAGTCTTGTTTCATCTGGCTTCCTTTACTTAATGTAGTGCTTTGAGGTTCATCCATGTTGTTCTCTGTATCCTTAGTTCATTCTTCTTTTTTTTTTCTTTTTTTTTTGAGACAGAGTTTCACTCTTGTTGCCCAGGCTGGAGTACAATGGCACAATCTCAGCTCATTGCAACCTCCGCCTCCCAGGTTCAAGCAATTCTCGTGCCTCAGCCTCCCGAGTAGCTGGGATTACAGGCATGCACCACCATGCCTGGCTAATTTTGAATTTTTAGTAGAGATGGGGTTTCTCCATGTTGAAGCTGGTCTCGAACTCCTGACCTCAGGTGATCCACCCACCTCAGCCTCCCAAAGTGCTGGGATTACAGGTGTGAGCCACCACACCCGGCCGTTTCATTCTTTTTTATTACTGAGTAATATTTCATTGTATGGTGATATGGTTTGACTCTGTGTTCCCACCCAAATCTCTTGTTGCATTGTAGCTGCCAGTGTTGGAGATGGGGCCTAATGGGAGATGATTGGATCATGGAGATGGATTCTAATTGTTTGGTGCCATTCCCCAAATTCTGCCTCCTGATAGAGTTCTCAAGAGATCTGGTTGTTTGAAAGTGCATAGTACTGCTCCCCTTATATTGCTCCCTCTTGCCAACCAGGTAAAGATGTTCCTGCTTCCCCTTCCCCTTCTGCTATGACTGTAAGTTTCCCGAGGTCTCCCCAGCCATGCCTGCCGTACAGCCTGTAAAACTGTGAGTCAATTAAATCTCTTTTCTTTATGAACTACCCAGTTTCAGGTAGTTGTTTATAGCAATGTGAGAATGGACTAATACATACGGATATGCCTACAACTTGTTACCCATTTTCCTATTGATGAATGCTTGACTTGTTTCTAGTTTTAAGCCATTATTCTCTCTCTCTCTGTTTTTGTTTTGTTTGTCTGTTTTGTTTTTGAGACAGGGTCTGGCTCTGTTGCCCAGGCTGGAGTGCAGTGGTGTGATCTTGACTCACTGCAACCTCTGCCTCCCAGACTCAAGTGATCTTCCCACCTTAGCCTCCTGAGTAGCTGGAACTAAAGGTGCATGCCACCATATCCAGCGAATTTTTTGTACTTTTTGTAGAGATGGGGTTTTGCCGTGTTGCCAAGGCTCATTTCAAACTCCTGAGCTCAAGCAGTTCACCGACTTCTGACCTCTCAAAGTGCTTGGATTACAGGCATGAGCCACTGTGCTGGGCCCGTTATTCTCTTAACAGTGTTTTCACAGAGCAGAAATTCTAAGTTTTAATAAAGGTCCAACTTATCAGTTTTTTCTTTATGGATCATACTTTTGGTGTTGTATCTAAAAAAGTCATCACCAAATCCAAGGTCATCTAGATTTTCTCCTTTTAAATGTTTTGTAGTTTAGCATTTTATATTTAGGTATGTGATCCATTTTGAATTTTGGTGTGTGTGTGTGTGTGAAAAGTTTAAGATCCATGTCTAGATTTGTTTCTTTGCATGTGGATGCCCAGTTTTTCCAGCACCACTTGAAAAGACTATATTTACCCATTGGCAATGTTTATTTCTAGAGTTTCTCTTACGTGTTTCACATGTCTAGAGTTACAATACTGCCACATTTTTTTGGTTACTATAGCTTTATAGTAAGTCTTGATATCAGGGGCGATTAGTCCTCAAACACTGGGTTTTTTTTCAAAATCCTTTTGGTTATCTAGGTACTTGGCCTTTCCACATAAATTTTAGAACTAGCCTGTCACTTTCTATAAATATCTTCTGGAGTTTTGAATGAGATTGTGTTGAAATATCACTTTAGGGGAGACTTAACATCTTAACAATATTGAGTCTTCGAAACATGGTCTTTTTTCCCCTTTCTTTTCTTTTCCCCTTTTTCCCTTCCTTCTTTCCTTCCTTCCTTCCTTCCTTCCTT